>NC_064649.1:84126863-84429894 GCF_023864345.2 Schistocerca serialis cubense | reverse complement strand
ATTGCTGCAACTATTTCTTTCTAAGATTCGAACCGCTTGTTACTTTTTCTGTAATCAGCGTGCGTTGTGCTATAAAGAATTTCGTATTCTTGACACTTTGCAAAGATCAGTGTGATGGTAGCTACGCACAGAAAATACATTTATAAATTAAATGCGCCAAACCAAGCTAATCGACATGTAAACAACAGTCCTCGTACTAATGTTTATCAAAGATCTTTGATAAGAGCTTCCCTACTGTACTGTCACAGGTTTGGCCAACGAGCTTTGGTAAATATTTATCGCTGTCCAAGAACACTGCATTGCTGACGTCACAGCGATGTGCGCTTAGGCCTGTATTTATCGTTGGCCACGCTTTCAAAGATTGCCTCTATGTGGCATCTTTGCCTTAGATATGGCGTCATTGCTCAAAGCCGACAGGTGGAATCGGACAGTAGCATTGACCCAAATATTTTATTTCCCGCTCCATTCTACATCTACGCCTACACTCCTCAAGCTACCTTATACTGTGTGGCGAGGGTATTTTGTGTACCCATGTAACTTTCCCCCTTTCCTGTTCCTGTGGCGAATTGTTCGTATATAAAATGACTGCCGGTAAGCCTCCGTGCGGCCTCGAATCTCTGTAGTTTTAACTTCATGGTCTTTTCGTGAGACAACGCGGCTCTTTTTACCTTCCTCCCAACTCAGATGATACAAATCCTCAAAGGTTTAAAGGAAACTTGAGTTTCATTTCAAACACATGCGCGACTCATACAATTATATTTGCTGGTGACTATAATTTACCCTCGATATGTTCACGAAAACACATTCCGGAGGTACACATGAAACATCGTCCGAAATTGTGGTCAATGCATTCTCAGACAATTATTTCGAGCAGTTACTTCATGAGCCGAAGCGAATAGTAAACGGCTGTGAAAACACACTTGACGTCTTAGCAACAAATAATTCTGAGTTAATAACGAGTAACAAAACGGATACAGGAATTAGTGAACACAAAGTTGTCGTAGCGAGATAGAAGAATTAAATCCCCAAATCCTACAAAAATGAACGAAAAATATACCTATTCAAAATAGCAAATAAAAATTCACTTGACACCTTCCTGAAAGATAACCTCTACTCTTTTCGAATTGAAGATATCAGTGTAGACCAGATGTGGCTTGAGTTCAGTGAAATACTAGCGGCAGCAACTGAGAGATTTATACGAAAAAAATTAACGAACGACGGAGCTGATCCTCCATGGTATGCAAAACGGGCCAGAACAGGGTTGCAGAAACAACGAAAAAACATGCCAAATTTAAACAGACCCAAAATCTCCAAGGTTAGCTATGTTTTACAAAAGCTCGAAAATTAGCGCGGACTTCAATGCGAGATGGTTATAATGGTTTCCACAACGATAGTTTTTCTCGAAAGCTTGCAGAAAATCAAAGAAGATTCTGGTGGTATGTGAAGTATACTAGCGACAAGATACAATCAATGTATCGTCGAAGCAGAGTTACTAAACACAGCCTTGCGAAATGCGTTCACAAAAGAAAAAGAAGTATATAATCCAGAATTTAAATCAAGAACAGCTGCCAACATGAGTAACGTAGAAATAGATATTTTCGGAGTAGTGAAGCAATTTAAATCACTTAATAAAAGCAAGGCTTCTGATCCAGACTGTATACCATACTTAACAATCATATACAACTGTTCGCTCGACGAAAGATCCGTACCCAAAGACTGGAAAGCTGCACAGGTCACACCAACATCCAAGAAGGGTAGTAGGAGTAATCCACTAAATTACAGGCCCATATTATTAACGTCGATGGAACGTATATTGTGTTCGGACATTATGAATTACGTCGAAGAAAACGGTCTATTGACACACAGTCAACATTGGTTTAGAAAACATAGTTCTTGTGAAACACAACTAGCTATTTATTCACAGGAAGTGTTGAGTGCTATTGACAGGGGATTTCAGATTGATTCCGTATTTCTGTATTTCCGGAAGACTTTTGACACTTCACCACACAAACGGCGTTTGCTAAAATTGCATGCTTCTGGAAATCGTCTCAATTATGTGACTGGATTCATGTTTTCCTGTTAGACAGGTCACAGTTCGTAGTACTTGACGGAAAGTCATCGAGTAAAACAGAAGTGATTTCTGGCGTTCCCCAAGGTAGCGTTTATAGGCCCTTTGCTGTTCCTTATCTATATAAAACATTTAGAAGACAATCTGAGCATCCGTCTTCGGTTATTTGGAGATGACGCTGTCGTTTATTGAGTAGTAAAGTCATCAGAAGATCAAAACAAATTGCAAAGCGATTTAAAAAAAAAATCTGAATGTGCGAAAATTGACAGTTGACCGTAAATAACGGAAAGTGTGATGTCAGCCACATGAGTGCTAAAAAGAATCCGTTGAACTTCGGTTACACGATAAATTCGATGTGGGATACTTGCGAGATAGGATTGACGGAGGACATCGGAAAAGTTCAAAGAAGGTCAGCACGTTTTGCATTGTCGCGAAATAGGGGAGAGTGTGTCACTGATATGATACAGGATTTGGGATGGTCATCATTAAAACATTGGCGTTTTTCGATGCGGAGGAATATTCTCACTAAATTGGAATCACCAGTTGTCTCCTCCGAATGCGAAAATATTTTGTTGACGCCGACCTACATAGGGAGAAACAATCACCATGATAAAATAAGGGAAATCAGACCTCGTACGGAATGATATAGGTGTTCCCTCTTTCCGCGCGGTATACGAGATGGGAATAAAAGAGAATTGTGAAAGTGGTTCAATGAACCCTCTGCCAGGCACTTAAATGTGATTTGCAGAGTATAGATGTAGATGTAGATTAGAAAGCAACACGTTTGCTCGCTCTTCTAGCACTGCACGCTCTCGGAACATTAACAGTGAAACACACCGTGATGCAGAATTCATATCTGCCTCTGGAATTGGTTGATCATCACGATGTCGCTTTCGCGCTTAGTGAATGGACCTGTAACGAAACACACTGCTCGTCTTTGCATCTTCTCTACTTCCTCTATGAATCCTGGAAACACTATGAGTCTCAGTCTGGCATCTACAATATTTTATGTAAGTAACTGCTTCTGCTGATTGTTTCGTAATGAATCTCGCTACGTATTTTGAGGGCCAATGGCGACTTCCTGCACCAAGCGCTTATGCCCTACTGCTCTTTCCTCATTTCACTTCAATTTTCTATCGTTGCAACTTCTCTGTATTCAATAGCAACATCCGCGAGAAGCCTCATGAAAGCTCTGGCGTTATCCAGTCGATCATTTATACAGGTGAGTTCGCTGAAAAGTAATCCACACATGCTTGTAGAACGCAACTTAACTGATCTTGTGGCAGTTGGGAGGTAACTTGCGCAGTTTGAATGCGTTGCTGTCTTCCAATATATTTTGAGTAGCGAAAGTCTGGAAACATGTTCTAGTACTGCACTACTGGCCATTAAAATTTCTACACGAAGAAGAAATGCAGATGATAAACGGCTATTCATTGGACAAATTTATTATACTAAAACTGACATGTGATTACATTTTCACGCAATTTGGGTGCATAGATCCTAAGAAATCAGTACCGACAACAACCACCTCTGGCCTTAATAACGGCCTTGAGACACCTGGGCATTGAGTCAAAAAGAGCTTGGATGGCGTATACAGGTGCAGCTGCCCATGCAGCTTCAACAAGATACCACAATTCATCGAGAGTAGTGACTGCCATATTCTGACGAGCCAGTTGCTCGGTCACTATTGACCAGACGTTTTAAGTTGGTGAGAGATCTGGAGAATGTGCTGGCCAGGGCAGCAGTCGAACATTTTCTGTATCCAGAGAAGTCCGTACAGGATCTGTAACATGCGGTCGTGCATTATCCTGCTGAAGTGTAGGGTTTCGCAGGTATCGAATGAAGGGTAGAGCCACGGGTCGTAACACATCTGAAATGTAGCGTCCACTGTTCAAAGTGCCGTCATTGCGAACAAGAGGTGACCGAGACGTGTAACCAATGGCACCCCATACCACCACGCCGGGTATAAGCCAGTATGGTGATGAGGAATACACGCTTCCAATGTACGCTCACGGATGCGACCATCATGATGCTGTAAACAGAACCTGGATTCATCCGAAAAAATGACGTTTTGCCATTCGTGCACCCAGTTTTGTCGTTGAGTGCACCATCGCAGACGCTCTTGTCTGTGATGCAGCGTCAAGGGTAACCGCAGCCATGGTATCCGAGCTGATAGTCCATGCTGCTGCAAACGTCGTCGAACTGTTCGTGCAGATGGTTGTTGTCTTGCAAATGTCCCCATCTGTTGACTCAGGGATCGAGACGTGGCTGCACGATCCGTTACAGCCATGCGGATAGGATTCCTGTCAATTCGACTGCTAGTGAGTGATACGAAGGCCGTTGGGATCCAGCACGGCATTCCGTATTACCCTCCTGAACCCACCGATTCCCTATCCTGCTAACAGTCAATGGATCTCGACCAACGCGAGCAGCAATGCCGCGATACGATAAACCGCAATCGCGATAGGCTACAATCCGACCTTTATCAAAGTCGGAAACGTGATGGTACGCATTTCTCCTCCTTACACGAGGCATCACAACAACGTTTTAGCAGGCAACGCCGGTCAGCTGCTGTTTGTGTATGAGAAATCGGTTGGAAACTTTCCTCATGTGAGCACGTTTTAGGTGTCGCCACCGGCGCCAACCTTGTGTGAATGCTCTGAAAAGCTAATCATTTCCATATCACAGCATCTTCTTCCTGTCGGTTAAATTTCGCGTCTGTAGCATGTCATCTTCGTGGTGTAGCAATTTTAATGGCCAGTAGTGTACATTAACGCGAGTCAAACAGCGTGCTAATATCGAATTTTTAACTGCTGAAAAACCGACTTCCAGTGATACTCGTCGTCGCTTATAGGCTGTTTATAGTGACGCTGTTGTTGATAACTGTACTGTAAATCGATGGGTAATAAAATTTCGTGGTTGCGAACCTGGAAAAGCCGTAACTGTTGATGAAACACACAGCGCACTGATCACCGCCACAGACGATAAACATCGATTTGGTTCAAAATGACCGGCGAACCACTCGAAAGCGCACAAAAAACCACGTTGGAATATCCGAGGAACGTGTCGTCTTCATTACTGAACAGAGTACCGTAAAATCTGTGCGCGATGCGTACCACGCCCTCTCACGGACGAGAACAAGCAGCATCGATGGGAAGGCTCCCAGCAACTTTTCTTGCGCTATCATCACGAAGGAGACGACGACTTCCTTCTGAATACTGTGACGGGAGACGATTCGTGGGTCATCATTACAATCCAGAAGAGAAAAGCACAGAGTGCTGATATCGTCTTCTCCTCAGGCGAGTACTAAACACACCCATCCGAAAAAAGGAAAGATTACCCTGACTGTGTTTTCGGATGTTCACCGAGTTTAGGTGACTGATCATCTGCACGAGGACCAACGGCAAATTTCTCTCAGTACGCTAAGTGTCTAAAACACGTCCGATGGCGCGTTTGTCGTGCTAGAGGCAGATAGACGCCAATTATCTTCCAACATTACAACGCTCGTCCACGCACCTCATCCGCAGCTGAAGAGGCCGTGCCAAGGCTGACATTTGAACCGATTCCAGACCCACCCGTACTCCCCAGACCTTGCACCTTGAGATTTTTATTATTTTTTCCTCTACTCAAGAGACCCCTCAGAGGTGATCATTACACCTGGGACGATGAAATCGACAATAGTCGAAATAATTTCCAAGTGACGGAATGAAAACACTTGTTACACTACGAAAGAAATGTGTTAGCCTTAACGGTGACTATGCTTATAAAAGAAATGTCATTTTGAACCTTGCGAATTTTACTTTAACATACTTTTTGATCGATCTTCCTAGTTTTGTTTTTTCTTCCATCTCTACAAACATGTGTGCATCTTCAACTTACCCTCGTATATTGTGAACGGTAACTCCGTTGGGTTATTTTTGCGTCGCTATATTTCTCTCCCTTAAACGCCTTGTTCTGTTTGCAAGAAACTATTCAATCCACTTACACTTGCCACTAAACAAAGATACGTGCGAGGTCATCCACATGGGTACGAAAAGAAATCCGATAAATTTTGGGTATACGATAAATCGCACATATCTAAGGGCTGTCAATTCGACTAAATACCTAGGAATTAAGACTACGAGCAACTTAAATTGGAATGACCACATAGCTAATATTGTGGGGAAGCCGAAACAAAGACTGCGCTTTGTTGGCAGAACACGTAGAAGATGCGACAAACCCACTACAGAGATAACAGTTGTCCGTCCTCTGCTGGAATATTGCTGCGCTGTGTGGGATACTTATCAGGTGGGATTGACGGAGGACATCGAAAGGGTGCAAAGAAGGGCAGCTCGTTTCGTGTTATCGCGCAATAGGGGTGAGAGTGTCACTGATACGATACGCGAGTTGGGGTGGTAGTCACTGAAACAAAGAGGGTCTTCTTTGTGGCGAGATCTATTTGCGAAATTTCGATCACCAACTTTCTCTTCCGAATGTGAAAATATTTTGTTGACATCCACCTACGTAGGGAGAAATGATCATGATAACAAAATAAGAGAAGTCAGAGCTCGAACGGAAATATTTAGGTGTTCCCTTTTCCCATGCGCCATTCTAGAGTGAAATGGTGGAGAAGTAGTTTGAAAATGGTTCGATGAACCCTCTGCCAGGCACTTAAGTGTGAATTGCAGAGTAACCATGTAGATGTAGATACAGTTGGCCTGATATTCCGTTCATTAGGTGACAGTGTGAAGTCGTACTGGACGTCTTACGGAAGCCGAGGAATGCGTTATCTATCTCGGCGGCTGTATTTAATTCTTTCCGGGTCTCGTGGATGTATGGAGCGAGCTGAATTTCAACGACCGTGTTCTTCGGAACCCTTGTTTACTACAGATGGAATTTTCGAACTCCAGCAAAGACATAATAAGCGAGCATAAAACATGTTCCAAAAGCCTACAACAGACCGACGTCAGACAAAGGTCTACTGTGCACCTGTTCGATGACCCTTCCCGTGAACTGGAATGACCTACGCTTTTTTTCAATCATTACGAAGGCTTCTCTCCTCCAGTGACCTATGTTACAGTGCTGCTAAAAGTGGAGCAATTTCTTTCATACCCTCTATGTATTCGAGTATGAGTGTTGGGAAAGTGGCTGTTATATGTCTCTGTCCGCGTCCTAATCTCTCGTACCTCACCCTTATAACCGCTACTTAAGGCATGCGGTGGTGGATGCATAATGTTTGCACAGTCTTCAAAATCTACGTCTACATCCATACTCCACAAGCCACCTGACGGTGTGTGACGGAGGGTACCTTGAGTACCTCTATCGGTTCTCCCTTCTATTCCAGCCAGCCGGAGTGGTCATGCTGTTCTAGGCGCTACAGTCTGGAACCGCATGACCGCAACGGTCGCAGGTTCGAGTCCTGCCTCGGGCATGGATGTGTGTGATGTCCTTAGGTTAGTTAGGTTTAAGTAGTTCTAAGTTCTAGGGGACTTATGACCACAGCAGCTGTGTCCCATAGTGCTCAGAGCCATTTGAACCAACCTTCTATTCCAGTCCCGTATTGTTCGTGGAAAGATGGACTGTCGGTATGCCTCTGGGCTGTAATCTCTCTGATTTTATCCTCACGGTCTCTTCGCGAGATATACGTTCTGCTTGATTCCTCGGTGAGGGTATGTTCTCGAAACTTCAACAAAAGCCCGTACCGAGCTACTGAGCGTCTCTCCTGCAGAGTCTTCCACTGGTGTTTAGCTATCATCTCCGTAACGCTTAATCGATTACTAAATGATCCTGTAACGAAGCGCGCTGCTCTCCGTTGGATCTTCTCTATCTCTTCTATCAACCCTATCTGGTACGGATCCCACACTGCTGAGCAGTATTCAAGCAGTGGGCGAACAAGTGTACTGTAACCTACTTACTTTGTTTTCGGATTGATTTTCATTAGGATTCTTCCAATGAATCTCAGTCTGGCATCTGCTTTACCGACGATCAACTTTATATGATCATTCCATTTTCAATCACTCCTAATGCATACTCCTAGATAATTTGTGGAATTAACTGCTTCCAGTTGCTGACCTGCTATATTGTAGCTAAATGATACGGGATCTTACTTTCTATGTATTCGCAGCACATTACACTTGTCTACATTGAGGTTCAATTGAAGTATTGCTTAGTTAGATCAACCGAAGAGGGTTCCGGGGCAGTTACGTTCGCTCTCTTCAGTGGATTCCCATTTGTTTTTCCCGAATATCAGTCTGACATTTTCGTATGCGCAGTAACGATGTATTACGATCCTACGGATTTTCTCGTGTCTACTGCAATGCCTACAAACACTGGAAGAATACTGGCACCCAACTTTTCGAGAACACTCCCCTCATACTGCTTTTTCGTGTTGATACCCCTAAATAAGCACAATGGACAGTAATTAGTCGCCCTTAGTAGACTTGACATTAATTCCGTGTAACAGAATGGGAATGGCCTCAATTCGGTGAGGAAGTGAGTCAGAGTGTTTCTTCAGGATTGCCATATGCAGCTGAATCCAGTCATTGGTGATTCCACACTGCAGAGCCAGCAAAAAGGAAGGGGTGTTCACTAAAATACACTCCTGGAAATGGAAAAAAGAACACATTGACACCGGTGTGTCAGACCCCCCATACTTGCTCCGGACACTGCGAGAGGGCTGTACAAGCAATGATCACACGCACGGCACAGCGGACACACCAGGAACCGCGGTGTTGGCCGTAGAATGGCGCTAGCTGCGCAGCATTTGTGCACCGCCGCCGTCAGTGTCAGCCAGTTTGCCGTGGCATACGGAGCTCCATCGCAGTCTTTAACACTGGTAGCATGCCGCGACAGCGTGGACGTGAACCGTATGTGCAGTTGACGGACTTTGAGCGAGGGCGTATAGTGGGCATGGGGGAGGCCGTGTGGACGTACCGCCGAATTGCTCAACACGTGGGGCGAGAGGTCTCCGCAGTACATCGATGTTGTTGCCAGTGGTCGGCGGAAGGTGCACGTGCCCGTCGACCTGGGACCGGACCACAGCGACGCACGGATGCACGCCAAGACCGTAGGATCCTACGCAGTGCCGTAGGGGACCGCACCGCCACTTCACAGCAAATTAGGGACACTGTTGCTCCTGGGGTATCGGTGAGGACCATTCGCAACCGTCTCCATGAAGCTGGGCTACGGTCCCGCACACCGTTAGGCCGTCTTCCGCTCACGCCCCAACATCGTGCAGCCCGCCTCCAGTGGTGTCGCGACAGGCGTGAATGGAGGGACGAATGGAGACGTGTCGTCTTCAGCGATGAGATTCGCTTCTGCCTTGGTGCCAATGATGGTCGTATGCGTGTTTGGCGCCGTGCAGGTGAGCGCCACAATCAGGACTGCATACGACCGAGGCACACAGGGCCAACACCCGGCATCATGGTGTGGGGAGCGATCTCCTACACTGGCCGTACACCACTGGTGATCGTCGAGGGGACACTGAATAGTGCACGGTACATCCAAACCGTCATCGAACCCACCGTTCTACCATTCCTAGACCGGCAAGGGAACTTGCTGTTCCAACAGGACAATGCACGTCCGCATGTATCCCGTGCCACCCAACGTGCTCTAGAAGGTGTAAGTCAACTACCCTGGCCAGCAAGATCTCCGGATCTGTCCCCCATTGAGCGTGTTTGGGACTGGATGAAGCGTCGTCTCACGCGGTCTGCACGTCCAGCACGAACGCTGGTCCAACTGAGGCGCCAGGTGGAAATGGCATGGCAAGCCGTTCCACAGGACTACATCCAGCATCTCTACGATCGTCTCCATGGGAGAATAGCAGCCTGCATTGCTGCGAAAGGTGGATATACACCGTACTAGTGCCGACATTGTGCATGCTCTGTTGCCTGTGTCTATATGCCTGTGGTTCTGTCAGTGTGATCATGTGATGTATCTGACCCCAGGAATGTGTCAATAAAGTTTCCCCTTCCTGGGACAATGAATTCACGGTGTTCTTATTTCAATTTCCAGGAGTGTATTTCACACGCTGTTCTAAACAGTCCCAGACATTTTCTACACAATACATATCGTGTGATTTACATGGTCAGTGAAGGGGCGACTGGGTACAAACCAGCAGCGCTGTGAAGAAAGATGTTATCTTCTAAAACTAGTCATGAAGATTTGGTACAAAGAAAACAGCTGATCATCGAGAATGATGAAAAGACATCCTGGTTCATGGTAACGGTAATCGAAATGACTTTACCCAAGTCACGGTGCGAACCTCACCCCAAAGCGTCACAGTACGAGAGCCCACGGCCAAAACGGTATAAAATACATGTTCCTAAATCCGACTGGTGGGCAGTAACGGTCAAAGACATCACAGTTCAAAATGGTTCAAATGGCTCTGAGCACTATGGGAGGTCATCAGTCCCCTAGAACTCATAACTACTTAAAACCTAACTAACCTAAGGACATCACACACATCCATGCCCGAGGCAGGATTCGAACCTGCGACCGTAGCGGTCACGAGGTTCCAGACTGCAGCGCCTAGAACCGCACGGCCACTTCGACTTCGGCCGGCCATCACAGTTCCACAGGGTCAATTTCCACTATGGGGAAAAAAAAAATTGCTCGTAACATTTGGCCTCAGTGCTTTTTAAAAAATTTCGACTTAGTTTATCGAACTGTACCATAGTGACCCGGTTACCTTTATTTTTAAAAATTAGATTGGTTATAACGATTACCAAAATACTGCCTTGGGGCACTTTCTATGTCAATTACACTTCCAAAAAGGAAAAGAACGTTCCAGTGCTTGCTAGCCTTCCATGTTAACAAGTGATATTTACAAGGTTAAATCCTTATTCTTCGATACACATCTTACGAACGCAGGAAGTCAGAGCTTCTCATTTCGCGAAAGAATTGAGAAATATAAAATGCAATTAATTTTGAATTAATAATTGGCCACAATAGGGAATGGCGCAAATTATCACGAAAAAACCAATGTATGAATGTATTAATCACGACTTGTGCTATGAATATACTGGCGCAATATGGTAGTGCTAATCAAACCATTAATGCAGATCTAAGTTGTCACAAACACAAGGAAACAGATACTAAGATTGTTTACCATGTTTGTCACATTATTTAGGAGGTGGAAATCCTGTTCAGTATTCTACACAGGCATTCCAATTATGAGCTTGGGAATATGAAAAAGTTCCAGAAAGATTTGGATGAATGTTGGCATTAGTAATTCCTGTCGTTACGTTGGTGTTCCCCGTCTCGATGAAACAATCGGATCGCTCTAGCGAAATCTTTAGCTGCTTTTCACACTATTACCGGCTGTTCTTACAGTCCCCATTGTACCGCAAGGGGAAAAGGATATTGACAATGTTGAAAAGTTCTACACGACACCGAAAGGCTTCCACAGATTCAGGCAAATATACTATTGACACTGGAAATGTATTGAACGTCGTAGAAAAATTCACGTGGATATTCCATAACGAAAAATATTAATGACATCGAGTCGGTTAAGTTAAACAAGTTTACACATAGATATAAAATGAAAAGTGAACTTACTTCTACATATCTAAATCTGGATTCATCTCATTTTGACACCTGCTATCTCCTACCGTGTAAAACAGGAATGAAATAGCCTTTGTTGAGAACAAAATATGTATCGCAAATATGGAGCAACGCTCGTACGAAAAATGTAGCAGGTCTAAATCCCACAAATTTCTGATGGTATGGCAGCGATGGTATTACTTTTAAAGTAGGACAAAATATGGACGTCGACGTTGCGCCAGCAGAATGGCAATCGATTACTCTTAATCGAGAATGATGATGCTTTCCAAAGACAGGCGTACCGTCGGCATCACGTGACGAATGTTGGTGCCCTCTATGCGCTCTGTAAATGCGAGCGTACCTGGAGCCTCAGTGGCAGTAGCCGGACGACCTCAGAAGATGTCTCCCGCAGATGGAGACGAAACGTCAGGGGGAAATTTTATACATCGACCGTTGAAGACAACACCGGCCGTGAAAGCATACATTGTATGGCATAAGTAGTTTTTATTTTTGCACGGATTTTTCAAACGCCCCTCGTAAGTAGATGTAGGTGGTCCGTTGTCCGCCGGCAGCACGTGTGCGGAGCCAGCGCCGCGGTTCTGCATTCTGCGGCGGAGGGGCCGTTCTGGGCCGTCGGCGCCGCCTCGCCACCTCATGAATGTATTCATCCGCGCCGCAGTCTATCGCGCCCAGATCCCCCGCAAGCCGGCGGCTGGCGCCAAACAAAGTTAGTCCGCCAGTTCATGAGGCTGCGACACAGGCGCGGGGTAGCTGGCACCAGTCTTCGCTGCAGCACTCTTTCTGCTGGGACTCGTCGCGGCCTTCTGCCTTTATGCAGCTCTCTACGCTGTCCTGTGCAAGCCTCTTTATCTCTGCATATCTACTACAGGCTACATCCATTTTTTTTCCTTTATTGAATTTCGATTCCCCCCGAAGGGGGCGGGCTGGCAGCAGCTTAGTACGCTGCTCTACAGGCTACAGACTTTTTAAAAACGTGTCCGCAGCTCGTGGTCGTGCGGTAGCGTTCTCGCTTCCCGCGCCCGCGTTCCCGGATTCGATTCCCAGCGGGGTCAGGGATTTTCTCTCCCTCGTGATGACTGGGTGTTGTGTGATGTCCTTAGGTTAGTTAGGTTTAAGTAGTTCTAAGTTCTAGGGGACTGATGACCATAGCTGTTAAGTCCCATAGTGCTCAGAGACATTTTTTAAAAACGTAAGAAGAAAAGAAACAAGAAAAACAGGCGATAAAACGGTGACTTAAATTGGAAAACGGCGGAAAATTGTCGAAAGTTGGAACAGAAAGCAAAGGTGTTGGCAATGTTAATAAAATACACAGGAATCAGATAAGTAACATAGTAGATACACAATTAAAAAAACATGGCGACAGTCTGGTTCCTGTTCGCAAGAGATAATAATCACACCCAGCGACAGTATGATGGCCGTTCGCAACACTTCCCAGAAGACCCACAACGCAGAACACTCACTGTAAAACACTGCACGAAAATGTCGGCACAAAGATGACACTCCCTAGCCAAGGGCAGATGGTGGGGGGGGGGGGGGGGGGAGGGACATGGATGAGGGGGAAAACAAGGAGGGAGGAGAGGAAGAAACGAAAGGGGGGGACCAAGGGAGGGAGAGGACTCATAAGGGGGAGAGGGGCAGGGCAGACGTGAGAGGGAATGGGAAAAGGCAGAGGAGGGAAATGCAAAAGGACTCGGGGGAGAGGTTAGAGAGAGGGTAGGTGGGGAAAAAAGAGGATGGAAGGGGGGAGAGGGAGCCCAAGAAATGGATGGAGGAAAGGAGGGGGGGTGAGGATCAGAGTTGATAGGAGGGATAAATGGAGGGAGAGAGGGCATCATCTGGGAGGAGGAGTCGATGGAAGCCACCTTGGGAAAGATGAGGGGTGTAGAGATGGAGGGTAGGGGCGACACAACAGTGAAGGCCCGGCAGAGGGCAGGGGTTGGAGAGGAGCAACCAGGGGGTGAGGGGGATCAAGGCGGCGGGAGGTGTAGAGTATGCAGATATGTTCGAGGAACAGGAGCAGATGGGGGAAAGGAATAAAGTCATAGAGGATCTGCGTGGGGGATGGGAGGCGTATATGGAAGGCGAGGCAGAGAGACGCTCAAGGATCTGGAGGGACTTATACAATTTGGGGGGGGGGGGAGAGGCGATATCCAGGCGGGACTGGCATAACAGAGGATGGGACGGATTAAGGATTTGTAGGTGTGGAGGATGGTACAGGAGTGCAGTCCCCCTACATCCATTCACACCTATTAGCTATGTTTAAACCTTTCTTTCACTCGACGAATGTTATCCCAGCAACAACCATACTATATTCTTTAATATCCCATCAATTTAATGCACCTGCTTTCATATGTGTGATTATACAGGGCTGTCCATTGATAGTGACCGGGCCGAATAGCTCACGAAATAAGCGTCAAATGAAAAAACTACAAAGAACGAAATTTTGTAGTTTTTTCGTTTGACGCTTGAAGGAGGAAACCAGATGTCGCTATGGTTGGCCCATTAGATGGCGCTGCCGTAGGTCAAACGGGTATTAAATGCGTTTTTTTAAATAGGGACCTCCAATTTTTGTTACACGTTCGTGTAGTACGTAAAGAAATATGAATGTTTTAGTTGGACCATATTTATCGCTTTACGATAGATGGCGCTGTAATACTCACAAAAGCATGGCTCACAATTTTAGACGAACAGCTGGTAACAGGTAGGTTTTCTAAATTAAAATACAGAACGCAGGTACGTTTAAACATTTTATTTCTGTTGTTCCAATGTGATACATGTGACGTTATCATTTCTGAGAACGCATGCCGTTACAGCGTGATTACCTGTAAATACCACATTAATGCAATAAATGCTCAAAATGATGTCCGCCAACCTCAGTGCATATGGCAATACGTGTAACGACATTCATCTCAACAGCGAGTAGTTCGCCTTCCGTAATGTTCGCACATGCATTGACAATGCATGTTGTCAGGCGTTGTCCGTGAATCACGATGGCAAATATCCTTCAACTTTCCCCGCAAAAAGAAATCCGTGTACGTCAGATCCGGTGAACGTGCGGACCTTGATATGGTGCTTCGACGACCAATCCACCTGTCACGATATATGCTATTCAATACCGCTTCAACCGCACGCGAGCTATGTGCCGGACATCCATCATGTTGGAAGTACATCGCCATTCTGTCATGCAGTGAAGCATCTTGTAGTAACATCGGTAGAACATTATGTAGGAAATCAGCATACATTGCTCCATTTAGATTGCCATCGATAAAATGGGGGCCCATCGTCCTTCCTACCATAATGCCACACCATACATTAACCCGCCAAGGTCGCTGATGTCCCACTTGTCGCAGCCATCGTGGATTTTCCGTTGCCCAATACTGCATATTATGCCGGTTTACGTTACCGCTGTTGGTGAATGACGCTTCTTCGCTAAATAGGACGCGTGCAAAAATTTTGTCATCGTACCGTAATTTATCTTGTGCCCAGTGTCAGAACTGTACACGACGTTCAAAATCGTCGCCATGCAATTCCTGGTGCATAGAAATATGGTAGCATTCTCAACACCGACGTTTTTGAGATTACCGATTCTCGCGCAGTTTGTCTGCTACTGATGTGCGGATTAGCCGCGACAACAGCTAAAACACCTACTTGGGCATCATTTGTTGCAGGTCGTGGTTGACGTTTCACATGTGGCTGAACATTTCCTTAAATAACGTAACTATCTGGTGAACGGTCCCGGCAATTGGAAGATGTCGTCCAGGATACCGAGCAGCATACATAGCACACGCCCGTTGGGCATTTTGATCACAATAGCCATACATCAACACGATATCGACCTTTTCCGCAATTGGTAAACGGTCCATTTTAACACGGGTAATGTATCACGAAGCAAATACCGTCCGCACTGGCGGAATGTTATGTGATACCACGTACTTATACGTTTGTGACTATCACAGCGCCATCTATCAGAAAGCGAAAAAGTGGTCCAACCATAACATTCATATTTATTTACGTACCACACGAATATGTAATAAAAATGGGTTCCTGTTTTAAAAAACGCAGTTGATATCCGTTTGACCTATGTCAGCGCCATCTGACGGGCCAACCATAGCGCCATCTGGTTTACCCCTTCAAGCTAGACGAGTTTCGTTCTTTGTAGTTTTATCGTTTGATGCTTTTTTCGTGAGATATTTGGCCCGGTCACTATCAATGGTCCACCCTGTATATGCATGGTTCGCATCAAAGTAAGAGCAATGTTTTTGAATTTAAATGAGCTGAGT
This sequence comes from Schistocerca serialis cubense, assembly GCF_023864345.2. Classification (NCBI taxonomy): domain Eukaryota; kingdom Metazoa; phylum Arthropoda; class Insecta; order Orthoptera; family Acrididae; genus Schistocerca; species Schistocerca serialis. The sequence goes on along the minus strand of NC_064649.1, from coordinate 84,414,003 downwards.
TTCCTAGTAGCGCATTTTATCTCCGGAATATTTTACCCAAGAGGATACCATCGCCACCAAGCCATACAATATGGCTTCATGCGGTTGAGGAACGTAAGGGCTGCTTGCTGTAGCAGCAAAGTAAGGCCAGGTTGGCTAACGTTCCAAAGGCCAGATCAGTCAATCATCGAGACGGCTCCTCCTGCACCAACTGGAAAGGCTACCTCCTCTCTCCAGGAGGCGTAGTTCAGTCTGTCCTATGGGTCTACTACTACATTGTGCTGCACCAACACTACGGTTGTGTGTAGCCCTGAGGTGTCGCTCTAGCGTAGCTAAAACCGGACCTGCTCACGAGTGATTCAGCTTGCCTAGTACATAAAATAGTGCCCTTCATTTTAACTTAGAATATTCGTTCTGGTAAAAAAGAATGACCATTCCGTCTGTTAAGAAGAGTATCATAAGCCTGATATAAACACATGCGGGGTGTTGCTGTTGTTGTTGTTGTTGTTGTTGTTGTTGTTGTCTTCAGTCCTGAGACGGGTTTGATGCAGCTCTCCATGCTACTCTATCCTGTGTAAGCTTCTTCATCTCCCAGTACCTACTGCAGCCTACATCATTCTGTATCTGCTTAGTGTATTCATCTATTGGTCTCTCTGTACGATTGTTACCCTCCACGCTGCCCTCCAGTTCTAAATAGGTGACCCCTTTGTGCCTCAGAACATGTCCTACCAACAGATCCCTTCCTCTAGTCAAGCTGTGCCAAAAATTTCTCTTCTCCCCAATTCTATTCAGTACCTCCTCTTTAGTTATGTGATCTACCCATCTAATCTTCAGCATTCTTCTGTAGCACCACATTTCGAAAGCTTCTATTCTCTTCTTGTTTAAACTATTTATCGTTCACCTTTCACTTCCATACATGGCTACACTCCATACAAATACTTTCAGAAACGGCTTCCTGACACTTAAATCTATACTCGATGTTAACAAATTTCTCTTCTTCAGAAACGCTTTCCTTACCATTGCCAGTCTACATTTTATATCCTCTCTACTTCGACCATGATCAGTTACTTTGATCCCCAAATAGCAAAACTCCTTTACTACTTTAAGTGTCTCATTTCCTAATCTAATTCCCTCAGCATCACCCGACTTAATTCGACTACATTCCATTATCCTCGTTTTGCGTTTGTTGATGTTCATCTTATATGCTCCTTTCAAGACACTGTCCATTCCGTTCAAGTGCTCTTCCAAGTCCTTTGCTGTCTCTGACAGAACTACAATGCCATCGGCGAACCTCAAAGTTTTTATTTCTTCTCCATGGATTTTAATACTTACTCAGAACTTTACTTTTGTTTCCTTTACTGCTTGCTTAATATACAGATTGAATAGCATCGGGGAGAGGCTACAACCCTGTCTCACTCCCTTCCGAACCACTGCTTCCGTTTCATGTCCCTCGACTCTTATAACTTCCATCTGCTTTCTGTACAAACTGCAAGTAGCCTTTCGCTCCCTGTATTTTACCCCTGCCACCTTCAGAATTTGAAATAGAGTATTCCAGTCAACATTGTCAAAGGCTTTCACTAAATCTACAAATGCTTGTTTCATACGTGTAGCTCTCCAGATGGTATAGTTTTGCCACGACTGGCTCTCCCAAGGCTGTCAGTAGTTCTAATGGAATGTTGTGTACTCCCGGGGCCTTGTTCCGACTCAGGTCTTTCAGTGCTCTGTCAAACTCTTCATGAGTATCATATCTCTTATTTCATCTTCATCTACCTCCTCTCCTCTTCCATTTCCATAATATTGTCCTCAAGAACATCGTCCCTGTATAGACACTATGTATACTCCTTCCACCTTTTTGCTTTCCCTTCTTTGCTTAGAACTGGGTTTCCATCTGAGCTCTTGATATTCATACAAGTGGCTCTCTTTTCTCCAAAAGTCTCTTTAATTTTCCTGTAGGCGGTATCTATCTTACCCCTCGTGAGATAAGCCTCTACATCCTTACATTTGTTTTCTAGCCATCCCTGCTTAGCCGTTTTGCACTTCCTGTCGATCTCATTTTTGAGACGTTTGTATTCCTTTTCGCCTGCTCCATTCACTGCATTTTTATATTTTCTCGTTTCATCAATTAAATTCAATATTTCTTCTGTTACCCAAGGATTTCTACTAGCCCTCGTCTTTTTACCTACTTGATCCTCTGCTGCCTTCACTACTTCATCCCTCAGAGCTACCCATTCTTCCTGTACTGTATTTCTTTCCCCCATTGCTGTCAATTGTTCCCTTATGCTCTCCCTGAAACTCTGTACAACTTCTGGTTGAGTCAGTTTATCCATGTCCCATCTCCTTAAATTCTCACCTTTTTGCAGTTTCTTCAGTTTTAATCTACAGTTCATAACCAATAGATTGTGGTCAGAGTCCACATCTGCCCCTGGAAACGTCTTACAATTTAAAATCTGGTTCCTAAATCTCTGTCTTACCATTATGCAATCTATCTGAAACCTTCTAGTATCTCCAGGGTTCTTCCATGTATACAACCTTCTTTCATGATTCTTGAACCAAGTGTTAACTATGTTTAAGTGAAAGCCCACAAAATACCGGTTATTTTCGAAGTACAGGGTGTTTGATTTATCTGATGACTGCCTGGTCGGGGTATTGCAGGCCGGCCTCGCTTGCCGCGCCTACCGGTCGAATGGGTCCCATGGGACCGCACTATGCCCCCTGAGCTGTGGAGAGACTGGCGCCAAGGATATCTTTGGCTTAGGCACTATCGATTTCCTCAGGCAGAAGTTGGTCTTTGGAGCCTGGGCCGGCTCAGGACATAGGGGGCACTACCGAGTGGAAAGGGGGTTGGTGGGGTGGGGGAACAGCTTTTGGGCAGCGCACGCCGATGTGTGTGATGTCCTTAGATTAGTTAGGTTTAAATAGTTCTAAGTTCTAGGGGACTGATAACGTCAGAAGTTAAGTCCCATAGTGCGCAGAGCCATTTTGTCTTCCAAGTGGATTATCAGACTAGTTACCCACGGATTTTAGTGAGTCTGAGCTGTTTTGTAGATGGACCTGTTCCAGTATCTGTCCAGCGACTTTTCATGCGACGGCCCCTAGACTCCGAGAAAATCGCTTTTGATGTTTTGTGCGTACCTCCTATACCTGTAAGGTTAGTCACATTTCGACAAAGTGAAAGCAGCGCAGAGGCTAAGGTTCACAACTATCATGAGGAAAATAAAGATTCAAATACTACTTGTGTGCTTTATTTCACTTCCATTGTACAGAATGCCATTAAAGAGTATATGTCCTGCAAAACTATTCAGATATAGTTAAAAGGAAACCCTAATTCTAGTGGGGACTGTTTAAATGATGGAGAAAGGTGGCACAATTTTAGTGTTAAAACAACATTTATTTTTTCTAAAAAACAGACATAAATTATGCTAAAGAAGCTACTGATTGAATACCGTAAACAACTAACAGCTGGTTTAAGTCTACACTGGACAAGGACCCTGGGTCGGCAAAGACGGTTTAACTCTGGTCCTAAAAATGTGGATAACGCAATCTCAATTGATATGCCGCTGGGCAGACTTTGACTGATTAAATGTACTGAAGTTTCTCTATATAGATGCAGCTGAGAGTAAGCGGCGATTGAAATCTGTAGGCCCGGACAATTCCGGAGTGGAGGTACGTTACCCTGTTTGCTTTGTGCGGCGATGTAAATTGCAGCTGGCGAGATATGTGCGGTGGCGGTGAGACGTGGAGGCGGCACCTGTGAATCGATCGTGGCCACAAAAATGCAAAAATCTCATGGTCTAGGGATCGGGCAGATGGATCGCAATTTACTCTCTTCCAGAGCTATGAAATCAGGGTAGGTTTCTGTGTGTGACACACCCGTTCACTTGCCATACCAAGGACCAATTTGTCTCACTTACACGACAGAGTGCAGAAGGATACCAAACGTGAAGACTCGTAAACCAAAACGAATAAGTGTGTCCTCGGCAAACGAGTAGTCCGGGAGACACTGTTGGTACAGTAAGAACTTCACCACAGGCTCCCTAGTCTTAACTTCTTGCAGGAGAAGCCAGTCTCAGGACAGTTCCCAAGTACCAATTACACATGCTATAGGCTCGACTAGAAGTGCTTACATACCAATGTCCCTGCACATGAGATGCTTCACACCTTTCCAGAAAAAAAATTCCGTTTTCCTGCAAAGTGCATGAATGACATCGCAAGCACCCCATCTTCAGCCAATCACAGGGCTCTTGAGGTGTTAAATCTCCCCTCCCAAACGACTGCACACACTGATGTCGAACCAGGGGAAGGGTTAAGAAAGCTGTTTCTCTGAAAAAATAAAAAAGAAACCGCCAATTACTAGCTCTTTCAAGTTTTCGCAGAGGGAGAAGACCTGATTTTCTCTGAAGTCATGTCGTTTCCACTGGCAAGAATGGAAGAGATACAGTCATAAAGATCTTTATCTAAATTGCCTGTGCCTTGGAGCTTGTTAGTCCTAGCTATGGGTTGTAATAAAGATTGTATCTTTAAATGTTTCCCAGACGCAGGATTGTTCTTATACAATCGAGGCAGCTGGGCAAGTGGTTCACTGGCCTCTTCGCACTTTCGGTGAACTTGAAAACTTGTGACTTTTTTTATTACACATAGCTCTGCACACAGTGCCTTATTTACGACTCCACTGTGTAGACGCATTCCTTCAGACCGTCGCCACCAGCCCAAGCTTCGGCTAGCGCAGTAGCAGGTATCGCGGCATTGTTCTGGTGGAGACCTGTCTCGACGAGGGGCTGCCCTGTCTGCCCTGTACGGCTGTGGGCCTGTCCGGTAAGATTTACTGAGGAATGGGCTCGCCACCAATTGCTTTCACGCGTGACTGCTACGGTCGCAGGTTCGAATCCTGCCTCGGGCATGGATGTGTGTGATGTCCTTAGGTTAGTTAGGTTTAAGTAGTTCTAAGTTCTAGGGGACTGATGACCTCAGTAGTTAAGTCCCATAGTGCTCAGAGCCATTTTTTGAATTGCTTTCAACTAACAACATGCTATTGCTATCAGCTAAGAACCATAAAAATACCTCATGCTCTTAGCGCCCTACCAGGCTCCATCAACGTCTACTCAGGCCATTAACTTTCTAGAGTCTCGCTCAAGGTGCGTCAAGTTGTAACAAAATCTTTAATAATTTTCCTTATGCAAAAAACAGGTGAGAGAGTAACTTGTCCTCCTTCATAGTCATCTTCGCCACCATAATTTCATGAATAAATCAATCTTTACAGCATACTTTCTTCCAATTCCAGATATTTCGACAACATTCTCTTGATTCGTGGGGAGGGCAGATTTATCAGCCACTTTACGATCAAATCTCTGCAGACGAAAGAAAGCATGCACCTGCACAGTAAAAATTTTTTCACCCAAAGATACTCCACATTGGTAACACTGGGATGTTCATTTTTACAGGCACGTTAAAATATTCAGGAAAAATATCAATGTTCCCAACTTCCTAGACGCTAATAGAGAAATCGGTTCAAGAGAATATTCCATAAATAAATGAATGATCACTCTGTCTTCAGGCCACGAGTGGCCTACCGTGACCATCCGACCACTGTGTCATCGTCAGTGGAGGATGAGGATAGAGGGGGGGGGGGGGGGGCGTGTGGTCAGCACACCGCTCTCCCGGTCGCTATGATGGTATTCTGGACCAAAGCCGCTACTATTCCGTCGAGTAGCTCCTCTATTGGCATCACGAGGATGAGTGCACCCCGAAAAATGGCAACAGCACATTGCCGACCACGCCCGACAGCGCTTAACCTCGGTGATCTCAAGGGAACCGTTGTATCCACTGCGGCAATGCCGCTGCCCCATAAATAAACGAATATATTCTTTGATCTTGCATCACTTTTATGCGTCTGCTTTCATACGAGTAGTTCACATCAAAGTAAGAGCAGTCTTTTTGGATTTAAATGATCTGAGTTTCCCAGGAGCGCTTCAGAATAATCTGTGGGTACAAGGGAGTAGCTTTAATTAAATATGCGTGGTGTTCTACGAGTTTGTGATTCGGTTGCCTCTACGATAAATACCATCCGGAATACTCCTCTAGCACCTCAAGTCATGCAAGCGATCGTGAGCAAGGCGATTCTGTAAGCTATTCCAAAACAAGCAGAATACACTTTTGAACAAAGTTTGCTGTAATGCTTGATTTATTAATGGAATCACTACAGTGAAGATGACTACTATTGAATAACTTGGATGACAATTACTATTTAATGATTTTATGTGTGAAGAGGCTGAAGGAAAAGGAAAAGTACATGGGCAGAATCTGAACCTCTACCACTAGCGTGACAGCCGTGAACTTCAGCCGCTGCTCTACTTTGACTTGTCGATATGCGACGAACGCTGCAGGTCGAGAAGGTACCAATGGAATTTCAACATCGATTTTCTCGGAAACAGGAGGCGGCCGTGTGAAAAGCAGCAAGTCGGGAATTCAGCATAGATCCCTCAACAGTGTACCTAAGGCTCATGACGTTCCATGTTTAACTGATCTGATTGTCCCCTTGTCAATAGTGTTGTAATTTGGGTTGATGATAACTAGTTAGTATTAGTTCATTTTCGAAACTTTACCTACGTTAAAAGTTCATGATTATTCAAACTGTTAAATCTAACTAGTGAAATAGACAACTGTTTTCTTACACATCCCCCAGGTTGTTGCCAAGCTATGTCTCTGCTGTATACACAGATCAAGAAAAGTACTGCATCACCTCGGTTCCGAGAGTTCCGCAATCTGTACAGAAAATTGGAAGAGAGATCAACATAAACATCATTTCCGCCCTTGTTATTGCTCATGAAAACCACACATTGCATCTTGTACCACCATACTGAAGGTCTCGGAGGTATTGGTCCAGATTGCTGTACACAGCGGTACCTCAATAGCTAGTAGCACATCCTCTTTGATTGACGCATGCCTGTATTCGTCGTGGCAAACTATCCACAAGTTCGTCAAGGCACAGTTGGTCCAGATTGTCTCACTCCTCAACGGCAATTCGACGTAGATCACTCAGAGTGATTGGTAGGTCACGTTGTCCATAATCAACCCTTTTCAATCTATCCCAGGCATCTCTGATAGGGTTGATGTCTGGAGAACATGCTGGCCACTCTAGTCGAGCGATATCGTTATCCTGAAGGAAGTCATTCACAAGATGCGCACGATGGGGCTGCGAATTATCGTCCATGAAGACGAATGCCTCGCCACTATGCTGCCGGTATGGTTGTCGGAGGATGGCATTCATGTATCGTACAGCCATGACCACCAGCGGCGTATGTCGCCCAACGTAATGCCACCCCGAAACAGCAGGGAACTTCCATCTTGCTGCACTTGCTGGACAGTGTGTCTAAAGCGTTCAGCCTGACGAGGTTGCCTTCATACACGTCTCCGACGATTGTCTGGTTGATGGCATATGCGGCACTCATCGGTGAAGAGAACGGGATGCCAATCCTGAGCAGTCCATTTGGAATATTGTTAGGCCCATCTGTACCGCGCTGCGTGGTGTCGTGGTTGCAAAAATGGACCTCGCCATGGACGTGGCACGTCGGGAGTGAAGTTGAGCATCATGCAGCCTATTGTGCAGTCGTAACACGACATCCTGTGGCTGTACGAAAAGCATTCTTCAACATGGTGGCATTGCTGTCAGTGTTCCTCCTAGCCATAGTCCGTAGGTAGCAGTCACCCACTTGGGCGGCCTGAGCGAGGCATTTTATTGACAGTTCCTGTCTCTCTGTGTCTCCTCCATGTCCGAACAACATTGTTTTTTTTTTTTGCACTCCGAGACGCCTGGACACTTCCCTCGTTGAGAGCCCTTCCTGCCACAAAGTAACAATGCGGACGCGATAGAACCGCGGTATTGACCGTCTAGTTATGGTTGAGCTACAGACAACACGAGCCGTGTACCTCCTTCCTAGTGAAATTAGGTGGAACCATCGTTCTTCCCACGAAGCATACGCGACTGGAACAGAAAAGGGAGGTAATGACAGTAGCACGTAAGGTGCCCTCCGCCACACACCGTTGGGAGGCTTGCGGAGTATAAATGTAGATGTAGATGAAGATGTAGACTGGAACTGATCGGCTGTCGGACTCGTTCCGTCTAATAAGAGCTGCTCATGCATGGTTGTTTACATCTTAGGGCGGGTTTAGTGACATCTCTGAACAGTCAAATAGACGGTGTCTGTGATACAATATACACAGCTCTGGGAACCGGGGTGATGCGAAACATTTTTTATGTGTGTACTTCCGGTCAGGAGTGCTAGTCCTGAAATGTGTGGAACGTTATTTCTGTGAAGTCTGGAAGGCAGCAGACGCCACATTGGCGGAAGCAGAGCGGTGAGAGCGGGTCGGAAGTCGTGCTGGGGTAGCACTATCTGTAGAGCATCTGCCTGCGAAAGTCAAAGGTCTCACGTTTGAGTCCCGATGTGGCCTACAGTTTTGAACTGCCAGCAGGTTTCGAATCAGCCATCACTCCACTGCAGAGCAAAAATCAATTCTGGAAACTTTTTCTCTTCACTCACAGTATTTGGTTCAAAAAATGGTTCAAATGGCTCTGAGCACTTTGGGGCTTATCATCTGAGATCATAAGTCCCCTAGATCTTAGAACTACTTACACCTAACTAACCTAAGAACATCATCACACATCCATGCCCGAGCCAGGATTCGAAGCTGCGACCGTAGTGGTCGCGCGGTTCCAGACTGAAGCGCCTAGAACCGCTCGGCCACACCGTCCGGCTACAGTGATTGGTGATGACAACATTAATGATGACTTCAGTCTTCGCCTTCCAAACCTACAACAGTTGTCGGATCTGCCTCTGATACACAGCAGTACAGATAGGATTACTGCTGAAGAGTTGGACGGTATCCATCTCATATACGGGTTCACTGAATGGAATGGAAGGGCCACACAACGCCAATATGCTCAGCTGTTCCCGCAAGCGACGGTAACTACATCACAGTACTATTGCACCCGAATGCGAGTTGTTGCATAACTCTGTGTGTTGTGCCGTACGTTTTGGTGATTGCATATTATAAGAATTACAGTTTTAGGTATTTTGACAAAAATGGAAAAAGCTGGGGTAGCAAACCTAATAAATCATAACATTATTACCCCGTAACGAGCCGCCGGTGACCTGAGATCCCTTGCACCAAAATACTCTTAAAGTATTACAAAAAATTATTTATTTTATCCTACAGTTGCACCTTTGTTTTGTCTACTGACTAGGTACCGGTGTCGATATCGAGGACCATCATCTTGCCATCCTACGAACAGTACACATTCATTCGTCCCTACAATACGTCTCTTCAATGCAAATAATTTTATTTTCAGTTTTTAGTGCTATTATGGCAGACAGTACATATCTGCTTAGACCATTTATGATGGGATTGGTGTTTAGCAGCTGTTTCATTCGTACATATTGTTGTTTATCCGTTTTCCATATTTTAAGCTAATTTTATTTTTAGATGTCTTTTACATTGTGCTTCTTTTTTAACCCTTTGAGCCTCAGGGGTTTCTGCCTGAAACCAACACATTATTTGATCAAGTACCAGTACCTTTCGCATGAAACCACCGATGCTATTGCAAGACACAGACTTCTAGTCATTAACTGAGATACTCCTACGAATGTAGTACATTGCAGGAGACACTGACATGCGGTTCTTTTTTATAGCGGCCACATTAAGGAGATAGCTGACAGAGAAAGTAAGGGTTTCTACAATTATCGTAATGTAAAAGCCTCTGGGACAGCCGGCCGCTCTGGCCGAGCGGTTCTAGACGCTTCAGTTCGGAACCGCGCAACCACTGCGGTCGCAGGTTCGAATCCTGCCTCGGGCATGGATGTGTGTGATGAACTTAAGTTAGTTAGGTTTAAGTAGTTCTAAGTGACTGATGATCTCAGATGTTAAGTCCCATAGTGCTTACAGGGGAACCTCCCCATCGCACCCCCCTCAGATTTAGTTATAAGTTGGCACAGTGGATAGGCAGGCCTTGAAAAACTGAACACAGATCAATCGAGAAAACAGGAAGAAGTTATGTGGAACTATGAAAAATTAGTAAAATGTACAAACTGAGTAGTCCATTCGCAAAATAGGCAACATCTAGGAGAATGTGAGCCAAGGAGCGCCGTGGTCCCGTGGTTAGCGTGATTAGCTGCGGAACGAGAGGTCCTTGGTTCAAGTCTTCCCTCGACTAAAAATTTTACTTTATTTTCGCAAAGCTATGATCTGTCCATTCGTTCATTGACGTCTCTGTTCACTGTAATAAGTGTAGTGTCTGTGTTTTGCGACCGCACCGCAGAACCGAGCGATTAGTAGACGAAAGGACGTGCCTCTCCAATTGGAACCGAAAACGTTTGATCGCAAGGTCATAGGTCAACCGATTCCTCCACAGGAAAACACGTCTGATATATTCTATACGACATTGGTGACGGCATGTGCGTCACATGACAGGAATATGTTGTCGGCCCACCTAACTTGTACACTTAGCGAATGGGTAAAAAGATTCTTCCTTCTTGCCCGATTTAGGTTTTCATGTGGATTTGATAATCACTCTCAAAAAAGTGATGAAAACATAAGAGTTTGTCACATAAACTGAAAATAAAAAATTAAACTTTTCACTCAAGGGAAGACTTGAACCTAGGACCTCTCGTTCCATAGCTGCTCTCGCTAACCACGGGACCACGGCGCTCCTTGACTCCCAGCATCCTTGATGTTCCATATCTTCGCATGTACTACTCAGTTTGTATATTTTACTAATTTTTTTTTAGTTCCACACAACTTCTTCCTGTTTTCTCGACTGATCTGTGTTCAATTTTTCAAGGCCTATCCACTGTGCAAACTTATAACTAAATCTGAGGGAGGTGCGATGGGGAGGTTCCCTTGTTAGAGCCATTTGAACCATTTGAACCTCTGGGACAGTATATAGTCCTGATACAAAATGTATTAAATATTTGGGCCACTTTTTCTTCTCATTTAGGAATACAATTTGTTTTTGGCGTTATAAAGTCATAGAAGATTCGAGATGTGGGATTTTCTATAGGGAAAAATGCGAATTTACCTTTAAATGTATCAGATGAAATCATGGGTGGTTGGAAACTGGATGCCCTAGTGGTTCCAAAGCGAAACCATCTACTTAAAAAAAACTGATTGTTTACTTACCGCCATTTTCTTCTTGAATTCGTTGCTGAACAAAAACTGATTTTGGTAAAAATCTTAGATTTGCATTACAAAGTGCAACCACATCCCTAAATTGGCAAAAAGTAAATAATAAATTTTTTTCTTCTTGTATTCGGTGCTTTAACGAAATCGTCGAAATGAATGGGATTGATTTGAAATTTCGTTAAAGAAGAATAATAAATTTTATCTTTTGCTTTTAAGTTAATTTTCTTTCGTGCGAACTTTGTTGCAGAACCACTCTCTTATTTTCGTGTGGTAATAAAAATTTTTACTTTCTTAAGAATTACGTATATTTAAAGAAAAAATAATATTTACGTGAACTCATATGAACTGGTTAAGAATATTAGGTTGAGAATTGAGTCCTTTAAATCATTCGGCCTTGGCATACACCTTCCAGATGCAGTGGGTTTTTTTTGTTAAATATTTTTACTGAATTTTATCCCGGCACTAGCCATAGAACACAAGATTACCTCTATTAGCAGAAAATGTTTTAATTATTGCCAAGCCGACATTTATCACTGATCAAACCTACTTCATTACACATTTAAGATATTTTGAAAGAACCAAACTGTTTAAATTTCAATGTTAACTAACATTAGCTATCCGCCTACGAATGCACAAACGTATAATTAATTCAAATTTTATCAGCCACAGGACCACTGAAAAAGAAGAACAATTTCTTAATTCACCATTGATTTTTATGCATCTGTTCCCGATTTACGGGTTTGCTATTGTTGGTCGCGGCACAGCCCAGCAACACCGCTAAAAAAAATGCTGAAAAATTCTTAAAGAAATTTTATAGATGACGTGGGCAAGCTAATTTACATAAATAATTCACACTTTTGATAAACTAATATATTTAGATCAAACAACAATACAACTCACATTAATTCGTAACGCATCGTCTAATGGCGGCTAAGTCCAGACAGAGACAAAAGAAGTCTACCCATTCGTAAAAACTCTTTCACAGTGTCCTACCGCAATGACTTCTGAACAGAGAAGACCAAAGAATACATAATGCATTGTGCTTAAATAGTATTGCTGACTATTAACATTTCTTTGCAAATTGACGATATTATTCTCTTCTGGCAACATATCTCTGCTATCGCAAATACTGACACATTTTACAATCACATAATAAATACAGAAAAATTCCTATCCTAAATACAGAGAAATATTACAACAAAAAATATAAGGAGAATAACAAATGTCTTTTACACCACATTCAGTAATATTTTTGTTCAATAATTACGATATATACAACTTGCCCAGAGCGGCGTATATGGTACAAATAAACTCTTGTTTTTTTGTTTTTTTTTTTTATAACGTGAGTTTGCCAGGGAACGTTACAGTGCTTATCGTGAATAAGAAACGTTAAATTTTGTGAAAAAAATTTAAAATTCGATTTGTTTCTTATTTTTGGGATTCAAAGCGTTAAGAGGGACGAAAACTTTATTCACAAGGAGCAACTCATGCCACTTGGCAGCGATTTGTGTCTATTTAAAGCTGAATATTGACCTTCACTATACGACTTACGTATTTAGGTAAGCAAGCGTGACGGCTGAGTGCCGGGGGTAAGGGACTGCCTAGACAGAATGTTACACAAATCTATTACTGACTGCTGTAGGTTATAGGCGGGACTTAGTAATTGACGTTTTGATGAGGAACCCACGTCTGGAATTTTACCGCTCTACAACCCCTGGAGACCTGTGCCAGGAATAGTGAAACGCCCTACATTTTAACTTTATACTTTATACCACAGTCTAGGAATTACAGAGAAAAAAGTATTTGGAAATGTATCTTAAATAATATTTAAACTATGTACCGGGTGATCAAAAAGCCAGTATAAATTTGAAAACTTAATAAACCACGGAATAATGTAGATAGAGAGGTAAAACTTGACTCACATGCTTGGAATGACATGGGGTTTTATTAGAACAAATAAATAAATAAATAAATAAAGTTCACAAAATGTCCTACAGTACATCAGTACTGCGCATGACAATCGCATATAAAAGGAACTGTAATGAGGGAGAGAATCAGATGCGCCAGCAGTCGCAGCATGTTGACGTTACCTGAAAAGTCGCTTTTAGTGAAGCTGTATTATCAGAAAGGGGACTGTGCTAGTTCAACGTTACGATCCTATCGCCATAGGAAGGGGATTCGAACGGGTAAAGGTCCGTTGACAAATGCAGCTGCGGCGAGAATGATTTCGAAGTTCGAAGCCACGGGTTGTTTAGACGATAGACCTCGTAGTGGCCGACCGAGCACAAGGCGTAATGCTGCTGGACAGTTCAGGAAGAAATGGAGATTGTTCGTCTATGCACGGGGAACTCAGCGCTCGTGCAGCCGCACCGGCATTCCATACACTACTGTTTGGTTGGCACTTGGGCGTGCCCTCCGATGCTATCCGTACAAAATCCATCGGCATCTTGAACTGTTACCTGGCGTTTTAGTGAAGCGGAGGGCATTTGCGGTGTGGGCGTTTCAAAAGATGGCGGAAGATGACGATTGGTTCAGTAACGTGTTGTGGACCGACGAAGCTCATTTCACGCTCCGAGGGTCTGTCTGTCAACGCCCACAACTGCAGAATTTGGGCTACCGAATATCCTAGAACTGTCATGGAAACTCCATTGCACGACGAGGAAGTCACGGTATGGGTTGGATTTAATACATCTACCGTTATCGGGCCTTTTTTTCTTCGAGGAAATGCGTGATTCTGGTTTTGTAACTGCTACCGTGACGGGTGATAGATATGCCGATATTTTACAGAATCGCATCATCCCCAGCCTGGCTGATAAACACCTGCTGGAACGTACGATGTTTATGCAGGACAGCTCTCCACCCCATGTTGCTAGACGTGTGAAAGATCTCTTGCGTGCGTCGTTTGGTGATGATCGTGTGCTCAGCCGCCACTTTCGTCATGCTTGGCCTCCCAGGTCCCCAGAGCTCAGTCCGTGCGATTATTGGCTTTGGGGTTACTTGAAGTCGCAAGTGTATCGTGATCGACCGACATCTCTAGGGATGCTGGAAGACAACATCCGACGTCAATGCCTCACCATAACTCCGGACATGCTTTACAGTGCTGTTCACAACATTATTCCTCGACTACTGCTGTTGTTGAGGAATGATGGTGGACATATTGAGCATTTCCTGTAAAGAACATCATCTTTGCTTCGTCTTACTTTGTTTTGCTAATTATTGGTATTCTGATCAGATGAAGCGCCATCTGTCGGAAATTTTTTGAACTTTCGTAGTTTATTGTTCTAATAAAACCCCATGTCATTCCAAGTATGTGTTTCAATTTGTACCTCTCTACCTACATTATTCCGTGATTTATTCAGTTTTCAAATTTATACTGACTTTTTTGATCGTAGAATGATCTGAATATACGACTGTAGACTAAAGCAAATTATTTTTTTTTTCCTGATTGAGTTTGTCACGTTCACAAATGACAGTATGCTATCAATATGGGAATACTCCTGGAAAGTCTCCGAACTTTTTCGGTAAAGTTCGTGCTCACAGCGAATAACGTGCAGGTCGTAAAGCAGCGAATGGGATTTTTGTGTTCGACTTGATTGAAGAATCACGGCAGAAATAGGAAGATGTATGGCGGAACGCGACACAATGCGCCACCCACCGAACAGGGACTCGCCGTGTAATAAGGGAGGATCGCGGTCGCTCGGAAACGAGCAACGTCCGCGGCGCTTGGCTGCAGTGGCTGAAGCTCAGCCGCTGCGGGGGCGGATGTCCCGGCGGCGGCGGAGGCGGCGGCGCGGTCGATAGCGCCGCAGCCACAGCGCCACTGACGCACACCTCGGCTGCGCCCAGCGCCCACCGCTGTCTGCCGGCCCGCAGCTCGCGGCCCCTGCCGAGTAGGCAACCCATCCGAGGGTTGAGTTCGGCGGCATGCATAATTTACAGGCGCAATAAAAATTTTGTCGTATTTATTTTTTGTAGTGTCACAAACTTGTTTGCGACAGTCATTTTTCGCAATAGCCGATCAAATGTACGTTCCATACATTTTAACAATGTTTATTACGTTTTTAATTAATTAGATAATATGTTTATTATGTAAATACAAAACTGTATTTTGTTTTCACGTAACGGCTGATAACTCGAACAACGTGAGACGTTTCTGACGATGGAGCCATTAATGACCAGCTGCAGTGCGTCGGAGGTCATCAATCCTCACAGAAGGGGTCGCTTATTTGCTCTGCAATCATCGATCGCTGTTGAAGCATCAGAACCTTTACTACCAAAAACGAATATTGTTTCTGCTGAAATGAATGTTATCACTAATTATGGGTATTTTATTTACAAAAATATCATATTCGATCATCCCCACTTCTTGCTTAGTGACCAAACTCATTTTAAAATTGAAGATTCTTGGATAGCTTGTTTATTTTATGCGCTAATGACACAAAGTAACATGGCAGAAGGATGCATTACCTTCTTCCATCGGATGTAGGTTTACTGCTCTAACATTCTGTACAGAAACATATGTACTCTGATTTTACAATCAGACTGTTTTATTTGATGACAAGGGAGAATCTTATGCGTCACCACTTTTTACTTTCATCTTTATTTATTTTTAGAATATCGTAAGTGATGTATCAGGTCTACAACTCTGCTTCCGCCGTTTTGCAATAGACGGCAGTAGCGGCAAATGGGTTTCGTTTGGTTGGTCATAGGTGTAATACAGTAAGCTTAGGCATCTGCAAACACAGTGCCACAAAAATATTAGTCAATTTATGATTGCATCATAAGCTTAATTTCGATTAAGTACGTTAATTTACGTACCAATTTCTCGTCATTTGCGGAAAGTTACTTTTCTGCTTTAACATGAAGAAATCTGCGGCTGTGGCTCTTAAAATGCTGGATAAGACCAATGGTGAGGGAACTATTAGTGTAAGAACGTGCAGAGAATGTTTTCAATGCCTTAAGAACGGTGATTGTGATGTCGAAGACCGGCATGACGGTGGAAGACAGAACGTTTTTGTACCTACTGAAACAGAGGAAGAGAGTCACAAGACATCATTATCGAAAGCAATTGCTGCTGCAGAGTGAAAATCTCATTCTGGAAACATCCCCCAGGCTGTGGCTAAGCCATGTCTCCGCTATATCCTTTATTATCGGAGTGCTAGTTCTGCAAGGTTCGCAGGAGAGCTTCTGTGAAGTTTGGAAAGTAGGAGACGAGGTACTGGCGGAAGTAAAGCTGTGAGTCCGGGGCGTGAGTCGTGCTTGGGTAGCTCAGTTGGCAGAGCACTTGCCTGCGAAAGGCAAAGGTCCCGAGTTCGAGTCTCGGTCCGGCACACAGTTTTAATCTGCCAGAATGTTTCACGTAATTTTGTAGCAGGTCAGTGCTCGACCCCATTTCGCAAAACCCGTAAAAATGTACATGGGAACGTTGAAATCAGAAGTCCTGTCCCTCCCGCCGTTTATTTGTCAAGTAAGACGTATTAATGTGAGTTACAAAAAGATGCAATTCATATTCAACAAATGCTTATAAATAAACATCGGCTCCACAATCCTTACCATCAAGAGCAATGTAGTAATTCATATTCTAAAGAAAACAAGTGGTCAACTGTGTCCTATGACTTGTCGAAATGCAGCATCGGTCTCGGCGGCTTCGTCTACAGCGCTATGGATCTCATGGGGGAACAGAGGGAGCTGAGCTTCGCAAGATCCCTGTTTGCAGGAGACATGTTACGGAACACCGACACGAAGAAAGTCTTGGTTCGTTCTTACGTGTCCAAAATCGACTCCATCGAGCAATATGAGAATTCGTATACCGTAAGATGTTTCCCACATTCGTCCCTATGTTATACTTTATTCAAACAACTCCAAAAAATTTCCGAAGCTCGTTTTGTTAACTTTTTATCACGTCAGTCGACAATAATATAAGGCATGAAAATAATGCAATAAATCCGTTAACATAGTCAGGTGCAAAGTCTGTAAGTAAAAAAGGATGTTGTAGATGGCAGCAAAGTATAAAAACCGTTATTTAAAAGAGCCAGTCATGACAAAACGGTTCCACACAGCACGCAAGATACAGTATATGGCAAAGGCAAAATAACCCTCGGGCTTCAAATAAAAAAAAGTAATAATTCCAGTTTCAAAGAAAGGTAACCGCTGAACTTGTGAATGTTATCGAAGTATGAGTTTAGCGAGTCAGCTTGTAAAACACTGACACGAATCCATCAATATTATACAGGGTGTTACAAAAAGGTACGGCCAAACTTCCAGGAAGCATTCTTCACACACAAAGAAAGAAAATATGTTATGTGGACATGTGTCCGGAAACGCTTACTTTCCATGTTAGAGCTCATTTTATTACTTCGCTTCAAATCACATTAATCATGGAATGGAACGGAAACACACAGCAACAAAACGTACCAGCGTGACTTGAAACACTTTGTTACAGGATATGTTCAAAATGTCCTCCGTTAGCGAGGGTACATGCATCCACCCTCCGTCGCATGGAATCCCTGATACGCTGATGCAGCCATGGAGAATGGCGTATTGTATCACAGCCGTCCACAATACGAGCACGAAGAGTCTCTACATTTGGTACCGGGGTTGCGTAGACAAGAGTTTTCAAATGCCCCCATAAATGAAAGTCAAGAGGGTTGAGGTCAGGAGAGCGTGGAGGCCATGGAATTGGTCCGCCTCTACCAGTCCATCGGTCACCGAATCTGTTGTTGAGAAGCGTACGAACACTTCGACTGAAATGTGCAGGAGCTCCATTGTGCATGAAACATATGTTGTGTCGTACTTGTAAAGGTACATGTTCTAGCAGCGCAGGTAGAGTATCCCGTATGAAATCATGATAACGTGCTCCATTGAGTATAGGTGGACGGAAATAAAATGAGCTCTAACATGGAAATAAAGCGTTTCCGGACACATGTCCACGTAACATCTTTTCTTTATTTGTGTGTGAGGAATGTTTCCTGAAAGTTTGGCCGTACCTTTTTGTAACACCCGGTATAAGCGTATGAATGTATGTTCCGCAGTTGCCACTGGATCAATTTCCGAAGCTTGATACACATATCACTTACATAAGAGTTTGTTTATATGTTCGTCATCTCCTACGAAAACACTGGATCAATTTCCGAATGTTGGTACACATAAAACATACTGCCGGACAGAACCAACTACCTCTCAAAGGGGTCGGGGTAGGCGAGAACAAGGCGCGTAGCTCAAAACATGGTTCAAATGGCTCTGAGCACTGTGGGACTTAACATCTGAGGTCATCAGTCCCATAGACTTGGAGCTACTTCAACCTAGCTAACCTATGGATGTCACACACATCCATGCTCGAGGCAGGATTCGAACCTGCGACCGTAGCAGTCGCGCGGTTCCAGACTGAATCGCCTAGAACCGCTCGACCACTGCGGCGGGCGGACATAAACAAAAGGTGAGGAGATGGACAGAGAGAGAGAGAGAGAGAGAGAGAGAGAGAGAGAGAGAGAGGAGTAAGGAAGAAATATACAAGGTTGGCTGGTTGGTTGTTTCGGGGAAGGAGACCAGACGGCGAAGTCATCGGTCTCATCGGATTAAGGAAGGACGGGGAACGAATTCGGCCGTGCCCTTTGAAAGGAACCATCCCGGCATTTGCCTGGAGTGATTTAGGGAAATCACGGAAAACCTAAATCAGGATGGCCGGACGCGGGATTGAACCGTCGTCCTCCCGAATGCGAGTCCAGTGTCTAACCACTGCGCCACTTCGCTCGGTAAATATACAAGGAGGGGGGTGGATAGGAGAGGGACATTGAGTGGAGGAGAAGGAGGAGGAGGAGGACATTGATGGAGAAAGGAGAGAGGAGGTGATACACAGAGAGAGCGACAGACACAGATGGACAGAGTGTGGGTTGAGGAGTTAGACGCAGAAAGCAGGGGAAGAAGAGTTGGACAGAGAAAAGGGAAGAGAAGAGAGGAACTAACAGAAGACTGGAAAATCAGGTGACTCAACAAAAGCTGTCCTATGTTCACAGAATTTTGTAGATTTATGGCTCTGGCTCTGAGCACTATGGGACTTAACATCTATGGTCATCAGTCCCCTAGAACTTAGAACTATTTAAACCTAACTAACCTCAGGACATCACACAACACCCAGTCATCTCGAGGCAGAGAAAATCTCTGACCCCGCCGGGAATCGAACCCGGGAACCCGGGCGTGGGCAGCGAGAACGCTACCGCACGACCACGAGCTGCGGACTTGTAGATTTAGAGAAAGCTTTTGTTAGCGTTGACTGGACTACATTTTTGAAACTATGAAGGTAATCGGTATACAACACAGAGAGAGAAAAGTTATATGCAGTTTGCCCAGAAACCAGACATTATTTATAAAAATCGTAGGAATTGAAAGAGACGGAGTGGCTGAGAAAGCAGCGAGACAGCTTTGTAGCCTCGATGTTGATGTACCTGAGCACAGTGCAAAGAGAAAAGGAAACCGAGGAGAAATTTCGAAAAGGAGTTAAGAGTTCAAGGACCAGAAATGAAAACTTCGAGGCTGGCCGATGCGACAAAGGACTCTGAAGTGTTGAACGGAAAGGATGGTTTCTTGAACAGAGGTTATCACACGAATATCAACAAAAGCAAAACAAAGATAATGGAATGTGATCAAACTAAATCAGTCGATGCTGAAGGTATTACAATAGGAAATGAGTCACTAAAACTAAGAGATGAATTTTTGTATTCTATGAATTTTTCTACGTGGACAGGAAAATCTGACGAAGGCCAAAGGAGAAAGCGTGTAAAGTACTGATCGGCTATAGCAGGAAAAGCATTTCTGAAGGTATCTGTATAGAATGTAGCCTTGTACGGAAGCGGTAGACTGAAGACCACAACCTCAACAACAACCTCAGCAACAACAACAACAACAACAACAACGCTGATCCACAACGCCTCTCTTGTAGCGTCTGCACTGGAGTTTGTTGATTACCTCTGTAATGCTCTCTCTCTCTCTCTCTCTCTCTCTCTCTCTCTCTCTCTCTCTCTCTCTCTCTGTCTCCGATCACTCCTACCTGGTACGGGTCCTACATTTATGAATAATACCCAAGAATCGGTCAAACAATAGCCTTGCAAGCCATTTCTTTAGTGAACGAATATCATTTACTGAAGATTACTCTTATGGATCTCAGTCTGGCTTCTGCTTTTCCTGCTATTCATTTTATACTGTCATTCCACTTACCGACACACTTCATAGTATGTACTGACTTGGCAGAAAATCCTAAGAAATATTGGTCTTATGTCAAAGCGGTAGGTGGATCAAAACAAAATGTCGAGACACACTGTGACCAAAATGGTAATGAAACAGATGATGATAGGATAAAGGCCGAAATACTAATGTCATTTTCCAAAGCTGTTTCACAGACTGCACTGTAGTTCCTTCTCTAGATTGTCGCATAGATGACAAAATGGGAGATATCGAAGTAGATAACAGAGGGATAGAAAAAAAATTAAATTCGCTCAAAACAGGAGAGGCCGCTGGAGCTGATGGGATACCAGTTTAATTTTATACGGAGTACGCGAAGGAACTTGCCCCCCTTCTTGCAGCGGTGTACCGTTGGTCTCTAGAAGAGCGTAGCGTTCCAAAGGATTGGAAAAGGGCACAGGTCATTCCCGTTTTCAAGAAGGGACGTCGAACAGATGTGCAGAACTATAGACCTATATCTCTAACGTCGATCAGTTGTAGAATTTTGGAACACGAATTATGTTCGAGTATAATGAATTTCCTGGAGACTAGAAATCTACTCTGTAGGAATCAGCATGGGCTTCGAAAAAGACGATCGTGTGAAACCCAGCTCGCGCTATTCGTCCACGAGACTCAGAGGGGCCATAGACGCGGGTTCCCAGGTAGATGCCGTGTTTCCCACAGTAGTTTAATGAAGAAAGTAAGAGCATATGGACTATCAGACCAATTGTGCGATTGGATTGAAGAGTTACTAGATAACAGAACGCATAATGACATTCTCAATGGAGAGAAGTCTTCTGAAGTAAGTGATTTCAGGCGTGCGGGAGGGTAGTGTCGTAGGACCGTTGCTATTCACAATGTATATATAAATTACCTTGTGGATTACATCGGAAGTTCACCGAGGCTTTTTGCGGATGATGCTGTACTATATCGAGAGGTTATAACAATGGAAAATTGTACTTAAATGCAGGAGGATCTGCAACGAATTGACGCATGGTGCAGGGAATGGCAATTGAATCTGAATGTAGATAAGTGTAATGTGCTGCGAATACATAGAAAGAAAGATCCTTTATCATTTAGCTACAATATAGCAGGTCAGGAACTGGAAGCGGTTAATTCCATAAATTATCTGGGAGTAGGCATTAGGAGTGATTTAAAATGGAATGATCATATAAAGTTGATCGTCGGTAAAGCAGATGCCAGACTGAGATTCATTTGAAGAATCCTAAGGAAATGCAGTCAGGAAACAAAGGAAGTAGGTTACTGTACACTTGTTCGCCCACTGCTAGAATACTGCTCACCGGTGTGGGATCCGTACCAGATAGGATTGATAGAAGAGATAGAGAAAATCCATCGGAGAGCAGCGCGCTTCGTTACAGGATCATTTAGTAATCGCGAAAGCGTTACGGAGATGATAGATAAACTCCAGTGGAGGACTCTGCAGGAGAGACGATCAGTAGCTCAGTACGGGCTTTTGTTGTAATTTCGAGAACATACCTTCACCGAGGAGTCAAGGACTATATTGCTCCCTCCTACGTATATCTCGCGAAGAGACCGTGAGGATAAAATCAGAGAGATTAGAGCCCACGCAGAGGCATACCGACAATCTTTCTTTCCACGAACAATACGAGACTGGAGTAGAAGGGAGAACCGATAGAGGTACTCAAGGTACCCTCCGCCGCGGAGTATGGATGCAGATGTAGATAGTTACTTATAGATGTTTTAAGGTAGTTATTGTTTCCAGCAACTCGTCTTTAATAGTATAGTTGTACAGTACTGGATTTCTTTTCCTATGTGTGCGTAGTATGCTGCATTTACGTACTTTCAGGGTCAGCTGCCAGTGCCTACATCATTGGCCAATTCTCTACAGGCCATTCTGCAAATCTATACTGTTTTCTGGCGTTGCTACTTTCAGATAGACAACAGCATCATCTGCGAACAGTCTTAAAGATCTTTCGACGATTTCTACTACAATATTTGTATACACAGTAAACAGTAGCGGTCCTATCACACATCCTTGAGGTACTCCGGAGATTAACTTCACATTTGTTGATTTTTTTTCTTTAAGAGCAAAGTGCTGAGTTCTCTCTGCAAGAAAGTCTTGAATCCAGTCACAGAACTGGTCCGAAATTCGGCAAGCTCGTATTTTCCCACTAAATGGCAGTGCGGGGTGGTACCAGGGAACTCGGTATCAACCTGTGCGCCATTATCAACAGCGCAAGGGATGTCATGGACGAAGAGAGCCATGTGAGGTTCGCAGAATCTCTGTTTGTGGAACTCAAATGATTCAAATGGCTCTTAGCACTATGGGACTTAACTTCTAAGGTCATCAGTCCCCTAGAACTTAGAACTACTTAAACCTAACTAACCTAAGGACATCACACACATCCATGCCCGAGGCAGGATTCGAACCTGCGACAATACCAGCAGCGCGGTTCCGGACTGGAGCGCCTAGAATCGTTCGGGCACAGCGGTCGGCTTTGTGGAAATCATGTTGATTTTTATAGAGCACATTTTATTTCTCAAAAAATTTCATAATACATTAGCAAAAAACTTGTTCCCTAATTCCACAAGAAATTGTCGTCAATGACATACACCTATAATTACGTTCGTCTATCCTACGATGCTCCTTGGAAACGTGAGTGACTTGCGCTTTTTTCCAGTCGTTCGATGCCCTTCCTTGCCACAGCAATTTACGGTAAACTGCATCTAGGACGGGAGAAAGTTCTTTGAGTAATCTCCGCAAAACCTTACAGGTATCTGACCTGATCCTGGCGTCTTTCCACAATAAATAAATTGGAATTGTTTTTCATCATCGAATAAACGTTAAACCTTTTACCTTTCTTCATATAAAATGTAGACTGGCAACGGCAACAAAAGCGTTTCTGAAGAAGAGAAAGTTGTTAATATTAAGTATAGATTTAAGTGCCAGGATGTCGTTTCTGAGAGTATTTGTATGGAGTGTAGCCATTTATGGAAGTGAAACATGCACGATAAATAGTTTGGACAAGAAGAGAATAGAAGCTTTCAAAATGTGGTGCTATAGAAGAATGCTGAAGATTAGATGGGTAGATCACATAACTAATGAGGAGGTATTGAATAGAATTGGGAGAAGAGGACTTTATGGCACAATTAGACTAGAAGAAGGGATCAGTTGGTAGGACATGTTCTGACGCATCAAGGGATCACCAATATAGTATTGGAGGGCAGCGTGGAGGGCAAAAAGCGTAGAGGGAGACCAAGAGATGAATACACTAAACAGATTCAGAAGGATGTAGGTTGCAGTAGGTACTGGGAGAAGATGAAGCTTGCACGGGATAGAACAGCATGAAGAGCTGCATCAAACCAGTATCAGGACTGAAGACCACAACAACAACAACAACAACAAGTTGTACCTCCTGTCTTGGATCGGTAGACTGTATCGCGGAGAGCTCATTTTGTATTATCGCGAAGTGTGAGGGAGGCTTCCACCGATGTAGTAAGAGTTTGGTTGGCAGTCCATAAAACGAAGCTGTTATATATTGTGGCGAGATCTTCTTGCGAAATTGCACTCAGCAGCTTCCGCCTCCGAAAGCAAGAACCTTCTGTTGATAGAATGAGATTACTCACTCTGCAGCGGAGTGTGCGCTGATATGAAACTTCCTGGCAGATTAAAACTGTGTGCCGGACCGGGACTCGAACTCGGGACCTTTGCCTTTCACGGGCAAGTGCTCTACCAACTGAGCTACCCAAGCGCGACTCACGCCCCGTCCTCACAGCTGTACTTACTTACTCGGTCTGGCACACAGTTTTAATCTGCCAGGAAGTTTCACCTTTTTTTGACTTTCACCTACCTAGGAAAAAATAATCACAGTTACGAAATAACAGAATTTAGAGCCAGCACGGAAAGACTTAGGTGTTTATTTGCCTGGCGTGATTTTCGAGGGTGGAATGGCCGGAAAATTGTCTGAAAGCGATTATATTAACCCTCCGCTAAACACCAGTGAATTGCAAGATAGTCATGGAGTTACAGACGTAAATGTAGATAGTACAGTTTCTGTCCGGTCTGTGGAAAATCCAAATGTTCCCCCCCCCCCCTACCTTGGAAAAGTAAAATCTCGAATGTCTCGAGCGTACCTTATTTTAGAACTTTTTACTATGCGGCTTTCTTGTGTTTCTTCAGTATAAATTTTGCAAATGATTTTAAATTTATTTCCTGATGAGCCACAGAATTGAAACTGTCAAATATAGCTCAGAAATGGGTGACAATGCAATATTAACTCGCTTTCTCGTCTGGTGTGTGGCAGAGGGTACTTTGTGTACCACTGGTGTTTTTTCTGTTTCACTTGCGAAGGTTTCGCGGTAGGTACACCAATGTATTGCATGACTCAAGTGAAGAGAGACTAATGTTAGTCCTCAAATTCACAAAATGTCTCTCTTATAATCTCTTCGAGGTGTCTGAAATCGATTGAAAAATTTGAAACACGCAAGACTAAAAACAGGAAATGATTGTTTAAATAAAAATCTGTACTATAACGCGTTTCTAAAACGAATTAACTATAGTTTTGTTTATAAATAAATAAACCTGCCGCTACCAGTAACGATTTTGCTTTATTTTACTTTTCGCACTACGCGTTTCGAAAAATAATTCCCATTTGCAAGTGCGTTCTTTGTGTGTATTAAGCGATTTCTATTGGTGTTGTCAATTTGTGGGAGTCTGCTTCATTTCGTTGACTTTTACTGCAAGCATAACAAAAACGCGATCTTTTAGTTGGGTATCAATTCTTTTGGTGAAGTTAGTGGCGAAATTGAGAAGAATTTGTACTTGCGGTTTTCTAATGGTCCATTTGGGCAGAGTCTCACACACACTAAACATCGCACACAACTTGTTGTACACTTTACACATCGAAAATATCTTATATAAACAAAACAGTTACAAAGATCTTCTTCCAGGTATTCCACAGAGATAACATTATAGGTCTTCCACAGATTATGCTGGTGTAGAAATTTCGGCCTGTTTGTCCTAGGTAGAACATGGAGCATTCCTGGCATGTTACCTTGTATATTCCAGGTACACAGAGCACGTTAGTTCATACACACACAACAAACACACATCATCAATAGCAACACACATACATAATACAGGACACCCATTTGGTAAAATAGAGCAAAATGTCAAAGTACCCCACCGACTAAATAAAGGAAATAAAATGGATTTGCTAGAAGAACTGGAGATATATTCACATTACAGAAAATATGAAGATGAAATATTAAATGAAAAACTTGAAAGTGAATCAGTGAAATTCTTCAGATGTTTCGATAATATACTTAAATAAAAATAGTAAAACATAGAAATAAGAACAATTGTAAAATCAATATAAGTAATTTATGAGCCAAATTGTTAAGATAAATAACCTCTGTAAAAAGCATAACATAATCTGTGGAAGACCTATAATGTTATCTCTGTGGAATACCTGGAAGAAGATCTTCGTAACTGTTTTGTTTATATAAGATATTTTCGATATGTAAAGTGTACAACAAGTTGTGTGCGAAGTTTAGTGTGTGTGTGAGACTGCACAAATGGAACATAAGGAAACTAAGTACAAATTTTTCTAAATTTCGCTACTAGCTTCACCAAAATAATCGATAGCCAACTAAAAAATCGCATGTTTCTCATATATTGCAGTAAAAGTCAACGAAATGAACGAAATGAAGCAGACTCTCACACATTGACAACACCAATAAAAATGGCTTAATACACACAAAGAACGCACTTGAAAATGGGAATTATTTCTCGAAACGCGTCGTGCGAAAAGTACGTGACTAGTAGCACAAGATTTATTTATTTATAAACAAATCTATTGTTTCTACAGTCGTAGGCTTTCAAAAACCATTTATAATGGATCAAATCAGACGGATTAACTACTGTAAAATAATTTTCCCTAGCTCTATACAGGCTCCCAGCCCATACAAATAGTCCTGAAAATTTATGTACGGTATGTGAGTTTTTACTAACTATGAAAATACTTGTAGAATTTAAAACGGAAAACAAGGGGTGAATGCATTACATAACTGATGCATGAAAAATCCACTTCCTTTCAATATTCGTTTCACACGTCTCACGTTGTTCGTTTTCAATTCTACTAATATATTCATAGCTATAAAAAAATTCACAAGCGCAAATTTTCAGTTCTGTCTGTATGGGTTTAGAAGTCTGTACAACGCTAAGAGAAATAATTTTCAAATTGGTTCAAATGGCTCTGAGCACTATGGGACTTAACATCCGAAGTTATCAGTCCCCTATAACTTAGAGCTATTTAAACCTGACTAACCTAAGGACATCACACACATCCATGGCCGAGGCAGGATTCGAACCTGCGACCGCAGCGGCCGCGCGGTTCCGGACTGAAGCGCCTAAAACCGCTCGGCCACAGAAATAACTTTTTACTTTGTCAGTTTTAAAAATGTGTTACACAAATGTTTTTTTTTATTTTAACTATTATCTCGTTATTTCGTTAATACGTCACGCTACACCAGCAGTTACCGACTACGATACCGGAACAGCCAGGTGGAGCCCAACTATTCTTTTTTTGTGATAGCAGTTACAGTAATAATTATTTTTCGATACCAGTTATTTATAACGGCTATAAGTAACTGGCAATTATCTGTGCTGTAATTGGCTGATGCAGAACAGGGCGAGCAGCCTCAATACTGATTTCAAAATTACGAGGATGGTGTTTTTCGTATTGCAGCCTAGGCGCATCGATAAAATTGTTTTCAGTCCCCGACACATCCTTGCCAAGGTAGATTCTAAGGCTCGTGGTAAAGTTACCATTTACTACACCGACACACATTTCTTGGTTCCCCTAGCCTTATCAGATACCATCTTCTAACATGCTGAGGGCAAAATACACTCCTGGAAATTGAAATAAGAACACCGTGAATTCATTGTCCCAAAAAGGGGAAACTTTATTGACACATTCCTGGGGTCAGATACATCACATGATCACACTGACAGAACCACAGGCACATCGACACAGGCAACAGAGCATGCACAATGTCGGCACTAGTACAGTGTATATCCACCTTTCGCAGCAATGCAGGCTGCTATTCTCCCATGGAGACGATCGTAGAGATGCTGGATGTAGTCCTGTGGAACGGCTTGCCATGCCATTTCCACCTGGCGCCTCAGTTGGACCAGCGTTCGTGCTGGACGTGCAGACCGCGTGAGACGACGCTTCATCCAGTCCCAAACATGCTCAATGGGGGACAGATCCGGAGATCTTGCTGGCCAGGGTAGTTGACTTACACCTTCTAGAGCACGTTGGGTGGCACGGGATACATGCGGACGTGCATTGTCCTGTTGGAACAGCAAGTTCCCTTGCCGGTCTAGGAATGGTAGAACGATGGGTTCGATGACGGTTTGGATGTACCGTGCACTGTTCAGTGTCCCCTCGACGATCACCAGTGGTGTACGGCCAGTGTAGGAGATCGCTCCCCACACCATGATGCCAGGTGTTGGCCCTGTGTTCCTCGGTCGTATGCAGTCCTGATTGTGGCGCTCACCTGCACGGCGCCAAACACGCATACGACCATCATTGGCACCAAGGCAGAAGCGACTCTCATCGCTGAAGACGACACGTCTCCATTCGTCCCTCCATTCACGCCTGTCGCGACACCACTGGAGGCGGGCTGCACGATGTTGGGGCGTGAGCGGAAGACGGCCTAACGGTGTGCGGGACCGTAGCCCAGCTTCATGGAGACGGTTGCGAATGGTCCTCGCCGATACGCCAGGAGCAACAGTGTCCCTAATTTGCTGGGAAGTGGCGGTGGGGTCCCCTACGGCAATGCGTAGGATCCTACGGTCTTGGCGTGCATCCGTGCGTCGCTGCGGTCCGGTCCCAGGTCGATGGGCACGTGCACCTTCCGCCGACCACTGGCGACAACATCGATGTACTGTGGAGACCTCACGCCCCACGTGTTGAGCAATTCGGCGGTACGTCCACCCGGCCTCCCGCATGCCCACTGTACGCCCTCGCTCAAAGTCCGTCAGCTGCACATACGGTTCACGTCCACGCTGTCGCGGCATGCTACCAGTGTTAAAGACTGCGATGGAGCTCCGTATGCCACGGCAAACTGGCTGACACTGACTGCGGCGGTGCACAAATGCTGCGCAGCTAGCGCCATTCGACGGCCAACACCGCGGTTCCTGGTGTGTCCGCTGTGCCGTGCGTGTGATCATTGCTTGTACAGCCCTCTCGCAGTGTCCGGAGCAAGTATGGTGGGTCTGACACACCGGTGTCAATGTGTTCTTTTTTCCATTTCCAGGAGTGTACACTGAAGCGCCAAACTGCTATAGCCACATGTATGCAAATGCAGAGATATATAAACAGACAGAATACGGCGCTGCGGTCGGCAACGCCTGTATAAGACAACAAGTGCCTGGCGCAGTTGTTAGATCGGGTACTGCTGCTACAATGGCCGGTCATCAAGATTTCAGTGAGTCTGAACGTGGTATTATAGTTGGCGCACGAGCGATGGGACATAACATCTCCAAACGCAGCAATGAAGTGGGGATGTTCCCGTACGACCATTTCCCGACTGAACCGTGAGTATCAGAAATCCGGTAAAACATCAAAAACGGGTCCAACGACGACTGAACAGAATCGTTCAACGTGATAGAAGTTACCTTCCGCAATTGCTGCAGATTTTAGTCCTGGGCCATCAACAAGTGTCAGCGTGCGACCCACTCAACGGAACGTCGTCGATATAGGTTTTCGGAGTCGAAGACCGCTGTTACTTTCTATGTGCATAAATGATACGGCGGACAGAGCAAGCGGCAGTCAGTCTGCATCTGTTCGCTAATGGTGCTGTGGTGTTTGAGAAGTTGTTGTCGTTGAGTGATTGTAGGAGGATACCAGTTGACTTAGAGAAAGTTTCTAGTTGGTGTGATGAATGGCAGCTAGCACTAAATGTAGGAAAAAAAGGTAATTTAAACCGGTTGAGTAGGAAAAACTAACCTATAATGTTCGAGTACAGCATTAGTAGTCACGTAGTTTATGTATCTCGGCATAATGTTGCCCAATGACATGAAACGGAGCGGACATATAAGGATTCTTATAGTGAAGGCGAATGATTAACTTCGGTTTACTGCTGTGTAAAGTAGACTGCATATAAAACTTTCCTGGCAGATTAAAACTGTGTACCGGACCGAGACTCGAAATCGGGACCTTTGCCTTTCGCGGGCAAGTGCTCTACCAACTGAACTACCCAAGCGAGACCCACGCCCTGTCCTCACACCTTTACTTCTGCCAGTATCTCGTCTCCTACCTTCCAAACTTTACAGAAGCTCTCCTACATACCTTGCAGAACTAGCACTCCTGGAAGAAAGGATATTGCGGAGGCATAGCTTAGCCACAGCCTGGGGGATGTTTCCGGAATGAGATTTTCCACTCTGCAGCGGAGTGATGTAAATCACTAAAAAGCACCTGAAGATGAACCTCCAGGACTCTAAATGCATAGTGCAGTAAATAAACGCAACTTGTGATTGAAGGCGGTTTGTTCTTCATTTTACGGAAGTAAAACAGTCGCGGACGAAACAGTGTAAAACAATGGATAAAATTAAAATTTAGAGAACCGGCATTTGAGACTGACTGCAGAGGGAGTCTATTGCCGCCAATGTACACGTCGCGTAAGTACCACGAAGATAAGATTACAGAGAGAGATGATGGTACGTACCGATGCATATAGACAATCGTTCTTCTATCGCTCTATTTGCGAGTGGAACAGGAAACGAAATGAGTGGTAGAGGTAAGGGGTATCCTCCGCCACGCACCGTTTGGTGGTTTTCAGAGTGTTGTGTCGTCAGAAAATGACACAGCCATGGAAAAAGCACCACAGGTGCAAAAATGCGAGCTGGTGCCATTTCCATAGAGACTCGCCACTTGCGCGAGCTCCACAAGTACCACGAGTGGCGCTGAGGTTCGAGATATCGACTTCGCCTCGGCCAATTGCCGGCCGAGTACAATCGACCAATGACAGCACGACAACAGACAGAAGTCTACTCGGAAATAGAAAAGCAGCTCTCACTCACTTGCTTACAGATCATCGTCCGTCGTTTAGTGAACTCTTAGA
This sequence comes from Schistocerca serialis cubense, assembly GCF_023864345.2. Classification (NCBI taxonomy): domain Eukaryota; kingdom Metazoa; phylum Arthropoda; class Insecta; order Orthoptera; family Acrididae; genus Schistocerca; species Schistocerca serialis. Next base: position 84,383,523 of record NC_064649.1, on the reverse strand, counting down.
AGTGAATGGACAGTAGTTATATATTGCAATTGCTGTATACTGTCAAGTCTACCTACGATTATTTGCATTTAGCAGTTGAGGGTCTATTTTATTTTATATTACAAGTAGTGTTGCAGACATCTTATTCGTCAAGACACAAATACAGCGTGTTACAAGAAGGTACGGCCAATCTTTCAGGAAACATTCCTCACACACAAATAAAGAAAAGATGTTATGTGGACATGTGTCCGGAAACGCTTAATTTCCATGTTAGAGCTCATTTTAGTTACGTTCTTCCACCTACACTCAATGGAGCACGTTATCATGATTTCATACGGGATACTCTACCTGTGCTGCCAGAACATGTGCCTTTACAAGTACGACTCAACATGTGGTTCATGCACGATGGAGCTCCTGCACATTTCAGTCGAAGTGTTCGTACGCTTCTCAACAACAGATTCGGTGACCGATGGATTGACAGAGGTGGACCAATTCCATGGTCTCCACGCTCTCCTGACCTCAACCCTCTTCACTTTCATTTATGGGAGCATTTGAAAGCTCGTGTCTGCGCAACCCCGGTACCAAATGTAGAGACTCTTCGTGCTCGTATTGTGGACGGCTGTGATACAATACGCCACTCTCCAGGGCTGCATCAACGCATCAGGGATTCCATGTGACGGAGGGTGGATGCATGTATCCTCGCTAACGGAGGGCATTTTGAACATTTCGTGTAACAAAGTGTTTGAAGTCACGCTGGTACGTTCTGTTGCTGTGTGTTTCCATTCCATGATTAATGTGATTTGAAGAGAAGTAATAAAATGACCTCTAACATGGAAAGTAAGCGTTTCCGGACACATCTCCACATAACATATTTTCTTTCTTTGTGCGTGAAGAATGTTTCCTGAAAGTTTGGCCGTACCTTTTTGTAACAACCTGTATAAGTAAATCCTGCAACACATTTATGTGACTTTCTTACTCGGAGTAGTGAAATCACTTAATAAAAGCAAGTCTTCTGGTCCAGACTGTATACTAATTAGGTTCCTTTCGGAGTATGCTGATGCATGAGCTCCATACTTAACAATCATATACAACTGTTCGCTCGACGAAAGATCCGTACCCAAGGACTGGAAAGTTGCACAGGTCACACCAATATTCACGAAAGATAGTAGGAGTAATCCACTAAACTACAGGCCCATATCATTAACGTCGATATGTAGCAGGATTTTAGAATATATATTGTGTTTGAACATAATGAATTACCTCGAAGAAAACGGTCTATTGACACACAGTCAACATGGGTTTAGAAAACGTCGTACTTGCGAAACAACACTAGCCCTTTATTCATATGAAGTGTTGAGTGCTACTGACGAGGGATTTCAGATCGATTCAGTATTTCTGGTTTTCCGGAAGGCTTTTGACACTGTACCACACATGCGGCTCGTAGTGAAACTGCACACTTATGGAATATCGTCTCAGTTATGTGACTGGATTTATCAGAGAGGTCACAGTACGTAGTAATTGACGGAAAGTCATCGAGTAAAATAGAAGTGATTTCAGGCGTTCACCAAGGTAGTACAATAGGCCCTTTGCTGTTCCTTATCTATATAAACGATTTGGAAGACAATCTCAGCAGCCGTCTTTGGTTGTTTGCAGATAGCGCTGTCGTTTATTGACTAATAAAGTCATCAGAAGATCAAAACAAACTGAAAAACGATTTAGAAAAGGTATCTGAATAGTGTGAAATGTGGCAGTTGACCCTAAATAACGAAAAATGTGAGGTCATCCACATGAGTGAAAAAGGAACTCAAACTTCGGTTACGCGATAAATCAGTCTAATGTAAAAGCCTTAAATTCAACTAAATACTTGGGTATTACAATTACGAACAACTTCAATTAGAAGAAACACATAGAGAATGTTGTGGGGAAGGCTAATCAAAGACTGCATTTTGTTGTCAGAAAATGTAACAGACCTAGTAACGAGACTGCCTACACTATGCTTGTCCGTCCTCTTTTAGAATGCTGCTGTGCGATGTGAGATCCTTACGAGATAGGACTGACGGAGTACACAGAAAAAGTTCAAAGAAAGGCAGCATGTTTTGTATTATCACGAAATATGGGAGAGAGCGTCACAGAAATGATACAGGATCTGGGCTGGAAATCATTAAAAGAAAGGCGTTTTTGTTGCGACGGAATCTTCTCACGAAATTCCAATCACCAACTTTCTCCTCTGAATGCAAAAATATTTTGTTGACACCGACCTACATAGGGGGGGGGGGGAGGGGGGGGGGCGATCACCACGATAAAATAAGAGCTCGTACGGGAAGATAAATGGGTTCATTCTTTCCGCGCGCTGTACGAGATTGGAATAATAGAGAATTGTGAAGGTGGTTCGATGAACGCTCTGCCAGGCACTTAAATGTGATTTGGAGAGTATACATGTAGATGTAGATGTTGGAGTGGCAAATGGCTCTGAACACTATGGGACTTAACTACTGAGGTCATCAGTCCCCTAGAACTTAGAACTACTTAAACGTAACTAACCTAAGGACATCACACACATCCATGCCCGGGGCAGGATTCGAACCTGCGACCGTAGCGATCGCGCGGCTCCAGACTTTAGCGCCTAGAACCGCTCGGCCACTCCGGCCGGCTGATGTTGGAGTGTTCTAGAATCTTCGTTCTCCTATACTGTTACCCGACTCTGGGCATAGCTGTGTAACAGTAAAGTCACTCCGTCGTCAGGCCACTCGTGGCCTACCGGGACCATCCGACCGCCGTGTCATCCTCAGATGTGGATGCGGATTGGACGGGCGTGGGGTCAGCACACTTCTCTCCCGGTCGTAAGATGGTATTCTTGACCGATGCCGCTACTATTCGGTCGAGTAGCTCCTCAATTGGCATCACGAGGCTGAGTACACCCCGAAAAATGGCAACAGCGCATGGCGGCCTGGATGGTCACCCATCCAAGTGCCGACCACGCCCGACAGCGCTTAACTTCGGCGATCTCGCGGGAACCGGTGTATCCACTGTGGCAAGGCCGTTGCCTCTGTGTAACAGTGGCAGCGAGAAATTGTCTTAACGGTGTACTGCACCAGAAACCGTTTCATCAACTCACAACGGCCTACCGTAACAGTGACAGTTCGGCCTGCACAATAGTAGTGACAATGCCTTTCTAAAACTGGCGATGAGGGTTTACAGAATAGGGTATGCATGTAGATACAGAAGTTTGACAGGGCGCGTGGGACTCGTGCACACGACTGGTAACTTTATCAACCTGATACACCTAGCTGGAGGACAAAGCCATCCGCCAATGCTGTCACGGTCAAGAGTCCGATTCGAAATCGCTGAGAGTGCAAACTAAAAAAGCCGGTATTCAGGCACAGAGAATAATATAAAACTGGCGTCGGGCTTTACAGATTCAATGAACGAAACTTGGCTTACGAAACACCTGTTCGACAGATTATTGAGTACTTCAAGACGTTAAACATGGCTGAAACTACTGACTACTGACAATTGTTTTATATATCTCCACTGCAGGATGTGATTTTAGTGTGTTTTACTTCTGATAAAGGTATATTTAAATATACCGAAACCGTAGTATAGAATTTTAATAAATCTTTATCCTGTAACTGTGGCTGTTACCATTTACCGTCGATTATTGAGTACTTCAATCTGTATATTGAGCAAGTAGTGAAGGAAACAAAAGAAAAGTTCGGAGTAGGTATTAAATTCCATGGAGAAGAAATAAAAACTTTGAGGTTCGCCGATGACATTGTAATTCTGTCAGAGACAGCAAAGGACTTGGAAGATCAGTTGAACGGAATGGACAGTGTCTAGAAAGGTGGATATAAGATGAAAATCAACAAAAGCAAAACGAGGATAATGGAATGTAGTCGAATGAAGTCGTGTGATGCTGAGGGAATTAGATTAGGAAATGAGACACTTAAAGTAGTAAAGGAGTTTTGCTATCTGGGGAGCAAAGTAACTGATGATGATGGAAGTAAAGAGGATATAAAATATAGACTGGCAATGGCAAGGAAGGCGTTTTTGAAGAAGAGAAATTTGTTAACATCGAGTATAGATTTAAGTGTCAGGTAGTCGTTTCTGAAAGTCTTTGTATGGAGTGAAGCCATGTATGGAACTGAAACATGGACGGTAAATAGTTTAGACAAGAAGAGAATAGAAGCTTTCGAAATGTGGTGCTACAGAAGAATGCTGAAGCTTAGATGGGTAGATCACATAACTAATGAGGAGGTGTTGAATAGGTTTGGGGAGAAGAGAAGTTTGTGGCACAACGTGACTAGAAGAAGGGATCGGTTGGTAGGACATGTTCTGAGGCATCAAGGGATCACCAATTTAGCACTGGAGGATAGCGTGGATGGTAAAAATAGTAGAGGGAGACCCAGAAATGAATACACTAAGCAGATTCAAAAGGATGTCGGCTGCAGTAGGTACTGGGAGATGAAGAAGCTTGCCCAGGGTAGAGTAGCATGGAGAGCTGCATCAAACCAGTCTCAGGACTGAAGACCACCACAACAACAACAACAACAACAACAACATATTGAGTACTGTTTACTTGTCTGGGACCCTAACTTAAGTTGAATTAATGGAAGAGATGGAAAGACCATTCGAAGAGTGGCGCTTTTCGTCACGGGAAGTTGCTCAGGTAACTTCAGTGGCAGGTCCTACAAGGGATGCACTGTACATCACGGAGAGCTTTACTGTTGAAATACAGGTAAAGTGCATACCAGATATTACTTATTCGCACACACGTCTCGTGAAATGACCGTAACCAGAAAATAAGAGATATTATAGCTCATACCAAAGTTTGTCGAAAGTTGTTCTTCGAATACATCTTGAAATATTGAGGAGGGTGGGGTAGGGGGGAGGGGAGCAGAGAGGGGGGCGAAATATAATGCTTGCAGAGGTACCCCTCCGTTACATTCGCGCAGCGTGACTGCATATTCGATGATTGAAACTTTAATAGTGGCAACTATTTATTCACACCTCGTACAAAATAGATATGTGTTTCAAAGTTTTCTGACCTTCGAAGTAGTCACCAGCATTGTGCATAACCCGTTGCCAGCCATGTGGAAGTCGTAGAATACTCTTAGCAGTGCCAGTTGTGTTGACAGTTCGAGTGGCGCGATGTATTGCCCGACGAATTTGTAGCAGTTCTGAAGCGAATGCCGTGAAGTGTTTCCTTCAGTCTAGAAATCGAGTTGAACCCAGGAGGACTTAATTCAGGGGAGTGCAGCAGGTGGTATAGCACTTAGCAGCCCCACCATCCAAACAAATCAGGAACAGTTTGCACTGCACGTGCTTCAGGATTGTCCTGCAAAATGATGGTCAGGTCCTGCAGAAAGTGGCATCACTTCTGTCTCTATGCTGTTCATTTCTGAAACACAACCTGCGACCAGTTTAGAGACAGAAGTGATGACACTTTCTGCAGGACCTGACCATCATTTTGCAGGACAATGCTCAAGCACGTACAGTGCAAGCTGTTACTGATTTGTTTGACTGATGGGGCTGCTAAGTGCTATGCCACCTACTGCACTCCCCTGACTTAAGCCCTCGTGAGTTCAACTCGATTTCTAAACTGAAGGAAACACTTCACGCCATTCGCTTCAACAGTGCTACAAATTCGTCGGACAATAGACCGCGACGCTCTAACTGTCAACACAACTGGCACTGCCATGAGTATCCTACGACTTCCCCATCGCTGGCAGCGGAATATACACAATGCTGGTGGCTACTTTGAAGGTCAGTAAAACTTTGAAACACGTAATTATTTTGTACGAGCTGTAAATAAATTGTTGTCACTATTAAAGTTCCAAGCCTCGTATATGCATATACACTCATGCTCATAAAATAAGGATAACTGCAGAATGTGGTGTCACACAGCGTGGCACTACACAACACTGGCGCTAATAGCATAGGCACATAGGGAATACACACGACACAGATCTGTAAGTCCACGGTATTGGTGACAAGTGGAGAAAACCGTCCCTAAACCCATGTGATACAAAACGCCATTCTTTCCTGTGCATGTACCCCGACATCAATATCGGATATGATCACCATGCACACGTACACAGGCCGCACAACGGGTTGGCATACTCTGGATCAGGTGGTCGAGCAGCTGCTGGAGTATAGCCTCCCATTCTCGCACCAGTGCCTGTCGGAGCTCCTGCAGTGTCGTAGGGGTTTGAAGACGTGCAGCGATACGTCGGCTGAGAGCATCCCAGACGTGCTCGATGGGGTTTAGGTCTGGAGAACAGGCACGCCACTCTATTCGCTGTTTCGCCTGTTTCAAGGAACTCCTCCACGATGGCAGCTCAGTGGGGCCGTGCGTTATCATCCATCAGGCGAAAGCTAACACCCACTGCAGCCCTGAAAAGTCGGACATACTGGTGCAAAATGACGCCCCGATACACCTGACCCGTTACAGTTCCTCTGTCAAAAACATGCAGGAGTGTACGTGGTCCAATCATAATCCCACCCCACACCATCAAACCACGACCACCATACAGGTCCCTCTCAAGGACATTAAGGGGTTGGTATCTGGTTCCTGGTTCACGCCAGATGAAAACCCGGCGAGAATCACTGTTCAGACAATACCTGGACTCGTCCGTGAACATAATCTGGGACCACTGTTCCTATGACCATGAACTGTGTTCTTGACACCAGGCCTTACGGGCTCTCCTGTGACCAGCTGTCAGTGGAACGCACCTTGCAGGTCTCCGAACTAATAAACCATATCTGTTCAGTCGTAGACTATGTGTCTGGAGATAACTGTTCCAGTGGCTGCGGTAAGCTACCGAGCAAGGCTACCTGCAGTACTCCGTGGCCGTCTGCGGGCACTGATGGTAAGATATCGACTTCTTGTGGTACACTGTGGACGTCCCGTACTGTAGCGCCTGGACACGTTTTCTATCTGCTGGAATCGTTGTCATAATCTTGAGATCACAGATTTTGGCACACAGAGGGCCCGTGCTACGACCTGGTGTGTTTGACCAGCCTCCAGTCGCCCTGGTATTCTACCCCTCATAACGTCATCAATATGTGTTCTTTGAGCCATTTTCAACACACAGTCACCATTAGCACGTCTGAAAACGTCTGCACACTTACTCGCTGCACCGTACTCTGACATGCACCAACATACCTCTGCGTATGTGGACTGCTGCCAGCGCCACCGTGCGACGACCGCAGGTCAAATGCACCGCATGGTCATACCCCGAGGTAATTTAAACCCGCAAACCGCCCACCACAGCTTTGTTTGACTATGTATCAGCACTATACATAATGTATTTGTATGATTGCAGATGTAAATGTAAATTACCGTCTGGCTATCCAGATTAGTTTTTTTAAGATTGCCCTCAGTTGTTTAAGGCACATGCTAGGATGATTTCCACGTATTTGAAGGCCGTCGTCCTTCACAGTTTACCATCGCGAGCTTCTGGTCCCGCTCTAATGACCTCGTCGTAGACGGGACATTATACGCTAATCCTTCTCTTGCTCGGTTAGAGGACGGTCCAACCAACTCGCACAGCTGTTTTGAAAGGCAAATTTGCTTAGCGTCAACTCCTCCCCATCTGCATCTCCACCCACATCTACAATTATTCCAGAGCCTAGCTTACACAGTCTCCATATTCGCTGCTCTGAAGGTCGTTACCCTCTGACATTTGAAAGGATCTGACTCCCCTAGCGGCGATAAAGTCAGCCACAAGTTTGATGTTTGTTTTTAATTGCTTTTTTACTTAATTTATGGATTAGCTATTACCAGTAATCCCTTCACACTCGATTCTTTAATGAATCGAACTCCGATGTATAAAACTGCTTCAAACATTTGATTACTGTACAAACTAATTAATACGGTAAATATTCGACGTTCAGAACGTAAATCCTTTATAGTTGTAAATTCAAAGCCCTGATTATGTTGCTTTTATTAGTTTGGGGTTACTCAGCCATGACTAACGGAACTTACACGTAATTTCCAGAAAACTTAGTTTTTCTACCCATCTCAATGTAATGACGTCATACAGGGTGACAGTTATTGAACAAATTGGTTAGTATCTACGGGGTGCACACATTTATTCAAGATGTAAGCGTCAATACAGATATTCGGATTTAGGTTATGACATGTTCAATATGCCTTGCCATCCTTGACGATGACGTGGCGTAGACGAATAGCGAAATTCTACACGACCTGCTGAAGTGTCGGAACATCAATGCAGTCAGTAACTTGCTGAATGGCTGTTTTCAGCTCAGCAATGGTTTTGTAGTTACTGCTGTGCACCTTGCCTTCAATACAGCCTCTTAGAATGGAGTCACATTTGTTCAGATCCGGAGAATATGGCGGCCATTCTAAGCCCATGCCAGTGGCCTCTGCGTACCCCACAGCCAGAATGCGGTCCCCAAAGTGCTCTTCCAGACTATCAAACACTCTCCTGCTTCGATGGGGTCGAGCTCAGTCTTGCATGAACCACACATTGTCGAAATAAGGGTCACATCGTATAACGGTAGTCACCGTGCCGTCATGGAATATCGCACCGATTATTCTGTGACTGGACATTCCACATCACACAGACAGCCGTTGGGGGTGAAGAGACGTCTCGATCGAGAAATGCTGATTTGAAGTCCCCCAAATGCGCCAATTTTTCTTACTGACCCCATCCAAATGAAAGTGGTCTTCGTCGCTAAATCAAACCATGTATGTGCGTACTAATTCCCATAATGCCCCGCCACCAATCGTGCAGTTTGAACGCGCTAACGCTAGCCGTTAAGAAGTTATGACGGTTTTATTTCTTATAATTCAATAATTGTCATACTGTATCTCCCTAAATGTCTCTCGTGCGATGATATAATTTTGTATATATAAGGGAACTCGGGCCGGAACGGGATACTTAATGTTTAACAATTTCTATAAAATAAGGGAACACAAGGAAACATTTCTTAAAGTGAAGTGATAAAAAAACACCTTGTAGTGTAACCTAATGTACCTCATTTTAAAATCACTTAAAATAGTACATTTTCCATCTTTTATAATTTTTCAAAAAAGTCTTGCAGATTTCCCATTCCGCCCCACTCACGGGGCAGAATGGGATAAGGGTATTTTTGTTAAATTATTGCATAAACGTTGAATTTGAATTACGAATATCGTATTAAACTATGACAAAATGTTGTATAACAGGCATTCAGACTAAGGAATTTGTAATTTAAACAATTAAAAAGTCGTTCTTCAAAATAAGAAAATATTTTAATGTCATTCTGAAAAATGTATAATGCTTAATAACCACCAAACCACTAACTACTAGTCTTTTCGACAATAGTCTCAAATCAGTATTTCCTCTTCATCTTCACTGTCCATGCCAGCTCATGAATTGTGTGCCCACTCTGGCATGCGACCCAGCCCTAATTAGAAACGGACTAGAAGTCCCCACAGTAGAGACACTCAGCATCCTCTCTCTCTCTCTCTCTCTCTCTCTCTGAATCTCTCTTCTCCATCATCCTCTTCCTTTTATTTTACTTAAGGTCTTTGATGTCCTCTGTTTTGGTTTTTTTGGGTGTACAGTCTGATATTTTTGCCTTAAGTTGCATTGCACCTGACGTCTCTGTCCTGACATTGTTTATATTTGTGCACCCTCCTCTTTTCTGTAGGCCTACTTTACGTGCGACAGCATTCTGCAGTTCCTTCTTATAAGGAGAATCTGTTAATACGATGGTTTTTCCTTTTTGTAGTCTGCCGAGTATTTTGACAGATTAGTGGGATTGGAATGACAGCCTCGGGCGATATCTGAAAAGCTGAGTTGTTCGGCAAACATAGCTGGTTGGGAGAGTCTGGCATCCATGAACATCCAGTCTGTGTTTGCTTTCTATTTGCATCAAAATATGACGGGGCAGAACGGGACACTATGCCGTTCCGCCCCAAGAGCACTTTTGAGGTTAACAACTTTTACGGAGTGTAATAACTGACGTATTTAAACACATTAAATAACTAAAGTTTAACAAATGCCATGCACTTTAAGGGAATGTGTCATTTTAGGGTATACAATTAACAATTAACAGTTTACCTGGCGTTGAAATTCACCAAACGTTAGAACAACGCAAGCGGTAACGTGACGGACAACAATTCACTTAGATCTCGCGCTTCAAACGAAATCGAAATGGCTACCGTGACTTCTCTTCCATTCGGAGAAATAGTTACATGCCCGAAGAACAGGTAGCAACACTGTCCAGTCTAGAAAAGAGCAATTTCCCATTGTGCCCCGCTATCCCGTTCTGCCCCGAGTTCCCATATATATATATATATATATATATATATATATATATATATGCAAAATCTGTTGTGAATAGAGTTAATAGTATAGAGGTAATACATTAAAACATCTTGCAAGATGCAGAAGTCTCTCACTGACCAGCAATATCTCGTTTCTCTTTGGCTTCCACTGCCACTGTATACATCTCCCTTTCTTTCTCTTCCACTGCCACTTTCGGTCTCCCACCATCACTGTCTCCTCTCTCTTTCTCTCCCACCGGCCTGTCTCCTCTCCCTTCCACCGTCTCTCTCTCTGCTCTCTCTGCTACTCTCTGCTCTCTCTGCTACTCTCTTCCAGCACCAAAAAATGTTAATGAATCTGTCTTATAACTACACCATCATTGTGTCCGAAATTTTACGGTAGATTAATGGAAAGCTGGGTTCCAAACTGACCGGAGTATCATGTATAGGACGTTTAGTTACTGGTTAATCCGTGTGCTGGGCATGAATGACTCTTTTCCATATTTTTTTCAAATCTGTAACGTTTAGAATTCATTATTTATTGGAGTTTATTTATTTTGTTACACATTAGTTCCGGCTTGCAAAACATCAAATAAGACGTTATTGAGAAGGAAAAATCTCCAAAATCTTGGAGAACGAAATTATCATCTTGCTGTGGTGGTCGCCTTTAGTCAGAAGACAGGTTTGGTTCAGCTCTCCATGCTACTCTTGTGCCAGCTCGATTGACTCCGAATAACTGCTGCAGTCCACATCCTTCTGAATCTGCTTCATCTCGTGGTCTGGCTCTACAACTTTTACCCTCCACATCTCCCTCCAGTACTAACTTTGTGAACCACTGATGTCTCAGAATGTGTCTTATAATCTGACCCCTTGTAATATGTGGTCCCGGGTTCAATTCCCGGCCGGGTTCCGAATTTTCTCTTCCTGGGGACTGGGTGCGTATTATCATCATTTCACCACCACCACCACCACCACCACCACCACATTCATCATCATCATCATCATCATCATCATCATCTGTGACAATGGCTAGATTGGACTGTGTAAAAATTGGGACTGTGTAAAAATTGGGACTGTGTACAGGCGCTGATGACTGCGCAGTTGAGCATCCCACAAACCAATCATCATCATCATCATCATCATCATCATCATCACCACCACCACCGTTCTTCTAGTCACGTTTCCTCACAAATTTCTTGTCTCCCCACTTCTATTCAATACCTCGTCATCAGTTACGTGATCTTCCCATTTAATCTTCAGTATTCTTCTGTGGCACCATATTTTAAATGCTTCTGTTCTCTTTTTGCATAAACTGTTTCTAATTCATGTTTCATTTCCGTGCATGGCTACACTCCATACGAATTCTATCAGAAAAGACTCCTAACACATAAATCTATACTCGATGTTAATAAATTTCCCTTCTTCAGAAACACTTCTCTTGCCACTGCCAATCTACATTTTATACTCTCTCTATTTCGACCATCATTAGTTATTCTGCTGTTCATATAATAAAACTCATCTAGTACTTTCAGAGTCACATTTCCGAATCTAAATCCCTCTGCATCACCAGATTTGATTCTACTATATCCTGTTATCGTTGTTTTGCTTTTGTTGATGTTCTTATATCTTCCTTTCAAGACACTGTCCACTGCGTTCAACTGCTCTTCTAAGCCCTTTGCCATCTCTGCAGAATTACAATGTCATCGGCAAACATGAAAGTTCTTATGTCTTTTCCCTGAAGTTTAATTCCTAGACTAAATATTCTTTTGTTTCCCTTATTGCTTGCTCAGTGCAGAGTTTGAATAAATTCGGGATAGGCTACAACTCTGTCTCACACCTTCTCAACCACTCCATAATGACTTCTAATATACAAGGAGTAGTAGAGTCTTCTTCTCTGTTGCTGTCATCTGGCTTTGTTATCTTGTTGAAAAGAGAAATTAGTCGACTCCAATATAACGTTTTTAGCAAGCTCGCCCGCTTGACAGCTTTAGGAAGTCGGTTCTTTACTTCCTAAACAAGGACGCTGTTTATTTTGGTCTACTTTGAAACTAATTGTCAGGAGCATTAAAGTGACGGAAAAAATTCTGCAGTAATTTGATCTTTGACGCAACTTGCAATAGCGCTGGAGTCAGTCGACAAGTGAAACGATGTGCCCAACAGTAGTAGAAAACGTGTTTCTCACTCTGGATTGCAATCCATTCAAGTTCAAAAATGGTTCAAATGGCTCTAAGCACTATGGAACTTAACATCTTTCATATTCTTTGCGGTGACTAATGTGGAGCACTGTTATTCTTCTGTTACTAAAAACTAAACTCCTCCCGAACAGGCCATGAAGGCCCAACAGTACCGACCGGCCGCCGTGTCATCCTCAGCGCACAGGCGTCACTGGATGCGGATATGGAGGGGCATGTGGTCAGCACACCGCTCTCCCGGCCATGTGTCAGTTGCCGAGACCGGAGCCGCTACTTCTCAATCAAGTAGCTCCACAGTTTTGCCTCGCAAAGGCTGAGTGCACCCCGCTTGGCAACAGCGCTCGGCAGACCGGAAGGTCACCCATCCAATTGCTAACCCAGCCCGACAGCGCTTGACTTCACTTGAGTAATAGTGCTCCACAGAAATTAACGGAAAGAACATGGAAATTGTGAAAAGAGAAGTTCGCAACGTGAAAAGGTGCTGTAAAAGTTGTTGTAAATGATGTTTTGCTGTTCGTTACAGTCAGTGAGAAGATGTGCAAGTTGAACAAAGTTGCATTTATTAAGCTTTTGCACATTAAGGCATCATGACAGCCAATTGTTACTATTGTAAAAATGCATATTGAACCATTATATTGAAGATTTTTACTTGCGTTGCATGATCCAGTTGTAGGTCTACACAGTTGTGCCACAGCTGCTGATCGGTTCGAGAAGAGTGCATCCGAGCGTTGCCAGTACACTACTGACAGAAAAACAACTCAACATTCCCCACCCCCTCCACCTTCCACCACCCCCTTCGACGCGTAGGTTATGTCATTCCTTCTCCACTGCTCGAATTCCCTTGAGCGAGATCGCCTTTTTTCCTTAGAAGCACGAAGCGAAGAAAGATTATATGTCGACAACAGTATCCATTACTACACGAAATCTTTTCGAGATCTGTCGGTAGTACCTCGCGGGACTAATATTTACAACAGTGTTCACTGACGGAACATAGGGGAGAAAAAGGTGATCAATAGGAGAGCCGTAAAGATTAATATATGTGGCTATAATACGAGAGTTCCCGCGAAATACGGGCAAACTGGTCATCCTACAGTTACCTAACGTTCACGTGGCGCTTACGAGTTTTGTAACGTCACTTCCTGCTATTACACGTTAAGGAGCTGTTGTGCCTGACAATTCGCAATTTTTCACAAAAATAACTTTTATTGATGTAAGTTCACAAGGATGATGACTGAACAACAAACGAAAGGTAAAATAACGATGCCAGTAAAAGTCTCCTAATGGCGGCAACAAAATTTCCACTTCTAATTTTCCACAAAGTTTCGTGGTAACACACAAACACACACTAGTAACAGTCCTATTCAGAGACGAAGACGTAATCTTCAATGGTCGCAGTACACAAGGTCGGCATCCGGAGTGAACTGAACTTCGGGGTTGGTTCTAGCCCCTAAATAGCTGTCTCCAGCCAATCAAGTTTTGGCGTAGTAATACTTCCTGCAGGCCGTGGCTCCTTACCCCCCTCCCCCCCCCCCCCCCCCATGCAGGAAGTAATTCTCGGAATGTCTGTTTCCATTATCTTGTATATAAATAGCCGGTGTTTACCATAGTGCTTTTGGTACGCCTTTGGCATAGACTGCGGTGTAGTAAGGGTTGCCGGCCCTCAGGGGCTAGTTTGGCTCCAGTATAACAGGAGCCGTTTCATCGCATGAAACACAAAATACGTTCTGCGATATTTCGACAAAGTGACGCATAATCTAGAACCTGTAGGAAGCAGGAATGGCCCCTACGAAACAAGCAGCAAGCAAGTCGCCATACTGTAATTTTCGAGTGCAGTAGAAACCCATATTCGGTGGGTTTTATGTTATACGATACAACCCAGCACATTCAATGTCTCGGCAATGATTTGTTATTTGTTGTAATAAAATTACGGAAAACGACATATTGATGGTTAAATAATTTTCATATTTTGTTATTTTCACGTTATAACTCGCGTGTTATGAGATTAAGCTGTTTTAAGGCAACGATCCACTGAAGATTCATGAAAACAAGTCGTTCTAGTTAGCAATTGTTTTAATTAATTGTTATTTATTCTTGCAGCGGAAGAAATTGTAAGAATACCTCAAAGGGAGGGTGCAGTTCAGCATGGATATAGACTCTAAGGTCATTGCGAAGTTACGAGGAATGACAAATGATACGTAAAATTGGTGCGTCGAACAAGGATTCCAAATAAATGCGACAAAAAAATAAATGACGGTGTTCAGGAACGGAGGACGAGCACTTGCATCGACTGAAATCTTCCTACAGGAGAGAAAACTGAAAATCGTAACAGATTTCAAGCACCTAGGCGTCACGATATAAACACCTGAATAATGATCCACAAAACGTGTAATAGAGAAATCAATGCAAGAATGAAACAGAAGACGTTATATTCTTCCACCTATAGACAGCAGTGGTACTATTCAGATCTAAAATCTTATCACTATTGACACATGGCATAGAAGTCATCGGTCCACATCTCACAACGAAAAATCGAACGACACTACAATGAGTAAAGGCGACCTATATAAAGAAAGCGATCGGATTACCCAAAACAACACGATCCAGACTCGTGAACCTGCGAGCAAGGAATTCCTTCATCACTGAAGACCTACAGGTAAACCTGATGCTACCCAACGCCAGCGCTCCGTAAGGTCTACGAAAGACACGGAAGGAAAAAAAGGGAAGAAATATCTTAAAAATTCTACAGCATAGGTGCCATGATTTACCGAACATGGACAAAGGAAAATTTCGAGATGAGACATGTGATCACCAGAACGGCAGTCCATGGTTTCCACCACCCTATTTGCGACAGCGCTTCATATCATGAACCAAATGGAACGTGTGAGTGTAAACTGTGTCCTCAAATACGAAGACGTTACAGGAATCTGTACAAAAATGACACGGTCAACAACTGGCTATGTAAACCACAATACGTAAAATTTCTAATTTCGTGTACTATTAGAATTGTACTTTCTACTTGTATGGCTTTTTGGCTGCAATAAAATTATAATAATAATTATATGTCAATTAAAGCGTATAGATAACTGTATCATCCAATATGAGGTCACAGAACACTCAGTTTTAGCTTAGTGTAGCTGGACAAAAATCGAGAGAGAATAGGCAGAGGATTCGCATCCTGGTGTTTATTAATGTTTTTCACCCTCGCATTTTTTTAAAGGCGGTGGGACTCTTGCATGAAAATAATATAACTAGTTTCTGTAATATTTGATGTTTTGAAAAATAAATGCATTCGCTGTCAGTAGTGAGTTTGTTCGATTTGGTGGACTTTCATAAGCTGACGTCCTTACTGGGACATACATCTTTCATTTTTGTCTTTTTATTACACGTTCATGGTTATTGAAGTTTTTATTTATGTATACTGCAGATAACAAATACATGACTAGCATGCAGTCAAGAGAGGAAATAAGCGTTTTAATAGAGCTAATGTACGAATTCTTTGCGCGTCCACTTTCGTGAACAAACTATATGGCTTGCGAGGCAAACTGAGCCGACAACTGCCGCTGGAGAGCGCTGAAAGCACAAAATCACGTTAACTAACTCGTGCCGTCTGCTGACGGCGCTGTGTCTCGTGACACAGAATACGCCATCTGCGTGCATGTCAACGTTAGCTAACCCGTCCGGTGTGGTGACAGCTCAGCTTTCGCGCTAACAACAGCATGCAGATGCCATGGTTATTATAACCTGTTAAGGTTATTTATGGCGCCGAATTAACGTCAAAGTACACTGAAAGGCCAAAGAAACTGGTGCACCTGCTAGTATCGTGCAGGGCTCCCTCAGGCACGCAGAAGTGGCGTGAACTCGACTAATGTCTCAAGTAGTGCTGGAGAGAATCGACACCATGAACTCTGCAGCGGTCTCTGTACATCGGTAAGAGTATGAGAGGGGGGGGGGGGGTGGAGATGCTCTCCTGAACATCACACTGCAGGCCATCCCAGACATGCTCTATAATGTTAATGTCTGGGGAATTTGGTGGCCACTGGAAGCGTTTAAACTCAGAAAAGTGTTGCTAGAGTCACTCTTTAGCAATTCTGCACGTGTGGGGCGTCGTACTGTCCTGCTGGAACTTCCTAAGTGCGTCAGAATGCACAGTGGACATGAATGGATGCTTACGTACGTGTCACTTGTCAGAGTCGCATCTAGGCGTATCAGCGGTCCCATGTCATTACAACTGCACTCGCGCCCACCAGCTTTAGCCTTCCCCTGCTGACACGCAGGGTCCATGGATTTGTGAGGTTGTCTCCATACCTGTACACGTCCATCCGCTCGATACTATTTGAAACGAGACTCGTCCGACCAGGCAACATGTTTCCAGTCGGTGTTGACGGGCCCGGGCGAGACGTATGGCTTTGTTTCTGCAGTAATCAAGGGTACACGAGTGGGCCTTCGCCTCGGAAAGCCCATGTCGATGATGTTTCGTTGAATGGTTCGCACGTTGTCACTTGTTTATGGTCCAGCATCTGCAGAAATTTGTGGAAGGGTTGCACTACTGTCACGTAGAACAATTTTCTTCAGTCGTCCTTTGTCCCGTTCTTGGAGAATCTTTATCTGGCCGCAGCGATGTCGGAGATTTGCTGTGTTGCCGGATTCCTGATATTCACGGTACACTCATGAAGTAGTCGCACGGAAAAATCTCCACTTCATTGCTACCTCCAAGATGCTGTGTCCCATCGTTCGTGCGCCGACTATAACACCACGTTCAAACTCTCTTAAAAACTTGACAACCTGGCACTGTAGCAGTACTAACCGATCCGACAACAGTGACAGACACTGGTCTCAAATAGGCGTTTCCGATCGCTGTGCCATATTCTGCCTGTTTACATATCTCTGTATGTGGATAGGCATGCCTATACCAGCTTCTTTGGCGCTTCAGTGTATATACCACATACATAATTAGTTTTTCACAGTAACTGCAGGTAAGTTTACTGTATTAACAGAAAATAAATTGAAAATTTCTAACTTCACACCGAAGTCCGCAGCCGGCTGACTGAAGGATCTGGTGGCCGAATTTGTCTGGTAGCCACACTTACAGTCGCTTCAGCATCCTCGTGTATAACCGATTAAGAAAGCCTCCCTTCATACATGTATAGTGCGTAAGGACTTATGAATTTAGCTGTGAATCATGAAGAATCTGCAACACTAGTCCGAAACTACTGTATTTTATAAGATCTCTTGTCAGTCCATGTAAGGAATGTTGTTAGCCTTCATAGTTGTCATTATTTTCCCCTTTGTTTCCATATAACACTACAACGCAGTACGTCACACCTTGCTACAGTATTCCTTTCGTATTTTTCAATGATTCTTAGTCAAGAATGCGTACAGGATTTTCAGACACAGTCTGAAAAGCTTGTAAAAAATTGTAGCGTAGAATCTCCTGCGGAATAACTGTTATGAAAAAAAAAAAGACGTTGCGCCGTTTCCGAATTAATTAGCGAACCATGCCACTTCGCAATCAAATGTAGGCGGCCGCCAGAGACGGTGTCACCAAACGTCTTCTTCATCTGGTTTCCTGAAATCATATAAGAGAGCGATACAAAAACTGGACACTGGATAATAGTAAGAATCGAAACTACGCCAAAGGCTAAGTAGTCTCATACGTTATCATCTACGATATGACAACAATTCACACAAATTTTATGTGGTGTGCCCAAAAGCCTTATTGGATAACTTCAGTGCTAATTAAATGAGAAACGGCGCAACGTCTTGAATTGTTTTCCTTAACAGATATTCCTCAGCACATCCTACCTTGCAGCATTCTTACAAGCTTTTCAGTCTGTTTCTGACCACCTTCTATACTTTCACCACACACATTGTCAGTTACACTGAAGAGCCATAGAAACTCGTACACGCGCCTAACATCGAGTAGGGCACCCGCGAGAAAGCAGAAGTGCCGCAACCCGACATGGAACGGACTCGACTGATGTCTGAAGTAGTGCTGGAATTAATTGACACCATGAACTCTGCAGGGCTGCCCGTAAATCCGTAATAGTGAGTGGGGTTGGAAATCTTTCCTAAACAGCACATTGCAAAGCATCCCAGATATGGTCAATAACGCTCATGTCTAAGGTGTTTGGTGGACAGTGTAAGTGTTTAAACTACGAAGTATATTCCTGGAGTCACTCGTAGCAATTCTTAAGTGTGGGGTGTCGCATTGTGCCGCTGAAATTTCCCATGTCCGTCGGGGTGCACAATCAGCATGAATTGATGCAGGTGATCGGACAGGATGCTTACGTCGATGTGACCTGTCAGAGTCGTATCTAGACGTACCAGGGGTCCCAAATCACTGCAACTGCACACACCCCACGCAATTATAGAGTCTCCACCAGCTTGATCAGTACCCTCCGAACATACAGGGTCCATGGATTCAAGAGGTTGTCTCCATTCCCCGCACACGTCCATCCGTTCAATACAATTTGAAACGAGACTCGTCCGGCCAGGCAACATGTTTCCAGTCATCAACAGTCCACTGTCGGTGTTGACGGGCCCACAGGAGGCGTAAAGCTTTGCGTCGTGCAGTCATCAAGGGTACACGAGTGAGCCTTCGGTCCGCAAAGCCCATATCGATGATGTTTCGCTGAATGGTTCGTACGCTGACACTTGTTGATAGCGCAGCAATGGAATCTTCTGCAGTTTGGGGAAGGGTTTCACTTCTGTCACGTTGAAGGATACTCTTGAGTCGTCGTTGGACCCGTCCTTGCAAGATCTTTTTCCGGCCGCAGCGATGTCGGAGATTCGATGGTATATCGGATTACTGATATTCTCGGTACACTTGTGAAATGGTCGTACGGGAAAATGCCCACTTCATCGCTGCCTTGGAGATGCTGAGTCCCATCGCTCGTGCACCGGCTATGACACCACGTTCAATCTCTTAAACCTGATAACCTGCCACTGTAGGAGCAATAACCGATCCGACAACAGCGCCAGACACGTATTGTCTCACATAGGCGTTCCCGACCGCAGCGCCGTATTCTGCCTGTTTACATATCTCTGTATTTGTATACGCATGCCTATAGCAGTATCTTTGGTGCTTCACTTTTTAACCAACTGTAATTCTATAGAATAACTTACTCGTAAATGGTTGAAGACGTTTTCATTCATAAGTGGACACGCTGGCTATGTCAGGGATCGTGCAAGTTGTAAAACCAAAGATGTACTGCCGTCTGACTGTGGCGTGCAAGACTGGAGGGAAGAAATTCTCAAATTAACTGCGATAAGGCTGCACCTCTCCCTCCCCCTCAAAGCGCAAGCGAATCAATGTCTTTGTCGACCTAATGGTGGTAATGTATCTAGCAAGGCTTGGTGGAAATAAGACTCACAATGAGAGATAGTAGAGTACCACAGTAATGGTTAGTATACCATGTTCAAAGATTGAGCAGTCAGTAAACCTATCCTCTCCACACCACAACAGCTGGTCAATCAAAACAAACATGTTCGAGAATGTGTTTCCACCGCTCGCCATTCGAGCACTACTCAGACAAACTGGTCTCATAGGAGAAGAGCATGAGACCCATTTTCCCACTGGTCCAGTCCCTGCGGTCTTGGCACCATTTCAATTCTTGCCGCCGATGGGTGGCTGTTTACGAAACACAATGCACAGGTCAGCGGACTGAAAGACCACTTCATACAGTCGCCGTACCATTGTGAAGCGAGAGATTCAGTACCTAAACAGGGGCCCACACCGTGGTTCAGGTCGAAAAAAATCCATTTGCGGTTTTCATCATATTTCGATAGATTAAGGTTTTATTTACGTACTCTGAAAAGGATATTTCCGAAAAAAAATTTTTTTCTAGGATTTAAAGAGCATTTTCCTACCACGTGTGTTTATGTGCTAGGCCCACTTTTCTGTCATCCCTTTTCTGTATATATTTTAGATGTTTATATCCCATACATAGCACGTTAGCGCTTTTTTTTTACTCCCGAGTGTGTTGGCTATCCTTGGAATGCAATGGTCGGTATTCTTTTTGTGGTGTCACCGCCGGACACCACACTTGCTAGGTGGTAGCTTTAAATCGGCCGCGGTCCATGTCGGACCCGCGTGTCGCCACTGTCAGGGATCGCAGACCGAGCGCCACCACAAGGCAGGTCTCGAGATACGGACTAGCACTCGCCCCAGTTGTACGGACGACGTAGCTAGCGACTACACTGACGAAGCCTCGCTCCTTTGCCGAACAAATAGTTAGAATAGCCTTCAGCGAAGTCAATGGCTACGACCTAGCAAGGCGCCATTACTAACATTGCATGTATCTAAAGAGTCTCACTTGTATCGCCACAATCTCCAGATGTACCAAAAGGATGGATTAAAGTTAAGTATTCCAGAAGCTACGTACTTTTCTTTATAGCATTCATTACGTATCCTGTTTCAGACCTCACGTACCCTGCTTTGGCTTAGCGCGTGCCTTTCGGCTTCCTCTCATTGTGTCTAGGCTGTCTTGTCTAGACACAACACTTTTTTTTCTGATGTTTGTAAACAACACGCTTTCAAACACGCGGTTAGTTTTGTTCAAGTCTGATCCCTTGCTCAAGATCCATCCTGCGCAGAAAAGAAAGCACACTTTCAAGAACTCAAGCAGAAATGTCAAAGTGAAATACGAGTAATCAAGAACAAATGGTGGCAACAGAAAGCCACAGAACTCCAAAATCTTTCTGATGCAAGGAACCTGCGTGGCTTTTACGCTGGTATTAAAGAGCTGTATGGACCTATCCGCTCCTCATCAGGAGCACTGAAAGCTGCTGACAACTCCACCATTCTTACTGAAAGTCAGGACATCTTAAATCGTTGGAAAGAGCACTTCAGCTCACTGTTAAACAGCCCTTCTACTGCCGCTGGAGATTTTCTCAAAAATGTCCCACAGCACCCTCCAAAACCCTGGCTGGCTGATCCTCCAACTTTTCAAGAATTTTGCAAGGCACTCAAGAGTGTGAAACCTGGGAAGGCTCCTGGACCTGACAGCATCCCGATGGAGCTTATTGAGGGTGGCGGCTTGCCTCTAAAAACTAGACTCTTCTCACTTATTATATTAATGTGGGAAACCCGCAAGGTACCAGCTGACTTGAAGAACTCCACAGTTGTCACCATCTTCAAAGAGGGCGACAGAAGCGTCTGTGGTAAGTACCGGGGAATATCTCTACTCTCTGTCACTGGAAAATTTTTTGCAAGAATCCTTTTAAATCGCCTCCAGACACTTTCAGAGACTATACTACCTGAGTCTCAATACGGGTTTCGACCTTCAAGAGGGACAATTGACATGATCTTCTGTGCACAACAACTACAGGAGAAGTGCAGAGAACAGCAAAAGCCTTTACTACATGTTTCCTACGATCTAGAAAAGGCCTTTGATACAGTTCCCAGAGAAGCCATGTGGATGGTCTTAAAACGCTTCGGCTGCCCTGAACATTTTGTTGACCTGATTGAAGCTCTCCACGCTGATATGACTGGACAGGTCCTCTGCCAGAATGAAATGACTGGTGAATTCCCAATAACAAGTGAGCTTAAACAAGGATGCGTTCTTGCACCAACATTATTTGCATTGTATCTGGCAGCTATGCTTTACGAGACAACCGTAAACAAAGCAGGAATAGAACTAAAGTACAGGTTTGATGGAGGATTATTCAACCAGTCCAGACTCCATTCAAAAAGGTTCACCAGTGCCACTCGTGTGACAGAGCTGCAGTATGCTGATGACAATGCCTCTCCAGCTCATTCACCTGCAGAGTGGCAGCTGTCAGTTGATTCCTTCAGCAGGGCGTACCAACGATTTGGTCTCTCCATCAATATTCCAAAGACAAAGGTGATGGCGCAGCCAACTCCTGGCTCCTCCGTTCCTGACTTCAGCATATTCATCTATGATACACTCTTGGAACAAGTGGACCATTTCCTCTACCTGGGAAGCATACTGTCATCCAACTGCTCATCTGGAAAAGATGTGGAGAATAGATTACGTGCTGCACATGTAGCATTTGGTCGTCTTACAAAGCGTGTCTTCCTGAATAAAGACCTAACACTGTACACCAAACTGATGGTGTACAAAGCTGTAGTCATTTCCACCCTGCTATATGGTTGCGAAACCTGGACGTTACATCGCTGCGATCTGGAGAAACTAGAACGCATCAACCAACAGAAGCTAAGATATATCATGAACCTGAAATGGGATGACTTCATATCCAACACGGCTGTTCTAGAGAAAGCAAAAATGCATAGCATGGAAGCTCTTATCATTGGGCATCAACTCAGATGGGTCGGACATGTCCAGCGGATGAAAAATGACAGACTTCCACGCCAAATGCTGTACAGCGAAGTGAGCACAGGTAAAAGGCCAACGAGGTGCCCCTCTCAAACGTTATAAGGATCAGTACAAGAAAAATCTGAAAAACTTGAACATCGATCCGAGTAACTGGTCCACAATAGCAGAAGACCGAAGTCGCTGGCGCTCAGTTACCTCAAATGCTCTTCAAAACTTTGAGCTGGAACGTCGAAGAATGGAGAATGACAAACGCCAGAGACGTAAACTCCTCCAGGCTCAGCCACGTCCTCCACCTTCCATCAGCTGTAATGTCTGTGGCCGCCTGTTCCACGCTAGGATTGGATTGCTAAGCCATCAACGACACTTCCACGCCTGAACCGTGACAAAGGAAATCTCAGGAGAGAAATGAAAACTCGGATACGAGTATCAGCCGACGACGATCCCGAGTAATTGTTATACTTACGTTTACAGTGCTTGTTTACAAATGTATTCACCTCTTTCAAAGCTATTTATATAGAAGTTCCTGCAAGTTAAGCCTATACCTAACGTCCTCTATTGATGATAAGTTATCTGATGGATTGTGTCCATCAGGAGAAAATTCGTGGTGCAAATACAACAGGGCTCAGGCAACTGGAGAATCTTACTCTGACCAGCATTCTCTTCCTGTTGCTGTTATTCCAGCAATTAAACCTATTTTCAGAGACTTGGCTCATCCTGACCTTCTAAGGAAATGTCTGCATGGGCAGACACAGAACCCAAATGAATGTTTCGGCAGCATCATTTGGAACCGCTTTCCTAAAACTGTATTCGTAGGCATGCATACAATGAAACTAGGAGTTCATGATGCCGTCATTACATTCAGTTGTTGTAATATTGGAAAATGTTGGGTACTGAAAAAGCTGGGAATTAATCCTGGTGAAAATATGATCGCTGGGCTGCAACATTGCGATAAAAAGAGGATAGTCGACGCAGACAGGTGTGCATCTAATATGGCCAAGAAAGCAAAACAAACATCCAGAAAGATGAAAAAGAAGCTGGAAGACCTGCTAAAGGCCAAAGAGAGGCTATCATATTCAGCAGGACAGTTTCAATTAACTGTAAATAACAAATTTCAAAAGTTTTTTCTTTAAAGTCAATTTCCCGCAAACTATAATTTTCAGTACATATGCCCCATTATATAAGAAACTATTGTAGATAAGTGAATGAAATTTTCAGAGACTCTGCATAAAATAAAAAGCCACCTCTGCTACTACATTCATTAATATTCCCCCATTAGGAAGCTAACAAAAAAATATTTTCTGCAGAAAACACTTAATATTTTTTGTTAATAAATTTAAAAAAGTATTTCTTAAAAACTATACAATAGAAAAGTAGATTTTAGTACAGTTGACTTTACTAGCATAATGTAACAAACAGTAAAAATATGAAGGTCCTGTATAAAGTATTTTTTTTTCAGAAATGGGTCAAATACTTGCCTAAACTAACGTGGGTTAGATAGGCAGGGTGTGGTCCCCTTAAGTGTGGCTGCCAATGCACCCTCTGTTTGACGTGCATCTCTGCCGCACAGTGCCATCTGTTGCTGCAGTTGACCGCAGCGGATCACCACCTCGCCTTCAGACTGCAGTGCCTGTGGTTCTATACGCTTTCCATGCCCGCGAAACAACGCTGTGAGCAATACCAAACCCCTGGGCTACATTCGTCACACGGTGTACTTTTTCCATTTTCCCTATGTTTCTTCTCCGTATGAAGTCCTCCAGATATTGTAATGAGGAATACCACGGCAGTGCATCGTGCTCGCTGTTTGATACGCACAGTCTTTTTCCCGTTTCTTCATCCGCTTCGTCTCCTGGGACCAGCCTCATCTGGCGCCCTAGTCTTGCTGACCTTGAGCCATGTGAAGCCAAGCGCGACTGGGAGATCTGTAGTAACATGCTTCCGCACTTCTATTCATTTCCAATGAGTCGTTAACATTTTACGAAGGTCACTCCAAAAGAAATGCACACTATTTTTTTTAAATCCATCCTTTATTCTACATGTTTGAAAATTTTAGTGTGTAGATACACCCTTCAAGAACAATATTTTCATTTCTCCACATAATTTCCATCCCTCTCAACTGCCTTACGCCATCTTGGAACCAGCGCCTGTATACCCGCACTGTAAAATTCTGGACCAACCTGTTGGAGCCACTGTTTGGCAGCGTGCACAAGGGAGTCTTCATCTTCAAACCTTGTTCCACGAAGAGTGTCATTTAGTTTCCCACAGAGCAGACAGTCAAATGGAGCCCGGGTGTTTCAGTGTTGTCCATCCGAGTTTTGTGATCGCTTCCATGGTGTATTGACTGACGTGTGGCCGTGCATTGTCGTGCAACAGCAAAACATCCTGCTTTTGCCGATGTGGTCGAACACGACTCAGTCGAGCTTGAGGTTTCTTGAGTGTCGTCACATATGCATCAGAATTTATGGTGGTTCCACTTGGCATGATGTCCACAAGCAAGAGTCCTTCGGAATCGAAAAACACCGTAGCCATAACTTTTCCAGCAGGAGGTGAGTCTTCGAATTTTTTTTTCTTGGGTGAATTTGCATGATGCCACTCCATTGATTGCTTCTTCGTCTCTGGTGAAAAATGATGGAGCCATGTTTCATCACCTGTCACAATTCTTCCGAGAAATTCATCTCCACCATTCTCGTACTGTTCCATAAGTTCGCTGCATACCGTTTTTCTTGTTTCTCTGTGATCCATTGTCAACATCCTGGGAACCCACCTGGCACAAACCTTTTTTAACGCCAACACTTTCAGTATTCTGCAAACACTATCCCAACGTAGCGTGACAATTCGTTCACTGTGGTGCGTCTGTCAGCAGTCACCAATTTGTTAACTCTCTGCACATTGTCTGGAGTGTGTGCAGTATGAGGCCTGACGCTGCAAGGGCAAACCTCAATATTGCCGTGCCCACTTTCATCACGTAGCCTGCTTTCCCAACGACTAACTGTACTGAGATCGACAACAGCATCTCCATATACCTTTTTCAACCTCTCGTGGATGTTTCGCAACACAGGAATTCTATGCCAGCACGTTGCTTCTCACGAACGTCAAGTGTAGCAGCCATCTTGAAGACATGCTGTGATGGCGCCACTCACGGGAAGAGGTTAAACTAAGTTTGAAAACAATCGGGAAGGATGTATCTACAGACTGTAAAACTTTCACACATGCAGAATGAAAACTGTATTTTTACAAAAATTAGTGTGTATTTCTTTTGTAGTGACCCTCGTATGTTACTTTATCTATTTCGTAGTTATGTTTTTGACAGCAGTGTACACTGAAGTGACAAAAGTCATGCGATACTTCCTAATATCGTGTCGAACCTCTTTTCTCTCGGCATAGTGCACCAAATCGACATGGCATGGACTCCCTATGACATGACGCATTGTCATCCATAAACATTTCATCGTTGTTTGGGAACATGAACTCCATGAATGACTGAAAATGGCCATAAGTAACCAAACATTACCATATCCAGTCAACGACCGCAAATGGACCAGAGAAGTCACTCCATTCCATGCAAAGACGGCCCACACCATTATGGAGCCACCACCAGCTTCCACAGTGCCTTGTTGACAACTTCGGTTCATGGCTTCGTGGGGTCCCACCATACTCTACTACTGCCATCAGCTCTTAAAAACTGAAATCGCGGCTCATCTGGCCAATCCACGATTTTCCAGTGTGGGGTCGAACCGATATGTTCTCGAGCCCAGGAGAGCTCACGCAAGTCATTTTCTGTTAGCATAGGCACTCGCGTCGGTTGTCTGCTGTCATAGCCCATTAAAGTCAATTTTCACCGCACTGTCCTAATGGATACATTCATCGTACGTCCCAGATTGATATCTGCGGTTATTTCACGCATTGCTGCTTGTCTGTTAGCACTGATGACTTTACACAAACGCCGCTGCCTTTGGTCGTTAAGTGGAGGCCGTCGGCCACTGCATTGTCCGCCGTGCGAGGTCATGTCTGAAATGTGATATTGTCACCACACTCTTGCCACTGTGGATCTGGGAATATTGAATTCCCTAACGATTTCCGAAATGCAACGCTTCTAGTTCCAACTTGCACTCCCCGTTCAAACTCTTAATTCTCGTCGTGCAGCGATAATCATCTCGGAAACCTTTTTGTGTGAATCACCAGAGTAGAAATGACAGCTGCGCTAATAAACCGCCCTTTTATACCTCGTGACCGTGATAGTACCTCCATCTGTGTACGTGCACATCCCTACCCCTTGACTTTTGTCGCTTCCGTGTATAAAATGACTTTTATCTTAATAATATGAATATTTATATATGTGTTCGGAGAGAGAGAGAGAGAGATTGATTTTTGATTGAGATTTTTACTTTAAGTCGTAACTGGTACCTGAATTTTGGTTGCTGCCTCCTTCAATGATCAGCTTCTGCACCAGATGGTGACGTATTACAGTTTGAATGAAGTTGTTGTTCAAAAATGGTTCAAATGGCTCTGAGCACTATGGGACTCAACTGCTGTGGTCATAAGTCCCCTAGAACTTAGAACTACTTAAACCTAACTAACCTAAGGACAGCACACAACACCCAGCCATCACGAGGCAGAGAAAATCCCTGACCCCGCCGGGAATCGAACCCGGGAACCCGGGCGTGGGAAGCGAGAACGCTACCGCACGACCACGAGATGCGGGCAGAAGTTATTGTTCTTTAAGGTTTAAAATACGACTCTGTTAGGTACTTGGCCGTATTGCGGATAGCTTTGAGCCCAAGTTTTTACAGCTTTTCATGCTTAAGGGACCACTGTTGTAAGTAAATAAGATCAAACAGAAATCTGCTTTTCGTGAGAAAAGGAGATTGCTTGGCGCACAAAATTCCTTCTAACTACACGTCCTGCTACATGAAAATTGGTCAGTCGAGTTCAGCACCATACTATTGTACAAGAACATAATGCAATTACTGTAATTAAGAAATTATGAGACGTTGTTAGTTATTGAATGAAAACTATAGAGAATGCATTTGTTTTCCTATATTTTAGTGAACTTTGTACACTTACAATTCTGTCGACTGATAGACGGCGACGACAATGAAGTTCACCTCCTTTTCCAAAAACAAGATATTTCTATTCTTCACCTCCAGAAAATTTGTATACATAAATGTTTGGCAACTCTTACGCACACTTTACTCGGTTTTATCACTAAAATATCAATTTTCATTAAATGTAATAGTACGTTCTGAGCGACGGCCTAGCAACACGCCCTCTTTCCACAAAATAGAGATTAACAGTCCTCTTTTTTGTTAATAAATCAATTGTCTTTTTTAGAGTCCATACTCAAAGATTCACAGCTACTATCGTTGCGAGAACTGCGCACTAAAGAGTTTGTTGCTGTCCAGCTGCGCTTCACTTCAAGTACTTCTTGAATCAAATTTACATTTACGGCATTTACATACATTACTGAGTTTCTCAGAATAAAATCAGGCACAAATTACCTAAAAAAAATGCAGTGAGGCACACATAACGTTACAACTGTATCTTGTCCAAAAAATGACAATGGCAAGTTTTTCACTGTTATTTACTAAGATCATGCAGTGTTACTGTCGGTAAAGTTGGTGGTGGGGCGATACATTTCGGCGGTAAGAACTACTTAGCGAAGGTTCTCCTTTCTCCAGATGTGGATAAAATTGTAATATGCTTTGGTCACATGGTATTCTTCCCACAATTGTTTCCTTGGAGCTTCACTGCACTACATGTCCGCCCCCGGTAGCTGAATGGTCAGCGTGACGGGTTGTCAATCCTGTGGGCCCGGAGGGTTCGATTCCCGGCTGGGTCGGTGACTTTTCTCCTTCCAGGAACTGGGTGTTGTGCTGTCCTCCCCCTCATCATCATCCTATCATCCTCATCGAATGCAGGTCGCCGAAGTGGCGACAAATTGAAAGACCGGCACCCGGTGAATGTTCTGCCAGACCGGAGACCCTAGACACACGATTAAATAAATTACACTACGTTCTACTATGGTCCAGAAACGGCAGTGGGATTTAATTTTAAATAATAAAAAAATATTAGTAGAATGGTAATCGAATATGAGCTCCAGCAGACCTAGTGATCGTTGTCGCCAATGTACGTATCACTAATTGTTATATAACTTCCAAATTAATGTAATGCAATCAGTATTAAAACTATTGGAGACCGTGTAATCCCATCGTATAATTAAATTTTCTCTGGATTCTATCTGCATAATTAGTAACAAGTTCCCCTAACTGCCATAAATCAATATTTCTAATTAAACATGTTTTTATTTTATAATTATTGGCGCATCTTATTCATATGTACTAGATGTACACTTGCCCACATGTTTCGATTTATATTCTTAGAAACTGATCCCAGTTCCTGTAGCTGGGTACATTTAATCAGGGCTAATTGCAAATGTACTGAAGAGTGAACGACGGTTACAACTTCTTTTGTGGATGAGTTATAAGGGCTAGTGGAATGAAAACGACACAAATTGAAAAAAAAAAGGAAACTGTTTCTTTTCTCAAGAGTAATCGCCATAATTTAATACATTTATCATACGACAGGACAAGCCAGTCAGTGTCTTCACGAAAATATGTTTGCGATTTACTGCAGAAACATGATTGTACCCTGGCATGCACCTGTAGATCCGGAGCAAATCGACAGCCACAAATCTCTTTTTTGGGGCTCCAAAAGTATGAAAATCGCATGGGGAGATATTGCGACTGTAGTCGAAGCAACCTTGGCACAACATGTGGGCGGGCATTATCCAGCAACTTAATGATGCCGTCCATCAAAACTGCTGGGCGTTTGGACTCTATGGCACGCTTCCATTTTTACAGTGCGCTCACGTACCGTTGTGCGTTAATTGTGAGGTCGTATTCCATAAAGTCAATGAGCACTGGGCCCATGGGGGTAAAGAGAAAGGTCATCATGACTGTGTTCCCCCCCCCCCCCCCCAGTTGCTTTCCCTGTTGTTCCGGGACAACAGAAGTTTCAAAGTTTCACTGGGGAGCCCTTGCACATCCTCCACACAAACCAACACCCTACCTGTATTATTTCCATGTTTTTGGTGCCCCAAAGAAAAACATTCATGGCCATGGATTTGCATCAGACTAATAGGTGCACACTTGGGTGCAATAATGGTTTTGTTTATCAACATGCTTTGCATGGTTGACTGTATGTTAGAGGCAAATGAATGATTTTCAAGCCCCTGATGTGTAGACTGCAGTGCAGGACACGTGTGCTGCAAGAGCAGTATCAGCCTTCTACCTTGAACTGTATTGCAGGGGCTACATGTGCTGATCAGTGAGGCTGGGCTAAAATGGATAGAGGAAGGGATGGATGGAGTGAGTGGAGGTAGGTGAGAGGCTTGTGGAGGGTATAGAGGGGTGGGGGGAGGGGCGCAGGTGGAAAAGGAAGGAGGGGAGGAGGAAGACAGACGAGGATGACATGGTCGGTCATGTGGAGAAGGAAATACGGTCAGAGAAAAGAGGGTGGAGGAAATGGACAAAGAAAGGAGGAGGAGGAGGATATGAACAGAGACATATTGGAGAAGAGGAGATAGACGGAGGTGGGAGGATGCGGTCGATGGAGAGGGGGAGGAAGACACTGTAGTGTTGGCAGAAGAGCCAACAGCGTGTTACTAGAGGAGGCCGAAATGCACGCGTTTTAGCTCACGCAGGCTGGCGCGAGGAGGGAAGAACTATACTGACGTGAGGTCTGGAACATGACAACGAGATAGAATTCAGAAAGCGGACGTAAGTAGTTTGATACTTCTTTAATCCATTAATGATGAACGTCGCTCTTGACGGTATATGATTCATAATATCTATCAATAGTAACTGAATATGGCGCCTTGCTAGGTCGTAGCAAAGGACGTAGCTGAAGGCTATGCTAAACTGTCGTCTCTGCAAATGAGAGCGTCTGTAGTCAGTGAACCATCGCTAGCAAAGTCGGCTGTACAACTGGGGCGAGTGCTAGGGAGTCTCTCTAGACTAGACCTCCCGTGTGGCGGCGCTCGGTCTGCAATCACTGATAGTGGCGACACGCGGGTCCGACGTATACTAACGGACCGCGGCCGATTTAAAGGCTACCACCTAGCAAGTGTGGTGTCTGGCGGTGACACCACAGACATGAACACAGAGAGGGGGAGGAGGACATGTGTTAAATATTTGTGTCAAGCGCATATGCAGGATCATCTACAGAGAAAATGCTAGTACCAAAGCAGCCCTCTCAGACTGTACGCAAATGATGCTGACATTAACGTCTTGTAATGCCATCAAATGATCAAAACCAATTGTAAAACGATGTAGTCAAGGTATTTTTGTGATGAGAAAAGTTGTAATTGACACTAAATAAAGGTGTGAAGCCAACCACATGAGTATTAAAAGGAATTGTTCAAATGGATCAAATGGCTCTGAGCACTATAGGACTGAATATCTGAGGTCATCAGTCCTCTAGAACTTAGAGCTACTTAAACCTAACTAACCTGAGGACATCACACACATCCATGCCCGAGGCAGGATTCGAACCTGCGGCCGTAGCGGTCGCGCGGTTCCAGAATGTAGTGCCTAGAACCGCTAGACCACCTCGGCCGGCCTCTTTCAAAATACGATGGTCGTTCAATAAGTAATGCCCAAATTTTTTAAAAATAAAAACCCCTTATTATACACTCCTGGAAACTGAAACAAGAACACCGTGAATTCATTGTCCCAGGAAGGGGAAACTTTATTCACACATTCCTGGGGTCAGATACATCACATGATCACACTGACAGAACCACAGGCACATAGACACAGGCAACAGAGCATGCACAATGTCGGCACTAGTACAGTGTATATCCACCTTTCGCAGCAATGCAGGCTGCTATTCTCCCATGGAGACGATCGTAGAGATGCTGGATGTAGTCCTGTGGAACGGCTTGCCATGCCATTTCCACCTGGCGCCTCAGTTGGACCAGCGTTCGTGCTGGACGTGCAGACCGCTTGAGACGACGCTTCATCCAGTCCCAAACATGCTCAATGGGGGACAGATCCGGAGATCTTGCTGGCCAGGGTAGTTGACTTACACCTTCTAGAGCACGTTGGGTGGCACGGGATACATGCGGACGTGCATTGTCCTGTTGGAACAGCAAGTTCCCTTGCCGGTCTAGGAATGGTAGAACGATGGGTTCGATGACGGTTTGGATGTACCGTGCACTATTCAGTGTCCCCTCGACGATCACCAGTGGTGTACGGCCAGTGTAGGAGATCGCTCCCCACACCATGATGCCGGGTGTTGGCCCTGTGTGCCTCGGTCGTATGCAGTCCTGATTGTGGCGCTCACCTGCACGGCGCCAAACACGCATACGACCATCATTGGCACCAAGGCAGAAGCGACTCTCATCGCTGAAGACGACACGTCTCCATTCGTCCCTCCATTCACGCCTGTCGCGACACCACTGGAGGCGGGCTGCACGATGTTGGGGCGTGAGCGGAAGACGGCCTAACGGTGTGCGGGACCGTAGCCCAGCTTCATGGAGACGGTTGCGAATGGTCCTCGCCGATACCCCAGGAGCAACAGTGTCCCTAATTTGCTGGGAAGTGGCGGTGCGGTCCCCTACGGCACTGCGTAGGATCCTACGGTCTTGGCGTGCATCCGTGCGTCGCTGCGGTCCGGTCCCAGGTCGACGGGCACCTGCACCTTCCGCCGACCACTGGCGACAACATCGATGTACTGTGGAGACCTCACGCCCCACGTGTTGAGCAATTCGGCGGTACGTCCACCCGGCCTCCCGCATGCCCACTATACGCCCTCGCTCAAAGTCCGTCAACTGCACATACGGTTCACGTCCACGCTGTCGCGGCATGCTACCAGTGTTAAAGACTGCGATGGAGCTCCGTATGCCACGGCAAACTGGCTGACACTGACGGCGGCGGTGCACAAATGCTGCGCAGCTAGCGCCATTCGACGGCCAACACCGCGGTTCCTGGTGTGTCCGCTGTGCCGTGCGTGTGATCATTGCTTGTACAGCCCTCTCGCAGTGTCCGGAGCAAGTATGGTGGGTATGACACACCGGTGTCAATGTGTTCTTTTTTCCATTTCCAGGAGTGTACATAGACAAACGTCCTAGTTGGTGCTTCACATTTGATGTTTGTTCTGTACGCTGGTGGCATTTCGAACCGTTTTGGCAGCGTCTAACTGGCGTCTACATACGACTCACGTTACAAGCAGCGTGCTGTTATTGAAATCTTGTGTGCAGAAAAAGAAACCGCGGTGAACATCCATAAACATTTGTGTGCAATGTATGGCGATGCTGCAGTTGCTAAGAGTACAGTTCGGCGATGCGCAAAGAAAGTTACAGCCTCGGGAAATGCAGAAACAGAGCTCCATGATCAGCCACACTCGGGACGTCCTATTGAAACGTCCCCATAGAAAAATTTATGAATTACTGTGCTGATAAACCTCTTACGTTATTTGATTTTCAAACAGCTGAGCAGAGCTGAACGTACTCAGACATTTCTCTCTTTGCTTATTCTGATCAACACTAAACTGACACACAATATTTTTAGCGCAACGCAATCTGACTTTCAATAATCCCTACAAAAGAATGGCCCTGACTAACAATAACCTATACGTTTCATGAATCACTTACCTCACAAAAATCTTCGTTACTCGAACTACTGCAATACAGCGAGCGCCACTACTGCCAGCTAAATAAAAGATTCGAACTCTGGGGGCAGAAGCTGTGGTTTATGAGCCCATAGTTAATGTCTGGATTTTGTAGGGTCAATTATGAGGAGCCACAGAATGCCCCAGGAGGTGGTCATTGTTAAATTATTTTGCTTTATTGTATTTCGATTATGCCCCAGAGGGGCTGCGGGCTGGCAGCAGCGTAAAACGCCACTCTGCAGCCTACAGATAAAGTTGAAAAACATATTGAGGAGATACAACAATAAAAACAGGTGATAAAATGGTGACTGCTTAAAACGAACATGGTGAAAAGTTGCTAAGAAAATATTAAAAAAAAGGGTGGGCTATGGTGATGAAAACACACAGGGGGATGCACAGCACTAAACACTCATGGACAACACTGCACTATAGAGAGTACAAATGCAGATTGGGGGGGGGGGGGGGGGACCTAGACAGAGGAGGGTGAAAAAAGGAGGGGAGGAGAGGAAAAGAAAAAAGGGGGGAGACAATGGAGGGAGAGGACACAGAAAAGGGGAGGGGCGGGGAAGATGTGAGAAGGAGTGGAGAAGGCGGTGGAGGGGAAAGCTAAAGGTGTCAGGGGAGAGAAGGAAGTCAAAGAGAGGGTAGGCAGGTAAAAGGAAACAGGATGGAGGGGAGGGGGAGAGGGAGCCCAAGAAAAGGACAGAGGGGCAGGTGAGGATCAGAGTTGATAGGAGGGATATATGGAGGGAGAGAGGGCATCATCTGGGAGGGGGAGATTGTTAAAATTTTTTCTGTACTGTTATTTTAATACCAGCAGTGGCCTATCTACGATGCTCTTCAACCACAGAAAAACACACTAAACACGTAGACAGAAAAACAGACATACATCAGAAATGACATGAAGGCTTTCGCGGAAGGCACTGGTTATACAAGTTAGTTCAGCAGTGTGCACAAACGTAACAAACAGTTTCACATGCAAATGAAGGAGCACACTGAAGAAGGACACTGACACACCTAGACGAAGAGAACACTGTGGCACTTTGGTGATGATACACACTGAGGAGATTGGGGGAGGGGGGGCTGCCGCTGGGTGCAGGATATGGGCAGGGGGGAAGGAGAGGGGGGGAAGAAGCCAATAGGGGAGAGAGGGGGTGAGGCGATGGGAGGGGAGGGGCGAGGGGAGGGGGGGCAGGGTCGAGTGTAAAAGCCCAGGGATGGGTGGAGGAAGTGGGAAAACTGGGAGAGGGGAGGCGGATTGTTAAAAATTTTTTTTTCTTTATTGTATTTCAGTTCCCCATCGGGGCGGGCTGGCAGCAGCATATGCACTGCTCTTCAGCCGAAAGACATAGAACAAAACAATAGAAGACATTTAAAAACAGCAAAGGAGAGAATAAGGTGAACATAGATACAACAAAGGGGGAACATCATGGAAGGCAATAGACAAAAAAACGGGGTGACTGTAAAATGGAGATAAAAAACTGTTTAAAAGTAGCACACACAAAAAGCCACACACGGCGACGATTAAAAGAACACAAGGCACAGTATGACTGGAGCATATGGTATCGACGGATGGCGTAGCACATAACGTAACACTGATGGCGGACCTCAAGGCAATACACAATTAAAATCACACCTCTTGACGCACAGGAGAAACAGCACTAAACACAACACTGATGATGCACACTGATGATGATCCATACAGAGGATCTGCCAGGCGCAAGGAGATGAGGGAGACCTGAAGAAGGGAGGGAGGGGATGGGGGAGATGAGCGGGGGGCGCACGGAGGAGGGCCAGGTAGGGAGGGATGTGGGAAGGAAAGAGGCAAGTATGAGGTGCAGGGCCTCAGGGGAGAGGGGAATGGAGGAAAATCCGCTCTGGGAGAAGGAAGGAAGAGGAAAAAAGGAGCCCTGGGGCGGGGGAGGGGGGGGGACAAGGCCAGGTTACAGTTGGAAGGAAGGGTACATGTCATGGCAAAGTTCGTCATCCGAGAGGGGGAGGTGTTTGCCCTGATGAGGGAGATGGAGGGTGTGGATGTGTAGAGAAGGAGGGATACAGCGATAGAGGCGCGGCAACGGGCGGGGGGTGGAGAGGAAGGAGGAAACCAGAGGGTGGGGGGGATCAAGCCTGCGAACAATGTAAAGGATGCGGAGATGTTGGAGGAACAGGAGGAGGTGGGGGAATTGTTAAAAATTTGTGTCTTCGGTGATATAAACTTGATGTTCTGTAAGTAAAGGCGAGAACATTTCCGTGATATGTAGATTGACTGGCAACTTGCATGACTTACTAACAATGTATGGGTGTGAAATAAAACGTATGATCAAATCACGGGTTTACCACCAGTTACCAGAGTGCCACTTAGACACAAAAACGAAATGTAAACCTGTGATTTGGTCATCCATTTTATTTCCCAGTCTTATCCTTTTAATAAGTTACGCAAGTCACCAGTCAGTTAACGAATCACACACAGTTTCTCTCACTTACTTGTGAAACATCAGTTTTATATAATGCAAATAAGTATTTTGATGACGTTCGATATTTTTTTTAACACTTGGAAATGGCCTCAGGGTGAAAGTTAGATCGTGTAATGATGCATATCATGCAGACAAAGGGCGGTTGTATCTTTCCGTAACTCTTATATGACGGTGGTTCCGTATGAAGGAAAAATCATCTACTGCTTTCACGAGGAAAGCCGGTGTAGCGCGCCCCGTGACGGACCAGATCGCTGCCGAGCGCGCGGCAGGCCCGCTGCAAACCACGTCGAGAAACGCGGCCCGTGTGAGGAGCGCCCCGCGGCGCCGACTCGACTCGCAGAGGCGCCTCGTCAGCCAGCGGGGGTCCGGCCGGCCGTGTCTGAGAGGAGAGGAGCGACCGCCATTGTGCCGCCCCCGACGCCCCCGCTGCCCGCGGCAGTCAGCACTTTGCGGCGCTTTGTGTCCGCCTAGGCCGGCCCTTTCAGCCGCGCCCGCGGGCGGCGGCCGGAGGCAGCGCCTCCTCCACGCTGACAAAGAGGCGCCGCGCCGCTAACCAGCCGGCAGGTCACCGCTAACAGTCAGCAACAGCCCGGGCGCGGGGGAGGACCCCAGCTACACAATGGCCGGCCAGGGGGCACTGCACGCCGGCTGCGGCGCTAACCCCGGCTCCCAAAAAGTGAGCAGCAGCGTGGGCTTCCAGACACGACAGCACCTGCTCGTGAATAAATCTCTTCTACCCAACCCGGCAATGCTTCGCAGTTGCTAAATACACTCCTGGAAATTGAAATAAGAACACCGTGAATTCATTGTCCCAGGAAGGGGAAACTTTATTGACACATTCCTGGGGTCAGATACATCACATGATCACACTGACAGAACCACAGGCACATCGACACAGGCAACAGAGCATGCACAATGTCGGCACTAGTACAGTGTATATCCACCTTTCGCAGCAATGCAGGCTGCTATTCTCCCATGGAGACGATCGTAGAGATGCTGGATGTAGTCCTGTGGAACGGCTTGCCATGCCATTTCCACCTGGCGCCTCAGTTGGACCAGCGTTCGTGCTGGACGTGCAGACCGCGTGAGACGACGCTTCATCCAGTCCCAAACATGCTCAATGGGGGACAGATCCGGAGATCTTGCTGGCCAGGGTAGTTGACTTACACCTTCTAGAGCACGTTGGGTGGCACGGGATACATGCGGACGTGCATTGTCCTGTTGGAACAGCAAGTTCCCTTGCCGGTCTAGGAATGGTAGAACGATGGGTTCGATGACGGTTTGGATGTACCGTGCACTATTCAGTGTCCCCTCGACGATCACCAGTGGTGTACGGCCAGTGTAGGAGATCGCTCCCCACACCATGATGCCGGGTGTTGGCCCTGTGTGCCTCGGTCGTATGCAGTCATGATTGTGGCGCTCACCTGCACGGCGCCAAACACGCATACGACCATCATTTGCACCAAGGCAGAAGCGACTCTCATCGCTGAAGACGACACGTCTCCATTCGTCCCTCCATTCACGCCTGTCGCGACACCACTGGAGGCGGGCTGCACGATGTTGGGGCGTGAGCGGAAGACGGCCTAACGGTGTGCGGGACCATAGCCCAGCTTCATGGAGACGGTTGCGAATGGTCCTCGCCGATACCCCAGGAGCAACAGTGTCCCTAATTTGCTGGGAAGTGGCGGTGCGGTCCCCTACGGCACTGCGTAGGATCCTACGGTCTTGGCGTGCATCCGTGCGTCGCTGCGGTCCGGTCCCAGGTCGACGGGCACGTGCACCTTCCGCCGACCACTGGCGACAACATCGATGTACTGTGGAGACCTCACGCCCCACGTGTTGAGCAATTCGGCGGTACGTCCACCCGGCCTCCCGCATGCCCACTATACGCCCTCGCTCAAAGTCCGTCAACTGCACATACGGTTCACGTCCACGCTGTCGCGGCATGCTACCAGTGTTACAGACTGCGATGGAGCTCCGTATGCCACGGCAAACTGGCTGACACTGACGGCGGCGGTGCACAAATGCTGCGCAGCTAGCGCCATTCGACGGCCAACACCGCGGTTCCTGGTGTGTCCGCTGTGCCGTGCGTGTGATCATTGCTTGTACAGCCCTCTCGCAGTGTCCGGAGCAAGTATGGTGGGTCTGACACGCCGGTGTCTATGTGTTCTTTTTTCCATTTCCAGGAGTGTATGTTGTAATCACCTCATATGTCTGTTTCCTCTCCACTCCACGTGGCGCTCTGTATGAAGATCACTGGCTGTTCTGTGTGCAGTCTGTGGCTGGTTGTCACTGTTGGAACTGTTGCCACTGTAGTGTTGGCCAGTTGGATGGGAACAGCGCGTAGCGTTGCGCAGTAGTCTTGCGCATGATAGTTCGCAACTGGGAACGTTCAGTTTAGTTCGCGGTTCTGTCGCGAACTAGGTCGCTCTTTTAGTTCGTTAGCTCCCATCTCGATTTCCAGAAAGACAGTTCGCTCGCGTTGCTACTGCTGCTGCACACGCTCTTTTATTCGTTATGCTAGTCTTTTAAAATAACGACCAGTGTTGCTAATGCCTGTATTATTACAGTTTTATGTCGAGTAATTAGACTTCGAAAGGGCAAATAAAGCAGTTATTTACACAAATGGGTAAAATGGGGTAGTACTTTACATACAGTGCACTCTTAGTATTGTAATTTTAAAATGTATTTATTTATTTACTGATTAGTTCATTGTACGAATATTATATTTTGCCTAAAATTCAGTCTTGATCACATCATTTATGTTTTAATGATATAGGTAACCGGTTTCGGTTCTTTTTACAAAACCATCATCAGACCTGTGGATAAATTTTAAGAAATACTAGATACCAGTGTTTAAATAAAATGAAAGTGTCTAATGATGTCAAGATTTCAGAAGGAAAAATAAAATTAATTATACCCATGGCTGCCTTAGGATGGTAGGCAGAGCTCTCCTCGCTACTACGCAGTCTGACTGCGTAGCAGCGAGGAGAGCTCCGCCTACCATCCTAAGGCAGCCATGGGTATAATTAATTTTATTTTTCCTTCTTAAATTTTGACATCATTAGACACTTTCATTTTATTTAAACACTGGTATCTAGTATTTCTTAAAATTTATCCACCAGCCGATGATGATTTTGTAAAAAGAACCGAAACCGGTTACCTATATCATTAAAACATAAATGATGTGATCAAGGCTGAAATTTAGTCAAAATATAACAATCAATTGATCACTGTTTTCCAAAAATGTTTACCAAAATAGTACGAATATTACTTACAGAATATGCTAAATGCGTTTTTTGTGAATAAAAATACACCTTCATAAATAATCGACTTTTTTAAAGTTTTGGAAATAACCAGCAAAAAATATTTCTGCTTTAGGACAGGTTAAGTACTATATGGCACAAACAATAATACCTTTATCATTAACAGAAGAAACGCTAACACTTATAATTTGTTACCAGACAATTAGACATAGAAAAAATAACTATGACCCCTGAGTGAGATCATATTCTAAAGCATACTTTTTGTGCTTTGCATTATCATTCTTTAAATAATCAGTCTTCTAATTTTCAAGTGAAATGTTACAAGAATTTACATATTATTATGTAAAAACATTAATTTGAAAACTTTGTTCACTGATAACAGTGTTCTTCGTTCATTAAGGATTTGTCCCGTTCGCAGGGCACTGATGTCGCAACTATGCAGAATCTCTTTAACACGCTTGCATATACCTGAGGATATAAGTGACGACGATCGTGCCACCACTCTAGTGGATCTTTTTTTCGATTTAAATACTCTTCATTTAGTTATTTATCGAATTCGCGATTACCAGCAGCAAGTTGGTTATCTGGTCTAGTGATTTTTCTTATTTCTTGGACATGCTCGTTCCATACAGAGTCTTTTCTGTTTCCGTTACTGCTGCCACTAGAACAAGACGCCGAAGGGTCGCTAGCAGTAGGATCAGCCACTAAAATATCTCGATTCTCCCTCTGAAGTAACTGCACTCTGACAACTTTATTTTTGAGGCGTTGTATTGCAACTTCAAAAGCTTTTTGATTTCTAAATCCTCTCTGTCTAAATAGGGAGTCCAGAATAGCACACTCAGCGTATAGAATGTTATTCTCTAAATCTTTAAAACGGTCTTCCATGCCTTTCTTGAGTACTGATTGCAAAGCGACAATTTTTTATTGTTACAAGCATGCTTCTGCAGAAAACTGTTGAGCAGGTTACAAACCACAATAACTTTTAAAAGAGTCATATTTCTTACGGCACTTATTTCTACCGTAATTTCATAGAATAGACTAGGTAAGGGCAAAACTCCTATTATTTCCCAGTCACTTTCTTTTATTGTTAGGTGAGAGCGCAGAAGTGCTAACGTAACAATCACTGCATCCTTTACCTTCATTATTCGCTGAAGCATGTCAAAAGTAGAATTCCAGCGGGTCTGGACGTCCTGTTTGAACTTGAGGACAGGGAGATCCATTTGCTGTTGAGTAGCAATTTGTTGGCCTTGTGTACTACGATTGAAAAACTCGACAATATTTTTAACTTGCCCCAAAACGTTAGATATTTAGTAGCTTCTTGTACAACAAGATTTAGAGAGTGGGCGAAACATGAGACTGATCACCACTCACCAAGTCTGACAGCAGATAAGATATTTGCAGCATTCTCGCTAACAATAGCAGCAACTTTGTGGGAAATATGCCAGTCTGTCATAACGTCTTCCATGAAACTGCACAGGTTTTGGCTGGTATGCCGCTCTTTATAATTAATACTACCAAGTAATGCCGACTGAAGTTTAGTCTCTTCATCTATAAAGTGGGCTACAATGGCTATATAACTTTCATTATTCCTCGACGTCCAACCATCAGTACTGAGAGATAACGCAGATACAGCTTGCACCTTCTTTTGTACTTCATCCATTATGTCATTGTGAACCCTTGATATTAAATTTTCCGATAACGTTTTTCTTGGTGGAAGTTTGTAGTTTGTGCAACGAGAAACTAGTTCTATCAGTTTTCCACAATTCGTAGAGCGTGATGCCCTTTAGCTACCATCTTGACAACTTGTCTGTCTATTTCTTCAGCCTTTCGGACTGACGGTGGTCTTCGAATATATGGGTTCATTGATTGTTGGGAGGCTGACACCGAAACAGCATTCTGCAATAAGGATGTACGAGGGCAGTTCAATAAGTAATGCAACACATTTTTTTTTCTGAAACAGGGGTTGTTTTATTCAGCATTGAAATACACCAGGTTATTCCCCAATCTTATAGCTACAGAACACTATTTTTCAACGTAATCTCCATTCAATGCTACGGCCTTACGCCACCTTGAAATGAGGGCCTGTATGCCTGCACGGTACCATTTCACTGGTCGATGTCGGAGCCAACGTCGTACTGCATCAATAACTACTTCATCATCCGCGTAGTGCCTCCCACGGATTGCGTCCTGCATTGGGCCAAACATATGGAAATCCGACGGTGCGAGATCGGGGCTGTAGGGTGCATGAGGAAGAACAGTCCACTGAAGTTTTGTGAGTTCCTCTCGGGTGGGAAGACTTGTGTGAGGTCTTGCGATGTCATGAAGAAGGAGAAGTTCGTTCAGATTTTTGTGCCTACGAACGCGCTGAAGTCGTTTCTTCAATTTCTGAAGAGTAGCACAATACACTTCAGAGTTGATCGTTTGACCATGGGGAAGGACATCGAACAGAATAACCCCTTCAGCGTCCCAGAAGACTGTAACCATGACTTTACCGGCTGTTGGTATGGCTTTAAACTTTTTCTTGGTAGGGGAGTGGGTGTGGCGCCACTCCATTGATTGCCGTTTTGTTTCAGGTTCGAAGTGATGAACCCATGTTTCATCACCTGTAACAATCTTTGACAAGAAATTGTCACCCTCAGCCACATGACGAGCAAGCAATTCTGCACAGATAGTTCTCCTTTGCTCTTTATGGTGTTCGGTTAGACAACGAGGGACCCAGCGGGAACAAACCTTTGAATATCCCAACTGGTGAACAATTGTGACAGCACTACCAACAGAGATGTCAAGTTGATCACTGAGTTGTTTGATGGTGATCCGTCGATCATCTCGAACGAGTGTGTTCGCACGCTCCGCCATTGCAGGAGTCACAGCTGTGCACGGCCGGCCCGCACGCGGGAGATCAGACAGTCTTGCTTGACCTTGCGGCGATGATGACACACGCTTTGCCCAACGACTCACCGTGCTTTTGTCCACTGCCAGATCACCGTAGACATTCTGCAAGCGCCTATGAATATCTGAGATGCCCTGGTTTTCTGCCAAAAGAAACTCGATCACTGCCCGTTGTTTGCAACGCACATCCGTTACAGACGCCATTTTAACAGCTCCGTACAGCGCTGCCACCTGTCGGAAGTCAATGAAACTATACGAGACGAAGCGGGAATGTTGGAAAATATTCCACAAGAAATTTCCGGTTTTTTCAACAAAAATTGGTCGAGAAAAAAAATGTGTTGCATTACTTATTGAACTGCCCTCGTAGTTTGATTTGCTTGCAGTGCGTTTAAAGTAGACATTATCGGTGGTTGTCTTTCCATCGTTATTGGTATTAAAGCGTGTTTTGTTTTCATACGCAGGGTTAAATTTCCGTTTGAGCCTCCTGCAATACTTATTACTGTTGAACAGTGGTTACATTTTGCTTTTCTTTTATCTGTGTCTTCAGTGAAATGTGTCCACAAGGAATTATGTTTCCTTTTTGATGACATCCTAATATACAGCCTAAAACAAAACATAGTAACCCCGATACGCATTACCGAACTGCACATCATAGCATTGTAGAAGTCCTTTGTTAGGTGATGATAGTCATTTTTCATTACACATTTTAGGTACTGTACTTACCTAACGCTGTGTACGATTTTACTTCTTGACACTATGCTTATATGTCAGACACTGCAGTGCAGAATACCGTAAAACAGAATATTCGCAGCACTGAACAATGTAACTGCAGCTGAGCTGGCAGACGCTCAGCACGATATGACGCTCATTGGTGGTCGGAGGGGGCGATGAGGCGCGGGAGGGGGGGGGGAGCACGTGTTTTTTTAAAGCCTACTGCGGGCTCTCGCTCCGTCTCGCCATTTTCCGTCGGTCTTCGGAAAAGAGCGAACGAACTAAGTAGCGAGGTTAGCCGTGAACTAGTTCGCGTAGTTCGGCTGTGGGAGTGCTCTTCCGAACTAGTTCGTTCGCGAACAACACAAGACTATTGCGCAGTTGGAGGTGAGCCGCCAGCAGTGGAGGATATGGAGAGAGATGCCAGAATTTTGAGAACGGACGATCTGGACGTGTGTCCGCCAGAAAAAGGAAATTTGTAAAGATAGATGACATGAATTGATACATATACATATGATGACTGTTGAACATTATTAAGGTAAATACATCGTTTGTTCTCTATCAAAATCTTTCAATTGCTAACTATGCCTATCAGTAGTTAGTGCCTTCACTAGTTACAATCTTTTTATTTAGATGGCAGTATTCGCGCACGCTGTATTGCAGTAGTTCGAGTAGCCAAGATTTTTGTGACGTAAGTGATTCTTGAAAGGTATAGGTTATTGTTGGTCAGGGTTATTCTTTTGTAGAAAATATTCAAAGTCAGATTGCGTTGCGCTAATGACAGTGCTGGTAAACCTCTTACGTTATTTGATTCTCAAACAGCTGAGTAAAACTGAAAGTACTCAGACATTTCTCTCTGTACTCATTCCGATCAACACTAAACTGACACACAATATTTTTAGCGAAACGCACAGAATAAGCGAAGGAACTTGCCCCCCTTCTTGCAGCGGTGTACCGTAGGTATTTAGAAGTGTGTAGCGTTCCAAAAGATTGGAAAAGGGCATCCTCGTTTTCAAGAAGCGACGTCGAACAGATGTGCGAAACTATAGACCTATATCTCTAACGGCGATCAGTTGTAGAATTTTGGAACACGTATTATGTTCGAGTATAATGACTTTTCTGGAGACTAGAAATCTACTCTGTAGGAATCAGCATGGGTTCCGAAAAAGACGATCGTGTGAAACCCAGCTCGCGCTATTCGTCCACGAGACTCACAGGGCCATAGACACGGGTTCCCAGGTAGATGCCGTGTTTATTGATTTTCGCAAGGCGTTTGATACAGTTCCCCACAGTCGTTTAATGAACAAAGTAAGAGCATATGGACTATCAGACCAATTGTGTGATTGGATTGAAGAGTTCCTAGATAACAGAACGCAGCATGTCATTCTCAAGGGAGAAAAGTCTTCCGAAGTGACAGTGACTTCAGGTGTGCCGCAGGGGAGTGTCATAGGACCATCACTATTCACAATATACATAAATGACCTTGTGGATGACATCGGAAGTTCACTGAGGCTTTTTGCAGATGATGCGTGGTATATCGAGAGGTTGTAGCAATGGAAAATTGTACTGAAATGCAAGAGGATCTGCAACGAACTGACGCATGGTGCAGGAAATGGCAATTGAATCTCAGAATCTCAATGTAGACAAGCGTAATGTGTTGCGAATACATAGAAAGTAAAATGCTTTATCATTTAACAACAATATAGCAGGTCAGCAACTGGAAGCAGTTAATTCCATAAAATATCTGGGAGTAGGCATTAGGAGTGAT
This sequence comes from Schistocerca serialis cubense, assembly GCF_023864345.2. Taxonomy (NCBI): domain Eukaryota; kingdom Metazoa; phylum Arthropoda; class Insecta; order Orthoptera; family Acrididae; genus Schistocerca; species Schistocerca serialis. The sequence goes on along the minus strand of NC_064649.1, from coordinate 84,338,999 downwards.
TTAAAATGGAGTGACCATATAAAATTAATCGTCGGTGAAGCAGATGCCGACTGGGATTCATTGGAAGAATTCTAAGGATATGCAGTCCGAAAACAACGGAAGTAGTTTACAGTACACTTGTTCGCCCACTGCTTGACTAATGCTCACCGGTGTGGGATACGAACCAGATAGGCTTGATAGAAGAGATAGAGAAGATCCAACGGAGAGCAGCGCGCTTTGTTACATGATTATTTATTAATCGCGAAAGAGTTACGGAGATGATAGATAAACTCCAGTGGAAGACTCTGCAAGACAGACGCTCAGTAGTTCGGTACGGGCTTTTGTTTCAATAACATGCCTTCACCGAGGAGTCAAGCAGCATATTGCTCCCTCCTACGTATATTTCGCGAAGAGACCATGAGGATAAAATCAGAGAGATTAGAGCCCACACAGAGGCATACGGACAAGCTTTCTTTCCACGAACAATACGAGACTGGAATAGAAGGGACATCCGAGAGAGGTACTCAAGGTACCCTCTGCCACACATCGTCAGGTGGCTAGCGAAGTATGGATGTAGAGATATGTAATTAATGATATGGGCTACATCGGTAGTTTGTTGGAATCAGTGGTGACGAGTGAAGATATGTGTCGGCCCAGGACTCGAATTCGGCATCTCCTGCGTACTGGGCAATTGCGCGAACCACTGCGCCACCCGGACACAATGTTTATCTGGAAATGCACGGACTACGTCGGTACGCTGCCCGAAGGACTCCCGTTCCCACATAGCGCGATCCATCCGCAGTCCCCGTACGTGTAACCCATGCTCGCTGATTTTCGATTCCTGCTGGAGATAGAACGTGAATGTGCATCCTCATTGGAGATTGTGGATTCATTGCCCATTGAGGCGATGGTGATGACGATGACGATGACGATGGTGGTGGTGGTGGTGGTGGTGGTGGTGGTTGTGGTGGTGGTGGTGGTGGTGGTGGTGGTGGTGGTGGTGGTGTCTGTTTTGTGGGGTGCTCAACTGCGCGGTTATCAGCGCCCGTACAAATTCCTAACCTCTGCTCAGTACAAACTTGCCACAGTCATGAATGATGATGAAATGATGAGGGCAACACAAATACCCAGTCATCTTGAGGCAGGTGAGAATCCTTGACTCTGGCGGGAATCGAACCCGGGACCCCGCGCTCGGGAAGCGAGCACGTGACCTCGACGCCACGAGCTGCGGACCATTGAGGCGAATCAGTTATACGAATGCGTGGTGTCTGTTGTTTCGGACATGTCCGGAAGAATAGACACAGCGTTTTAGTATCAAATACATACTAAATTTGGCTTCTTTATATCCATGAACAATACACTGAAGAGCCAAAGAAACTGGTAGCGTGTAGTACCTCCGCGAGCACCCACAAATGCCGCAACACGACGTGGCATGGACTCGTCTAACGTCTGAAGTAGTGCTGGAGGGAACTGACACCATGAAACCTGCAGCGCTGTCCCTAAATCCGTAAGAACACGAGGGGTTGACGTCTCTTCTGAACAGCACGTCGCAAGGCATCCCATATATGCTCAATAATGACCATGTCTGGGGAGTTTGATGGGCAGCGGAAGTCTTTAAACTCAGAAGAGTGTTCCTGGAGCCACTCTGTACCAAGTCTGGACGTGTGGTGTGTCCCATTGTCCTGCTGGAATTTCCCAAGTCTGTAGGAATGCACAGTGGATATGAATGGATCCAGGTGATCAGACAGGATACTTACGTAAGTGTCACCTGTCAGAGTCGTATCTAGACGTATCAGGGGTCCCATGTCACTCTAACTGCACACGCTCCACACCATTACAGAGCTTCCACCAGCTTGTATGTACCTGACTTACCAGCAGTGACCACGGGAAGGTACGATCGCAAGAAGACCGAGCTCCGAACGGCCACATGGCACTATCGAGAGGGAAGACGGTCGTTTTGGCGTATGGCTCTGGTGAATCATACTGCGTCTGTAGCAGCCATTTGAGCAGCAGTTGGCAGCACAGTGACACAACAAACAGTTACAAATCGATTACTTCAAGGACAGCTCCTACACAGACGTCTCGTAGCGTGCATTGCACTGACCCCAAAACATCGTCATTTGAACCTTCAGTGGTGTCAAGAGAGACCTCACTGCAGGGGAGGCTGGTGGTCTGTTGTGGTTTCTGATGATTCTACATCTACATCTAAGTGATTACTCTGCTATTCACAATAAAGTTCCAGGCAGAGAGTTCAATAAACCATCTTCATGCTGTCTCTCTAACGTTCCACTCTCGAACGGCACTAAAATTTTTCTGTGAGAGCCCTGATTTCTCTTATTTTATCGTGATGATCCCCCCCCCCCCCCCCATGAACCATGGACCTTGCCGTTGGTGGGGGGCTTGCGTGCCTCAGCGATACAGATGGCCGTACCGTAGGTGCAACTACAACGGAGGGGTATCTGTTGAGAGGCCAGACAAACATGTGGTTCCTGAAGAGGGGCAGCAGCCTTTTCAGTAGTTGCAGGGGCAACGGTCTGGATGATTGACTGATCTGGCCTTGTAACATTAACCAAAACGGCCTTGCTGTGCTGGTACTGCGAACGGCTGATAGCAAGGGCAAACTACAGCCGTAATTTTTACCGAGGACATGCAGCTTTACTGTATGATTAAATGATGATGGCGTCCTCTCGGGTAAAATATTCCGGAGGTAAAATAGTCCCCCAGTCCGATCTCCGGGCGGGGACTACTCAAGAGGACGTCGTTATCAGGAGAAAAGAAAACTGGCGTTCTACGGATAGGAGCGTGGAATGTCAGATCCCTTAATCGGGCAGGTAGGTTAGAAAATTTAAAAAGGGAAATGGATAGATTGAAGTTAGACATAGTGGGAATTAGTGAAGTTCGGTGGCAGGAGGAACAAGACTTTTGGTCAGGTGATTACAGGGTTATAAATACAAAATGAAATAGAGGTAATGCAGGGGTAGGTTTAATAATGAATAAAAAAATAGGAGTGCGGGTTAGCTACTACAAACAGCATAGTGAACGCATTATTGTGGCCAAGATAGACACAAAGCCCATGCCTACTACAGTAGTACAAGTTTATATGCCAACTAGCTTTGCAGATGATGAGGAAATTGATGAAATGTAGTGAAGTAGAAGTGGATAGTTCCTGTGAATTATTATGGGTGGAGGTTACACTCAACAACCGAGCAAGGTTAATAATTGGATACTTTTACCGACCTCCCGACTCAGCAGCATTAGTGGCAGAACAACTGAGAGAAAATTTCGAATACATCTCACATAAATTTTCTCAGCATGTTATAGTCTTAGGTGGAGATTTCAATTTACCAGATATAGAATGGGACACTCAGATGCTTAGGACGGGTGGTAGGGACAGAGCATCGAGTGACATTATACTGAGTGCACTATCCGAAAATTACCTCGAGCAATTAAACAGAGAACCGACTCGTGGAGATAACATCTTGGACCTACTGATAACAAACAGACCCGAAATTTTCGACTCTGTAAGTGCAGAACAGGGAATCAGTGATCATAAGACCGTTGCAGCATCCCTGAATATGGAAGTTAATAGGAATATAAAAAAAGGGAGGAAGGTTTATCTGTTTAGCAAGAGTAATAGAAAACAGATTTCAGACTACCTAACAGATCAAAACGAAAATTTCTGTTCCGACACTGACAATGTTGAGTGTTTATGGAAAAAGTTCAAGGCAATCGTTAAATGCGTTTTAGACAGGTACGTGCCGAGTAAAACTGTGAGGGACGGGAAAAACCCACCGTGGTACAACAACAAAGTTAGGAAACTACTGCGAAAGCAAAGAGAGCTTCACTCCAAGTGTAAATGCAGCCAAAACCTCTCAGACAAACAGAAGCTAAACGACGTCAAAGTTAGCGTAAGGAGGGCTATGCGTGAAGCGTTCAGTGAATTCGAAAGTAAAATTCTATGTACCGACTTGACAGAAAATCCTAGGAAGTTCTGGTCTTACGTTAAATCAGTAAGTGGCTCGAAACAGCATATCCAGACACTCCGGGATGATGATGGCATTGAAACAGAGGATGACACAAGTAAAGCTGAAATACTAAACACCTTTTTCCAAAGCTGTTTCACAGAGGAAGACCGCACTGCAGTTCCTTCTCTAAATCCTCGCACAAACGAAAAAATGGCTGACATCGAAATAATTGTCCAAGGAATAGAAAAGCAACTGGAATCACTCAATAGAGGAAAGTCCACTCGACCTGACGGGATACCAATTCGATTCTACACAGAGTACGCGAAAGAACTTGCCCCCCTTCTAGCAGCCGTGTACCGCAAGTCTCTAGAGGAACGGAGGGTTCCAAATGATTGGAAAAGAGCACAGATAGTCCCAGTCTTCAAGAAGGGTCGTCGAGCAGATGCGCAAAACTATAGACCTATATCTCTGACGTCGATCTGTTGTAGAATTTTAGAACATGTTTTTTGCTCGAGTATCATGTCGTTTTTGGAAACCCAGAATCTACTATGTAGGAATCAACATGGATTCCGGAAACAGCGATCGTGTGAGACCCAACTCGCTTTATTTGTTCATGAGACCCAGAAAATATTAGATACAGGCTCCCAGTAGATGCTATTTTTCTTGACTTCCGGAAGGCGTTCGATACAGTTCCGCGCTGTCGCCTGATAAACAAAGTAAGAGCCTACGGAATATCAGACCAGCTGTGTGGCTGGATTGAAGAGTTTTTAGCAAACAGAACACAGCATGTTGTTATCAATGGAGAGACGTCTACAGACGTTAAAGTAACCTCTGGCGTGCCACAGGGGAGTGTTATGGGACCATTGCTTTTCACAATATATATAAATGACCTAGTAGATAGTGTCGGAAGTTCCATGCGGCTTTTCGCGGATGATGCTGTAGTATACAGAGAAATTGCAGCATTAGAAAATTGTAGCGAAATGCAGGAAGATCTGCAGCGGATAGGCACTTGGTGCAGGGAGTGGCAACTGTCCCTTAACATAGACAAATGTAATGTATTGCGAATACATAGAAAGAAGGATCCTTTATTGTATGATTATATGATAGCGGAACAAACACTGGTAGCAGTTACTTCTGTAAAATATCTGGGAGTATGCGTGCGGAACGATTTGAAGTAGAATGATCATATAAAATTAATTGTTGGTAAGGCGGGTACCAGGTTGAGATTCATTGGGAGAGTGCTTAGAAAATGTAGTCCATCAACAAAGGAGGTGGCTTACAAAACACTCGTTCGACCTATACTCGAGTATTGCTCATCAGTGTGGGATCCGTACCAGATCGGTTTGACGGAGGAGATAGAGAAGATCCAAAGAAGAGCTGCGCGTTTCGTCACAGGGTTATTTGGTAACCGTGATAGCGTTACGGAGATGTTTAATAAACTCAAGTGGCAGACTCTGCAAGAGAGGCGCTCTGCATCGCGGTGTAGATTGCTCGCCAGGTTTCGAGAGGGTGCGTTTCTGGATGAGGTATCGAATATATTGCTTCCCCCTACTTATACCCCCCCGAGGAGATCACGAATGTAAAATTAGAGAGATTAGAGCGCGCACGGAGGCTTTCAGACAGTCGTTCTTGCCGCGAACCATACGCGACTGGAACAGGAAAGGGAGGTAATGACAGTGGCACGTAAAGTGCCCTCCGCCACACACCGTTGGGTGGCTTGCGGAGTATAAATGTAGATGTAGATGAACGTATGACGAGATAAAAGAAATTATTCAGGTAGTGAAGGGAGACGAAAATTTAATAGTCATGGGTGACTGGAATTCGTCAGTAGGAAAGGGGAGAGAAGGAAACATAGTAGGTGAATATGGATTGGGGGGAAGAAATGAAAGTGGAAGCCGCCTTGTAGAATTTTGCACAGAACACAACTTAATCATAGCTAACACTTGGTTCAAGAATCATAAAAGAAGGTTGTATACCTGGAAGAAATCTGGAGATACTAAAAGGTATCAGATAGATTATATAATGGTAAGACAGAGATTTAGGAACCAGGTTTTAAATTGTAAGACATTTCCAGGGGCAGATGTGGATTCTGACCACAATCTATTGGTTATGAACTGCAGATTGAAACTGAAGAAACTGAAAAAAGTGGGAATTTAATGAGATGGGACGTGGATAAACTGAAAGAACCAGAGGTTGTAGAGAGTTTCAGGGAGAGCGTAAGGGAACAATTGACAGGAATGGGGGAAAGAAATGCAGTAGAAGAAGAATGGGTAGCTCTGAGGGATGAAGTAGTGAAGACAGCAGACGATCAAGTAGGTAAAAAGACGAGGGCTAATAGAAATCCTTGGGTAACAGAAGAAATATTGAATTTAATTGATGAAAGGAGAAAATATAAAAATGCAGTGAATGAAGCAGGAAAAAAGGAATACAAACGTCTCAAAAAGGAGATCGACAGGAAGTGCGAAATGGCTAAGCAGGGATGGCTAGAGGACAAATGTAAGGATGTAGAGGCTTGTCTCACTAGGGGCAAGATAGATACTGCCTACAGGAAAATTAAAGAGACCTTTGGAGAGAAGAGAACCACTTGTATGAATATCAAGAGCAGCTCAGATGGCAACCCAGTTCTAAGCAAAGAAGGGAAAGCAGAAAGGTGGAAGGAGTATATAGAGGGTTTATACAAGGGCGATGTACTTGAGGACAATATTATGGAAATGGAAGAGGATGTAGATGAAGATGAAATGAGAGATATGATACTGCGTGAAAAGTTTGACAGAGCACTGAAAGACCTGAGTCGAAACAAGGCCCCGGGAGTAGACAACATTCCATTAGAACTACTGGTGGCCTTGGGAGAGCTAGTCATGACAAAACTCTACCATCTGGTGAGCAAGATGTATGAGACAGGCGAAATACCCTCAGACTTCAAGAAGAATATAGTAATTCCAATCCCAAAGAAAGCAGGTGTTGACAGATGTAAAAATTACCGAACTATCAGTTTAGTAAGTCACAGCTGCAAAATACTAACGCGAATTCTTTACAGACGAATGGAAAAACTGGTTGAAGCGGACCTCGGGGAAGATCAGTTTGGATTCCGTAGAGATGTTGGAACACGTGAGGCAATACTAACCTTACGACTTATCTTAGAGGAAAGAGGTATATACAGATTTGCCGAAGTCTTTATTTGGAATTTCACACACATGATATGTGCGATAGGCGATTATGTCTCGGTCCACGAAACTTTCCAGTCCTGATACATTGGGCACGCCTGTACCACCTCGAACAACAGCGACAGTCAGCCAGCCATTTCCATGGGAAAATGTGTCATTCAGATCAATACTGAAGTTAAGTCTGCATCCACAGAAGACAGATGGTCCGTCGAGTAGAGAATGTGCAGCGACAGATTTTACAGTATTCTGAGCGCTAAGTCCGCGGCTGGCGCGCTGCCAAGATGGCCTTGAGCCGCCTTATCGTACTGAAGTTAAGACTGCATCCACAGAAGACAGATGGCCCGTCGAGTAGAGAATGTGCAGCGACAGATTTTACAGTATTCTGAGCGTTAAGTCCGCGGCTGGCGCGCTGCCAAGATGGCCTTGAGCCGCCTTATCGGCGGGGTCAAAGTCCAGGCGCTTGGAGAGCTGACGTAACATGCTGTTTTCGCTCTATGGCCGACAGGTTCTGGTTGTACGTTCCCCAGTAGTGAATGTGCAGCGACAGATTTTATAGTATTCTTTTTCTTGTCAGCAGCAGATGTTGTCATTTCAATGTCTTCTATTGTTTTATATATTGTCTGTCTTCTGTAGTAGTACATGAAAAGTTAATCTTGCATCCAACAAATGTGATGGGTCCAGTCAGTAGCTCTTCTTGAGAAACATTGTTAGGAACAAAACTGAAGGTATCCACTGTCTTGTACACTGGAAGTCTGCTTCTGTGGATGCAGACTGAACTTCAGCATTGATCTTAATGACACATTTTCACATGTTAATGGCTGGCTTACTGTCGCTGTTGTACGAGGTGGTACAGGCGTACCCAATGTATCAGGACTTGAAAGTTTCGTAGACAGAGACATCATCGCCTACCGGACCTACCATGTTTGTGAAATTGCAAATAAAGACTTCGGCAAATCTGTATATACCTCACCCTCATCCTTTTCCTTGTATACTCGTAACAGACGTAAAATATCTGCAAATCAAACTGTATTTATTTGGATTAAAGGTAAAGGTACTTGTGAATATGTAAAGTTTGTTGGAGATTGTACATTGTATTTTCATAAATAAATTGATCTGTAGCGTAGCTGAGAACTGGGGAACGTACATCTAGAACCTGTCGGCCATAGAGCGAGAACAGCATGTTACGTCAGCTCTCCGAGCGCCTGGACTTTGACCCCGCCGATAAGGCGGCTCAAGGCCATCTTGGCAACGCGCCAGCCGCGGACTTAGCGCTCTACGTTTCTAGCATTTGTAGACTTAGAGAAACCTTTTGACAATGTTAACTGGAATACTCTCTTTCAAATTCTGAAGGTGGCAGGGGTAAAATACAGGGAGCGAAAGGCTATTTACAATTTGTACAGAAACCAGATGGCAGTTATAAGAGTCGAGGGGCATGAAAGGGAAGCAGTGGTGGGGAAAGGAGTAAGACAGGGTTGTAGCCTCTCCCCGATGTTATTCAATCTGTATAGTGAGCAAGCAGTAAAGGAAACAAAAGAAAAATTCGGAGTAGGTATTAAAATTCATGGAGAAGAAATAAAAACTTTGAGGTTCGCCGATGACATTGTAATTCTGTCAGAGACAGCAAAAGACTTGGAAGAACAGTTGAACGGAATGGACAGTGTCTTGAAAGGAGGATATAAGATGAACATCAACAAAAGCAAAACGAGGGTTATGGAATGTAATCAAATTAAATCGGGTGATGCTGAGGGAATTAGATTGCCCGCATCTCGTGGTCGTACGGTAGCGTTCTCGCTTCCCACGCCCGGGTTCCCGGGTTCGATTCCCGGCGGGGTCAGGGATTTTCTCTGCCTCGTGATGGCTGGGTGTTTTGTGCTGTCCTTAGGTTAGTTAGGTTTAAGTAGTTCTAAGTTCTAGGGGACTGATGACCATAGATGTTAAGTCCCATAGTGCTCAGAGCCATTTGAACCATTTTTTGGAATTAGATTAGGAAATGAGACACTTAAAGTAGTAAAGGAGTTTTGCTATTTATGGAGTAAAATAACTGATGATGGTCGAAGTAGAGAGGATATGAAATGTAGACTGGCAATGGCAAGGAAATCGTTTCTGAAGAAGAGAAATGTGTTAACATCGAGTATAGATTTAAGTGTCAGGAAGTCGATTCTAAAAGTATTTGTATGGAGTGTAGCCATGTATGGAAGTGAAACATGGACGATAACTAGTTTGGACAAGAAGAGAATAGAAGCTTTCGAAATGTGGTGCTACAGAAGAATGATGAAGATTAGATGGGTAGATCACATAACTAATGAGGAAGTATTGAATAGGATTCGGGAGAAGAGAAGTTTGTGGCACAACTTGACCAGAAGAAGGGATCGGTTGGTAGGACATGTTATGAGGCATCAAGGGATCACCAATTTAGTATTGGAGGGCAGCGTGGAGGGTAAAAATCGTAGAGGGAGACCAAGAGATGAATATACTAAGCAGACTCAGAAGGATGTAGGTTGCAGTAGGTACTGGGAGATGAAGAAGCTTGCACAGGATAGAGTAGCATGGAGAGCTGCATCAAACCAGTCTCAGGACTGAAGACCACAACAACAACAACAACAACATCTGACCCATTTCTGAAAAAACTATTCGATGATGATACTAATAGAGTCAACTGTACTAAAATCTACTTTATCCATTCCATAGTTTATAAGAAATAATTTTTTAAATTTATTAACAAAAAATATTAAGTTTTTTCTGCAGAAAGTATTTTTTTGTGAACTTATTAATGGGGGAATATTAATGAATGCAGTACCAGGGGTGCCTTTTTATGTTATGCAGAGTCTCTGAAAATTACATTCATGTATCTACGATAGTCTCTGATATAATGGGGCAGTACCAGGGGTGCCTTTTTATGTTATGCAGAGTCTCTGAAAATTACATTCATGTATCTATGATAGTCTCTGATATAATGGGGCATAAGTACTGAAAACTGTAGTTTGTGGGAAATTGACTTTAAAGAAAACAAGTTTTGAAATTTGTTACTTACAGTTAATTAAAAGTGTTCTGCTGCAGATGATGGCCCTTCTTTGGTCTCTAGCAAGTCTTCCAGCTTGTTTTTCACCTTCCTGGATGTTTGTCTTGCTTTCTTGGCCATATTAGATGCAGACCTGTCTGCATCGGCTATCCTCAATTTATCGCAATGCTGCAGCCCAGTGATCGTATTTTAACAAGAATTAATTCCCTGCTTTTGCAGTTCCCAACACTTTTCAATATAACCACAATTGAATGTAATAACAGCATCATGTAATCCTAGTTTCATTGTATGCATGCCTAAAAATAAAGTTTTAGGAAGGTAGTTCCAAATTATGCTGCTGATACATTCATTTGGATTCTGTCTGCCCACTCAGACATTTCCTCAGAGGGTGAGGATGAGCCAAGTCTCTGAAAATAGGACGAGAATGCTGTTGAGAATAAGGCTCTCCAGTTGCCTGAGCCATATTGTGTTAGCACCACGAATTCTCTCCTGATGAACACTCAATGACATGGCTTTCATCATCAGTAGAGGAAGAATATGGCTCAAACATCTCTCTTCATTGCCTCCAGATTTTCTTTAATTCTCCTCATTGCCTGCCCATAGCATACCTGCAAGTTTTCTATACCAATTACTCGCAATCGCACATGAACAAAACTAACCGCGTGTTTAAAAGCAGGTTGTTTACAATCAGCAGAAACAAAAGAATACCGATCGTTGCATTCCAAGGATAGCCAACACACTCGGGAGTAAAAAAAAAATCCTTAACATGCAATTTATGGGATATAAAGAGCTAAAATACATGCAGAAAAGTGGGTGACGGAGGCGGCGGGGGTGACGGAGGCGGCGGGGGTGACGGAGGCGGCGGGGGTGACGGAGGCGGCGGGGGTGACGGAGGCGGCGGGGGTGACGGAGGCGGCGGGGGTGACGGAGGCGGCGGGGGTGACGGAGGCGGCGGGGGTGACGGAGGCGGCGGGGGTGGCACATAAACACACGTGGTAATAAAATCCTCTTTAAATGCTCGGATAAAATTTTTTCAGTAAAATCCTTTTCAGAGTATCTAAATAAAATCTTAATATACAGAAATGTGATGAAAACCGAAAATCGATTATTTTCGCCCCGAACCACGCTCTCCCACATTCCGCTGCTGTAACCCAACATGCTCTACAAAGTGTCGACATGTTCCTTTTGCCCACTCGATCACCAGATCAGTCTCCAGTCGAGCACATATGCGTCATCATCGGACGACTCCAGCGTCATCCACGACCAGCATTAACTTGTCTGATGAAGTGCAGCAGGCATGGTACTCCATCCCACAAACTGACATCCGGCACCAGTACAATACAATGCACGCACGTCTGCATGTTTGCATTGAAGATTCTGGCAGGCAGCTTATGTGTGATAGGAGAGACGTAAAGTGGGGGGCGCCAAAAAATATAGGGCCTGAATGAAATTTTCACCCTGCAGTGGAGTGTGCGGAGATAAAGTTCCGGGGCTCGAACTCCGGACCTTTGCCTTTCACGGGGAAGTGCTGTACTATCTGAGCAAAGGTCCCGATTTCGAGTCTCAGTCTGGCGCACAGTTTTAATCCGCCAGGAAGTTTCAATATAGCGGCTGTGTGGAGAAATTGGGCAGGCGTGAGTAGAAGTTAAGCACTTAGTATCCATACATACAAGGGTGAGTCAAGTGAAAACCTTAAATTTGTAATAACAAATCGTAATCCTGTAAGTTGGTAAGCGTGCTACAACAGCGTCCAGAATGGCCTGTAGGTGGCAGCATAGTGCAGATGCACACATACCGTCGCAATATCAGTATAAAGATGGCCGCCCCACTTGCGACTTGCACCAGGAAAGAAAAGCGTTCTGTTATTCGGTTTTTGCGTAGTGAAGGTGTGAAACCTATTGAAATTCATCGACGAATGAAGGTTCAGTACTGTGATGCATGTTTGTCACAGCAGCAAGTCTACGAACGGAGTAGGAAGTTCGCAAATGGTGTGACTTCAGTGGAAGATGCTCCTCGTCCAGGTCAGGCACAACGAGTTGTGACTCCACAGAACATTGCAGCAGTTGAAGCCATAGAGAAGGAATACCGCCGAGTGACACTGAATGACACTGCAGCATGTTTACAGATTAGTCATGGGTCAGCACACCACATTGTGCATGATGTGCTCCAGTTTCAAAAAGTGTCTGCAAGATGGATGCCACGGCAGCTGAGCTGACTCCTAAAATGAGAGAACGACGTGTTGATGCTTGTGAAGGACTTCTTCGGCGCTTTGAACGAGAAAGTGGTGGCTTCCTTGTAAGAATCGTTACTGGGGACGAAACCTGGGTTCAGTTCCACCAACCGGAAACGAAGAGAGCGAGCAACCCAGACCTTGCCCTAAGTGATTTCCATATGTTTGGTCCACTCAAAGACGCAATGGGAGGAAATAAGTTCCGGTGCATGAGTGGTTGCGCGGACTACAAAACGAATTTTTTTTCCAAAGGAATATATGCACTTTGTAAGAGCTGGAGGACTTGCATTGAGCGTGGGAGTTGAAAAGTGATGCAGCTTTGTAGCACTTCTGACACATAACAAAAAAATTTTAAAAATATTTTTAAGGTTTTCATTTGACTCACCCTCGTTCTTATTGTGTAGGGACCTATAAGGTTAATCTGCATATTAAGTCATACAGGAGGCAGTTGAATGCGCCAAAGATATAATAATTCATATTACGCGGCATTGAGGAGTTAGAACGGAAAAATTTTTGTTTCACAATTTCCGATTTTTATCTCATTATAACATTTGCGGTTTTCCGAATAAAATTATATATATCTCACTTATAAACTCACATGTGAATTATTTTATTTTTTTCAATATAATCAACACCGGTCGAAAATGTTAAAATTTTTACTTGCATTACCTCAAGATCTAATAAAATCGGTATTTTTTTTTTGTATAGAAGGCTGTGGATTCCTGTGTTATAAAGAGCATGTCATGAAGAGGATGGGCACCAGGTTGAGGAAGCTGAAACAAAGTTTGAGAGGCAAGAAACTTTCTGATGGTAGAACCATAGGAGGCAGGCTGATCGACAAAACGATTGATGAACTACAGCAGTATTATGGGATGGCCATTAGAGATAGCACTGAGAATTTGTTGAAAATGAAGCAGGCGGTATGGGCTACCTTCTTCCACAGACTGTCAACTGATGAAAAACCAGTGCACCACCTTTGCACTCCTGGACCTGATTCATGGTGCAATTACCACAATTCCCAGTACTCAAACAGTTCATACAGCCATAAACATTCCATCCCAGGAGCAGTCATGAATATCGTAAAAACCTATTTACAGAGACCTGGAAAATCCTGAGTTACTGAAGAAGTGTCTTCACAGTCATACTCAAAATCCCAATGAGACGTTCAATGATCTTATATGGACCCGCTCGCCAAAAAATGTTTTTGTTGGAATGAAGACACTAAAGTGGGGAGTCAGTGATGCTGTTATTGCTTTTAATGATGGCAACATTGGTAGGGTGAAAGTGCTACAGCATATAGGAATTAATCCAGTAATCCTGGTGCAAACTGCATCAGACAACTTGAACGGGTGGACAAGGTTCGCACTGATAAAGCTGAGTATGCAGCACAGTTGGCCACTAAGGGATCCAGAAAAAAGAAAAAACTTGGAAAAAGATCAAGAGGATGATAGTATGGTGCTGGGTGCTTCTGAGTGACTAAAAATTAAAAATTAAGCGTGTATTAAGTGAGTTACAGTCTTTTGAAACATTAGAAGCTTTTCTTGAAAATTTACGATTTCTGTTGCATTTTTCCCTGAATCTCAAAAATACTTCGAGTAGAGTATTCAAATTTTCAGGGAGTAATAACAAACATATCTCGAATCTACTGAACTGAAAGAAGAACATAATGTCGTGTATAATTAAAATTATTTAGGATAATGTAGAAAAAGTACACAAAATGTTAATTATGTAATTAAAAATATGTATTTCCGAAAGCAGTGGCTGAAATGATGTTATTGTAGTTCGGCAGATTCAAAATATACAGTTTAATGTCCTGTAAAAGTTTCATGTCAGTGGCTACAGTGGTTCCTGAAACACAGGGAAGCCAAGTCACTAAATTTAACATTGTCGGCATGGGGCGTTCCAAGTCCCCTTGACGTAATCTGAAGGGGCGTCGAAAAAATTATAAACGATATACACTCCTGGAAATTGAAATAAGAACACCGTGAATTCATTGTCCCAGGAAGGGGAAACTTTATTGACACATTCCTGGGGTCAGATACATCACATGATCACACTGACAGACCCCCAGGCACATAGACACAGGCAACAGAGCATGCACAATGTCGGCACTAGTACAGTGTATATCCACCTTTCGCGGCAATGCAGGCTGCTATTCTCCCATGGAGACGATCGTAGAGATGCTGGATGTAGTCCTGTGGAACGGCTTGCCATGCCATTTCCACCTGGCGCCTCAGTTGGACCAGCGTTCGTCCTGGACGTGCAGACCGCGTGAGACGACGCTTCATCCAGTCCCAAACATGCTCAATGGGGGACAGATCCGGAGATCTTGCTGGCCAGGGTAGTTGACTTACACCTTCTAGAGCACGTTGGGTGGCACGGGATACATGCGGACGTGCATTGTCCTGTTGGAACAGCAAGTTCCCTTGCCGGTCTAGGAATGGTAAAACGATGGGTTCGATGACGGTTTGGATGTACCGTGCACTATTCAGTGTCCCCTCGACGATCACCAGTGGTGTACGGCCAGTGTAGGAGATCGCTCCCCACACCATGATGCCGGGTGTTGGCCCTGTGTGCCTCGGTCGTATGCAGTCCTGATTGTGGCGCTCACCTGCACGGCGCCAAACACGCATACGACCATCATTGGCACCAAGGCAGAAGCGACTCTCATCGCTGAAGACGACACGTCTCCATTCGTCCCTCCATTCACGCCTGTCGCGACACCACTGGAGGCGGGCTGCACGATGTTGGGGCGTGAGCAGAAGACGGCCTAACGGTGTGCGGGACCGTAGCCCAGCTTCATGGAGACGGTTGCGAATGGTCCTCGCCGATACCCCAGGAGCAACAGTGTCCCTAATTTGCTGGGAAGTGGCGGTGCGGTCCCCTACGGCACTGCGTAGGATCCTACGGTCTTGGAGTGCATCCGTGCGTCGCTGCGGTCCGGTCCCAGGTCGACGGGCACGTGCACCTTCCGCCGACCACTGGCGACAACATCGATGTACTGTGGAGACCTCACGCCCCACGTGTTGAGCAATTCGGCGGTACGTCCACCCGGCCTCCCGCATGCCCACTATACGCCCTCGCTCAAAGTCCGTCAACTGCACATACGGTTCACGTCCACACTGTCGCGGCATGCTACCAGTGTTAAAGACTGCGATGGAGCTCCGTATGCCACGGCAAACTGGCTGACACTGACGGCGGCGGTGCACAAATGCTGCGCAGCTAGCGCCATTCGAAGGCCAACACCGCAGTTCCTGGTGTGTCCGCTGTGCCGTGCGTGTGATCATTGCTTGTACAGCCCTCTCGCAGTGTCCGGAGCAAGTATGGTGGGTCTGACACACCGGTGTCAATGTGTTCTTTTTTCCATTTCCAGGAGTGTAGCTTCAAATTTTTTTTAAAAAACAACTATATTTTTTTTAATGCTTATTACGTAGCCTCCTGTTCTCGTCGCCGTGGTGTACGGATGTATTTTGTCCTATATGTGTCTAACAAAAAGTGGAGATCTCATGGAAGAGAAGTATTTTATTTCTACAAGCTTCAAGAACACCTGTTCAGCTCTATTAGCATTATGAACCATTGCAGCAAGTATTCGGGTTGCACAGGAAATCTTCAAGAAGACGACCGTCGCATCCTCATGGGAATTCTCATAATATGAAAGAGGTAACTATCATTAATAGGAAGAGAACTTCCAGGACTAATGATTTCTACACTGAAGAGCCGAAGAAACTGTAACACCTGCCTACTATCGTGTAGGAATCCCGCGAGCACGCAGAAGTGCCGCAGCACGACGTGGCATAGACTCGACTAATGTCTGAAGTAGTGTACATGGCCAGTGAGAGGGAAGAAGGTGTTGGATCCGGCTTACGGCGACAACGTACAGCGGGTGGAGCGGTCAGGACTTTTAAGTGGGCATCAAAGGCTGACGTTAAATGGCAGAACAGGAAATTAGTTACAATGAAGTGAACATGCAAGGGGCGTTTGAAAAGTCCGTGCAAAGTCCGGGAGACGGCACCACCGGCGTGTATCGAGGTCATGTTTAGTTAGTAGCATCTTTGTAAAGAACGCAAACCAAGTATCAGCCATATAGGTCAATTTATTTGTGTTTGCAATTCGTGTGAATCAAAGAAGTCGAGTGATTGTCAAAAAATGTATGGAAAAGAATTTCGTGTGGTGATTAAACATTGCTTTATGAAAGGCTAAACCCCTCAGGAGACTAAAGAGAAACTTAATAAACATTACTGTGACTCTGCATTAGAACAGTTTATGACTGGTTTCAAAATTTTCGTAGTGGCCATATAGGCACTTGTGATGTTGAACGTTCTGGACGCCCTGTGCAAGTTACGACTCCAGTAATCATTGATAAAATCCATGATATGGTGATTTATGACAGAAGAGTAAAGGTGCGTGAGTTTGCTAGTGCTGTGGGCATCTCGAATGAACAGGTACATAATATTTTGCATAAAAATTTGGACATGAGAAAGCTATCCACAATATAGGTTCCACCATTGCTCACGCTTGACCAAAAACGGAATCGTGTGAAATGTTGCAGGGATGGTTTGCAACTGCTCAGGAAGAATCGGCAGGAATTTAAGCGTCGTTTCTTCACTGTGGATGAAACATGGATACATTAATATACTCCTGAGACCAAACAACAATCTAAACGATGGGTTACCAAGGGAGAATCTGCACCAAAAACGGCGAAGACCATTCCTTCGGCCGGAAAGGTTATGGCGACTGTCTTTTCGGATTCGCAAGGGTAATCCTCACCGACTATCTGGAAAAGGGTAAAACTATTACAGGTGCATATTATTCATCGTTATTGGACTGTTTGAAAACCGAGCTGCAATGAAAACGCCGGCGATTAGACCGCAAAAAAGTCATTTTCCATCACGACAACGCACCATTACACACCTCAGCAGTTGTGGTCGCAAAATTAATGGAAATAAGATTGCAATTCGTTGCACATCCCCCCCTATTCTCCAGACTTGGCTCCCTCGGACTACCATTTGTTCCCCAATTCGAAGAAATGGCTGGCAGGACAAAGATTTTATTTAAACGAGGGGGTAATTGCCGCAGCTAATAGCTATTTTGCAGACGTGGACAATTCCAATTATTCGGAAGGGACCAACAAATTAGAACAGCGTTGGACGAAGTGTATAAGTCTAAGAGGAGACTATGTAAAAAAATAAAACAGGTTTGTCCCAAACACGTAAGTAGTTTTTATTTTTGGACGGACTTTTCAAACACCCCTCGTATTTCAGCGTACGGTGTGTAAAGGGCGCGCCTAGCGTAGGAAGTTAACAGGTTTAGGTCAGTCTAGGTGGTCTAACAACTAACTGAAGAGGGCACGGAAGGGGTGGCTGGTCATGTAACGCAGAGAGAGAGTGCTCTGCGATCCAAAAACACGTTTCTTCTGCTCGAGGCCTAGATCACAAGAGAGAGGAACAACAGTGTTCTGCAGTGCAGAACGCTCCAGCGTCGTCACACGTGACCTGTATCACGCTATTGGCTATAACCGATAACGTGAATTCACTACCAGTTTTAGCGTATGGCTCAAGGCATCTCTTGTCAGTAGTTTTAACTCGACAGAACTGCCTCGGTTCTGAAAGATAGGCAACTTGTGTCACGTAGGCACAGCGTTAAGTTGCTCTGTGAGAAAACTTTGCCTGCGCTTTTGAAATAAATTTTTTGAACCAATTCCCTAAAATATTTATCGATAGGCTACCACCCGGTACATTAGTGCTGGAAGGAACTGATACAATGAATCCTGCAGGATTGTTGATAAATCCGTGAGAGTACGAGGGGGTGAAGATCTCCTCTGAACAGTACGTAGCAAGGCATCCCAGATGTGATCGATAATATTCATTTCTGGGGGGGTTGGTGGCCAAACTTTAAACTTCGAAGAGCGTTCCTGAAGGCACTTCGTAGCAGTTCTGGACGTGTCGCACGCATTGTCCTGCTGGAATTGCCCAATTCCGTCGGAATGCACAGGTGATAAGCCGTATCACAGGTCTGTTACTACTCCAACTGCATACGCCCCACACCATTACAGAGCCTCCACCAGCTTGAACAGTCCCCCGCTGACATGCAGGGTTCATGGATTCATGAGGTTGTCCCCATACCCGTACACGTCCAGCCGCTCGATACACTTTGAAACGAGACTCATCCCACCAGGCAACATGTATCCAGTCATCGACGGTTCAATGTCGGTGTTTACGGACCCAGGCGAGGGGTAAAGCTTTGCGTCGTGCGCTCTTCAAGGGTGCACTAGTGGGCCTTCGGCTCCGAAAAGCCATATTGCTGATGGCCCAGCATTGAAATATGCAACAATTCGCGGAAGGAAAGATGAAAGATTTTCTTGGGTCGTCGTTGGTCCTGTTCTTGCAGGATATTTTTCCGGCCACAGCGACGTCGGAGATTTCATATTTTACCGGAGTCCTGATATTCACGGTAGACTCGTGAAATGGTCGTACGGGAAAATCCCCACTTCATCGCTACCTCGGAGATGCTTTGTCCCATCGTTCGTGCGCCGACTATAAAGCTACATTTAAACTCACTTAAAACTTGATAACCTGCCATTGCAACCAGTAACAGATCTACCAACTGCGCCGGACACTTGTTGTCTCGCCGGCCGGTGTGGCCGTGCGGTTCTAAGCGCGTCAGTTTGGAACCGCGTGACCGCTACGGTCGCAGATTGGAATCCTGCCTCGGGCATGGATGTGTGTGATGTCCTTAGGTTAGTTAGATTTAAGTAGTTCTAAGTTCTAGGGGACTGATGACCTCAGTAGTTAAGTCCCATAGTGCTCAGAGCCATTTGAACCATTTTGAACTTGTTGTCTCATTCAGGCGTTACCGGCCGCAGCGCCGTCTTCTGCCTGTTTACATATCTCTGTATTTGAATACGCATGCCTATACCAGTTCCCTTGAGGCGTCAGTGTAGTTTATTTTGCAGCAGATTGAAAGCAGTATCCTTCGTCTGGTCCTGAATGGTGTTTGTGTAAGATAAAAAACTTTACCAATCAATAGGCTCCACTTTTTATGACAGTGTCGTCATACCTTTCTCACTCGCCAAATTTATTGTATTTTTGTACATTATATATAAGAATATTCCTCCATTCCAGGAATCGAGAATCTTGACGTTCTTTACTTGTTATCGACATTGATACAGGTATTCCAAGACTTTCAAGAATGTTTTGACTTCAAATTTTAAGTCTGATAACAAAAGTCAAAAATATTTTTTGTGTGTGATATAATTACAAATTATCGATTTTCTGATTTTTTTGTTTACTTGTATTGGAAACCTTGCTTCTAGCCAAATTTCATGATTCTACGACAAGGGGAAATACCGTACAGATTTTAATGAGTGAGTTTGAGAGTATCAAAATATGTCTCATAAATGGCCGTGCCTTTTGACTGCAGTGACTCAGAAGCTTTTTACTTCGCTAATACGCTCAGCACATGATCAGCCCTTCCTTATACCCTCTTGATATTTCGCCAACTGCATATTTGTTTAAACTTCCTGGCAGATTAAAACTGTGTGCCGGACCGAGACTCGAACTCGGGATCTTTGCCTTTCGCGGGCAAGTGCTCTACCATCTGAGCTAACCAAGCACGACCCACGCTCCCTACTCACAGCTTTAATTCCCCCAGTACCTCTTCTCCTAACTTCCAAACGTCACAGAAGCTCTCCTGCGAACTTGGTAGGGGATGAGGTACTGGCGGAATTAAAGCTGTGGGGACTGGGCGTGGGTCGTGCCCGGTTAGCTCAGATGGTAGAGCACTTGCCCGCGAAAGGCAAACGTCCCGAGTTCGAATCTGGGTCCGGCACACAGTTTTAATCTGCCAGGAAGTTTCGTATCAGCGCACACTCGGCTGTAGAGTGAAAATTTCATTCTGTAGATTTGTTGTTTCAGCCTATTCTGTAGAGCTATTGTGAGGACCTTGTAGTTGTTAACGACTGTTCTGTCCCCTGTATAATGTAGTGATTGAATTACGGCCAGAGTACGGCCACTTTACAAGTTTTGCGCTTTTTCAAACGTATTCCTTTTTCTCGGATGGGGAAAATACGGACCACGTGCAGTTTCAGTTCCTTACTGGCAGGAAGAAGAGATAGAAGTGAATGGTGTGAAAAAGAAAGCAAACATAAGGAGGGGAGTACTGCAAGGATGCTTATTATCACCATATTTGTTCAACTTATTTGCTGAAAAAAACCATTGAAAAATTGAAAAGAATAACATAGGAATCAAAATTAACGGGGAACGAATAAACTGTATCCGTTTTACACGTGATATAGTAGAACTTGCTGACTCAGTAAAGGAAGTGGGGTTTATGGTGCTAAAATTTGCCTAAATCCTAAGAGAATTTAATCTAAAAATAAATAAAAAGAAAACAAAAACTACGGTAGTAGCGAAAACAAAAGAAAATGGTAAAGTTAATATTAAACTAGAAGATGATGTTCTAGAGCAGGTTAAGAACTTCTGTTATTTGGGGAACAACATCACTGACGACAAAAAATGTATGACAGATATAAAGAGAAGAACAGTCTTGGCAAAGCAAGCTTTCTAAAATAAAAGGAATTTACTGACAGACAGTCATATAAGCCTAGAAAGTAGGAACAAGTTTGCCATAACTTTTGTCTGGAGTCTCTTAACATACAGATATGAAGCGTGGACTCTGGGAAAGGCAGAGAAAAAGCGACTGGAAGCAATGGAAATATGGATATGGAGAAGAATGACGAAAACAAGCTCTTAAAGAGAAGTGAAAGAGAACGGAACGCTGCTAAATTATGTATGAAGAAGAAAATAAAAAAAATGATAGGGCACATAATGAGACAACCAGTTCCTAAAGTATGTATTTGGAGGGAAAGTTTTAGGGAAAAAAAACCAAGAGGCAGGCCGAGAGCAACGTACCTTAATAACAACAAAGAAGATATGGGGATAAAAATGTATGAAGAATTGAAGAGCATGACAGACGGACGTGGCTAAGTCGACAAGGCATAGCCTTTAGTTTACGATGATGATGATGAAGGGACCGTACGTCTTAATATGTGACCTAAGTGTCATCTTGACACGTCTATTAGTTCCTGAATAAAAGGGCTCTGAACAGCAGGACATCCAGACAGACGGACGAAAGGACAGGTAAATGATCCTGTAAGAATTTCGTTTATACGAGCTGCAGTACGAATTGTGAAAGTGGAGTGACTGGAACGCGACATTACGTGTCGCTTGCGTGGGGAAACGTTCTCGAACCAGCCCTGTTGACGATGTGATATTAGAAAGTGTTTTCAAAGGACAAGAGGAACCAGAACCAGAGTGACGAAGAATTTTTTTTGTTTTTTTTTCCTTTATTGTTATTTTCAAACCCGTACAAACAGGCAGGCTGTCAGCAGCATGGTACGCCGCTCTTCAGCCGTAGAGGAGATAAAGAAAGAACAGAAAGAATACACAAATGTGACATAACGGTGGGTAATAAAACAGTAGACACATAAAGACAAACACGGAGCCGTTCACACTCGACGATAATTCACTACAAACTGTTGTCACGATGCACTAACACTGAAGATGGCGATGGCACAGGTGAACGATGGAGTATGACGGGAACACTGAACACTAAACATGACGGCACTCACAAGACACTGATGGCGATGATCTCCGGCGCGTGAATGTCCACTCAGCGTGTGCGAGTCCGGGGACCTGCCAAGAGGGGAACAGGGGTGAGGAGGGGGAGAGGGGAGGAAAAGAGGATGCCACAGCTTAGGAGACGGGGACAGGAGGATAGGGACAGGGGAGGGGAGGCCCGGGAGAAAAGGAGGAGGGAGAGAAAAGGGAGAGAAGGGAGGGAGGGTGCCCAGAGGAGTTTGGGAGGATCAAAGTTGGTAGGAGGGGTAGATGAAGGGGAGGAGGGCATCATCAGGGAGAGGGAGCCGGCGGAAGCCACCTTGGGAGAGGGTAAGGAGGGTGGAGAGATGGAGACTGGGCGGAACGTGGGAATACAGGCGCAGCAGCGGGCGGGGGTGGGAGAGGAGCGGGGAGACGAGCGGGTGAGGAGGATCAAGTTTACGGGAGGTGTACAGGATCCGTATCCTTTCAAGGAAAAGGAGGAGGTGGGGGAAGGGGATGAGATCATACAGGATCCGTGTGGGGGAGGGGAGACGGATGTGGTAGGCGAGGCGGAGAGCATGGCGTTCCAGGATTTGGAGGGATTTATAAAAGGTAGGGGGAGCGGAGATCCATGCTGGATGGGCATAACAAAGGATAGGGCGGATGAGGGATTTATAGGTATGGAGGATGGTGGAGGGGTCCAGACCCCAAATGCGGCCGGAGAGGAGCTTGAGGAGACGGAGGCGGGAACGTGCCTTGGCTTGGATTGTCTGGAGATGGGGAGTCCAGGAGAGGCGACGGTAGTGACGAAGAAGTCCTACAACTCACATCTCTTGGGCTCAGGCTCCTACAACCTTGAGAGGGAACAATAGAGTGACGGTCGAAAAAACTAAATTTCTTTATTACCGCATTCGAATGTATACAGGGTAGTCCATTGATAGTGATCGGGCCAAATATCTCACGAAATAAGCATCAAGCGAACAAAACTACAAAGAATGAAACTCGTCTAGCTTGAAGGGGCAAACCAGAATGTGGTATGGTTGGCCCGCTAGATGGCGCTGCCATAGGTCAAACGGATATCAACTGCGGTATTTTAAATAGGAACCCCAATTTTTTATTACATATTCACGTAGTACGTAAAGAAATATGAATGTTTTAGTTTGGCCACTTTTTCGCTTTGTGATAGATGGCGCTGTAATAGTCACAAACGTATAAGTAGGTGATATCACGTAACATTCCGCCAGTGCGGACGCTATTTGCTTCGTGATACATTACTCGTGTTAAAATGGACCGTTTACCAACTGCGGAAAAGGTAGATATCGTGCTGATGTATGGCTATTGTGATTAAAATGCCCATCGGGCGTGTGATATGTATCCTGCACGGTATCCTGGACGACATCGTCCGAGTGTCCAGACCGTTCGCCGGATAGTTACGTTATTTAAGGAAACAGGAAGTGTTCAGCCACATGTGAAACGTCAACCACGACCTGCAACAAATGATGATGCCCAGGTAGGTGTTTTAGCTGCTGTCGCGGCTAATCCGCACATCAGTAGCAGACAAATTGCGCGAGAATCGGCAATGTCAAAAACGTCGGGGTGGAGAATGCTACATCAACATCGATTGCATCCGTACCATATTTCTATCCTATTGCATGGCAACGAATTTGAACGTCGGGTACAGTTCTGCCACTGGGCACAAGAGAAATTACGGGACGATGACAAATTTTTTGCACCCATTCTATTTAGCGACGAAGCGTCATTCACCAACAGCGGTAACGTAAACCGGCACAATATGCACTACTGGGCAACGGAAAATCCACGATGGTTGCGACAAGTGGAACATCAACGACCTTGGCGGATTAATGTATGGTGCGGCATTATGGGAGGACGGATAATTGGCCCCCATTTTATCGATGGCAATCTAAATGGTGCAATGTATACTGCTTTCCTACGTAATGTTCTACCGATGTTACTACATGATTTTTCACTGCTTGACAGAATGGCGATGTACTTACAACATGATGGATTTCCGGCACAAATCTCGCGTGCGGTTGAAGCGGTGTTGAATAGGATATTTAATGAAAGGTGGATTGGTCGTCGAAGCAACATACCATGGCCCGCACGTAAACCGGATCTGACGTCCCCGGATTTCTTTTTGTGGGGAAAGTTGAAGTATATTTGCTATCGTGATCCACCGACAACGCCTGACAACATGCGTCAGCGCATTGTCAATGCATGTGCGAACGTTACGGAAGGAGAACTACTCGCTCTTGAGAGGAATGTCGTTACAAGTATTGCCAAATGCATTGAGGTTGACGGACATCATTTTGAGCATTTATTGCATTAATGTGGTATTTACAGGTAATCACGCTGTAACAGCATGCGTTCTCAGAAATGATAAGTTAGCAAAGGTACATGTATCACATTGGAACAACTGAAATAAAATGTTAAAATGTACCTACGTTCTGTATTTTAATTTAAAAAACCTTCCAGTTACCAACTGTTCGTATAAAATTGTGAGCCATATGTTTGTGACTATTACAGCGCCATCTATCACAAAGCGAAAAAAGTGGTCCAACTAAAACATTCATATTTCTTTACGTACTACGCGAATATGTAATAAAAAATGGGGGTTCCTATTTAAAAACGCCGTTGATATCCGTTTGACCTATGGCAGCGCCATCTAGCGGGCGAACCATAGCGCCATCTGTTTTCCTCTTTCAAGCTAGAGTAGTTTCATTCTTTGTAGTTTTTTCGTTTGACGCTTATATCGTGAGATAGTTGGCCTGGTCACGATCAATGGACCACCCTGTATACATTGAAGAATTATTCCCCAAAATATTGTGCCTGAACCCCATTAAAAAACGGTTCTGTGAGCTTATCAGGTGAAAGTAGCAGAAAGCGGCCATCCACTAACAGGGGCGATAGTTATTATGAACCAGACACCGATGATATCCCTCAAGTTTGAAGCTTTGTCCCTTTTTTACGTGATAAATATTTGTCAATAAATATTTGTCAAACATTAAAGCGTTTTTCTCAAAACCATGCTTTTCGGCATCGTTGTCGTCGCCCACGTTACAATTTTCATCCGATTTTAGTGAATTCTCTTCAGTTCATCGTACCCGATTTTTTTATGTTGGTATTTCGAATTTTTCTGCCCAAAAAGAGAGGTCCGAAAATGGTCATTCTTTTCAATTGTCTATAATTTCGCCAAGAATTTTTTTTTCATATTCCTACGATGATCTATAATTACATCTGTATCGATGCACCTCGGGCGTGGATGTGTGTGATGTCCTTAGGTTAGTTAGATTTAAGTAGTTCTAAGTTCTAGGAGACTGATGACCCCAGAAGTCCCATAGTGCTCAGAGTAATTTGAACCCTTTTTGTAAGGATGAAGGTGATAAGTTAATTTCATTTTTCACGTAACGCCAACCAGAGTTGCAACGGCAACCGTCGATCTATCTCCTTTCACAGTTGACTCGGGCAAACCCTAATTACACAGTGGAGATATTTACGTTTTTCAATGAAAATAGCAACAAAAACATCAATGTATGCTTTATTAATTTAAACAAATCCTATTTGTCTGCTACATTCCAGTACGGCAAACAAATCGCGAATTTGAGCAAAATTGTCGGTCGGCGCCCTGTCCCCCCCCCCCCCCCCCCTCTTATCACTTTCGTGAAATTCGATGAAAGTAACCACCGACATAATGCTTTTGAAGTTGTGAATCTGTATATAATATAAAACTGTGTTTGGCAAAAAAAGATCTCAGTCCAAGGAACACTGTTCCAAAGAACTTAGAAGAAAGTTTCAGCTAGCCCATCAGTGGTAGATATCAGTCCGACATATTCCGCACCCTCGACAACGCCAGATATCTGTGCTATTTCTGAAGACAGTGATTCCAGGTAAACTGCACCAAATTCTTGGTGACAATTTTGATTTATCAGCTTGTTATTGGTCTTTTCATATCAATGGTGCATATTTTACTTCGTACCTGTCGTGAAAAAGAATTATTTATGTTTGTTAAGCTTCTGACGCACGCAAGCCTTCCGCCAACGGCAAGGTCCATGGTTCATGGTTCATGGTTCATGAGGGGGGGGGGGGGGGGAGGTGAAAATTACCGAAGTATCAGTTAGTTTAATAAGCCACGGCTGCAAAATACTAACACGAATTCTTTACAGAGGTATGGAAAAACTGGTTGAAGCCGACCTCGGGGAAGATCGGTTTGGATTCGGTAGAAATGTTGGAACACGTGAGGAAATATTGACCCTACGACTTATTTTAGAAAATCGATTAAGGAACGGGAAACCTACGTGTCTAGCATTTGTAAACTTAGAGAAAGCTTTTGACAATGTTGACTGGAGTATTCTTTCAAATTCTGAAGGTGACAGGGGTAAAATACAGGAGAGAAAGACTATTTACAATTTGTACAGAAACCAGAAGGCAGTTGTAAGACTCAAGGGGCATGAAAGGGAAGCAGTGGTTGGAAAGGCAGTGAGACAGGGTTGTAGCCTATCCCCGATGTTACTCTATCTGTATATTGAGCAAGCAGTAAAGGGAACAAAAGAAAAATTCAGAGTAGGTATTGAAATCCATGGAGAAGAAATAAAAACGTTGAGGTTCGCCGATGACATTGTAATTCTGACAGAGACAGCAAAGGACTTGGATGAGCAGTTGAACTGAATGCACAGTGTCTTGAAAGGAGGATATAAGACGAACATCAACAAAAGCAAAACGAGGATAATAGAATGTAGACGAATTAAGTCGGGTGATGCTGAGGGATTTAGATTAGGAAATGACACTTAAAGTAGTAAAGGAGTTTTGCTATTTGGGGAGCAAAATAACTGAGGATGGTCGAAGTAGAGAAGATATAAAATGTAGACTGGCAATGGCAAGGAAAGCCTTTCTGAAGAAGAGAAATTTGTTAACATCGAGTATAGATTTAAGTGTGAGGAAGTCGTTTCTGAAAGTATTTGTATGGACTGTAGCCACGTATGGAAGTAAAACGTGGACGATAAATAGTTTAGACAAGAAGAGAATAGAAGCTTTTGAAATGTGGTGCTACAGAAGAATGCTGAAGATTAGATATGTAGATCACATAACTAATGAGGAGGTATTGAATGGAAATGGAGAGAAGAGAAATTTGTGGCACAACTTGACTAGAAGAAGGGATCCGTTCGTAGGGCATATTCTGAGGCATCAAGGGATTACCAGTTTAGTACTGGAAGCAGCATGGAGGGTAAAAATCGTAGAGGGAGACCAAGAGATGAATACACTAAACAGATTCAGAAGGATGTAGGTTGCAGTAGGTTCTGGGAGATGAAGCAGCTTGCACAGTATAGAGTAGCATGAAGAGCTGCGTCAAACCAGTCTCTGGACTGAAGACCACAACAAGAACAACAACAACAACAAACTTCTGGGCCTTAAACTGATGTAATAGAGTAGTATGGTATTCAGTTTTAAGTTACATTTGGTTTTACTGGAATTCATGCCTAAATCAGTAAAAACGGAACCGTTAAGCCTATAATATCGATCTGTGGGCCATCCATCTTCCTGTCTGTCATTCAAACTGTAAAGACTCCTTTTTTATCAGCAACGGCTAGCCGTATAAAGAAGAAATTTATTTAGGTCTATGGTCTCTGGGCGATGTAAAAAAAAACTAACTTTCTAATTCAGGGCAGTCAAAGGACACGGCAATTTATGTCACATAACCTGATATCTTGAAATTATCGATATCATGTCAAAATCTTTGAAATTCCCGATTTCCAGGACCGGTAACCTTTCTATATGCATGATATCGTTCATGCGGACCCCTTGGTACGCCAGTCCTCCTTGCACTTACCCTGATTTTTTTTTAATACGAGGGTTGTCCAGAAAGCAAGTTCCAATCGGTCCCGAAATGGAAACCACAGTGAAAACCAGAAACGTTTTATTTGCAGCAGTTAGGTACACCTTCCACCTACTTCTCTACATTGTCGCCGCTCCAACTTCGAGTGTTGTCGTAGTGTTGTATCAATTTTCCAGTGTTCTCGTCATAGAAATTAGCCACTTGTGCTTCCGGCCAGTTATCTGCACTGGTCTGCAGTTCGTTGTCTTAGGAAAAATTTTGTCTTCATAGCCAGTGGTTCTGGTGAGCAGAGATGAGACTCAGGGGGAGAAAATTATGGACTGTATTTTGTGTGATCAAACACTTCTGATCGGAAACGCTGCAGGAGCGTCTCAATTGCCCCTGCAGTGTGCAGCGGAGTACTGACAAGACGAACGAACTGCTCGACAGTTGTGTTATGTGGGCTGCACGACACAGGCGAAATCTCTAACCGGGCCCTCATACTTGGCGAGAGACGCTATTGCCTACGCATCTTCACGTGCTCACTGTTCACTCCGTACTGAAAAGAGCGACGTGACACGATTGACGGGCATACTAGAGACACTGCCCAACACGTCTGTGCAAAGCTTTACCACAGACGTGTAAACTACTTCTAAATAACGCACTACCAACAACTCCTAATTACCGAAATAATTTCAGTACAAACATACAAACTACTCCTAAATAATGCAGTACACAGGCTCCCAGGTAGATGCTATTTTTCTTGACTTCCGGAAGGCGTTCGATACAGTTCCGCACTGTCGCCTGATAAACAAAGTAAGAGCCTACGGAATATCAGACCAGCTGTGTGGCTGGATTGAAGAGTTTTTAGCAAACAGAACAGCATGTTGTTATCAATGGAGAGACGTCTACAGACGTTAAAGTAACCTCTGGCGTGCCACAGGGGAGTGTTATGGGACCATTGCTTTTCACAATATATATAAATGACCTAGTAGATAGTGTCGGAAGTTCCATGCGGCTTTTCGCGGATGATGTTGTAGTATACAGAGAAGTTGCAGCATTAGAAAATTGTAGCGAAATGCAGGAAGATCTGCAGCGGATAGGCACTTGGTGCAGGGAGTGGCAACTGACCCTTAACATAGACAAATGTAATGTATTGCGAATACATAGAAAGAAGGATCCTTTATTGTATGATTATATGATAGCGGAACAAACACTGGTAGCAGTTACTTCTGTAAAATATCTGGGAGTATGTGTGCGGAACGATTTGAAGTGGAATGATAATATAAAATTAATTGTTGGTAAGGCGGGTACCAGGTTGAGATTCATTGGGAGAGTTCTTAGAAAATGTAGTCCATCAACAAAGGAGGTGGCTTACAAAACACTCGTTCGACCTATACTTGAGTATTGCTCATCAGTGTGGGATCCGTACCAGATCGGGTTGACGGAGGAGATAGAGAAGATCCAAAGAAAAGCGGCGCGTTTCGTCACAGGGTTATTTGGTAACCGTGATAGCGTTACGGAGATGTTTAACAAACTCAAGTGGCAGACTCTGCAAGAGAGGCGCTCTGCATCGCGGTGTAGCTTGCTCGCCAGGTTTCGAGAGGGTGCGTTTCTGGATGAGGTATCGAATATATTGCTTCCCCCTACTTATACCTCCCGAGCAGATCACGAATGTAAAATTAGAGAGATTCGAGCGCGCACGGAGGCTTTCAGACAGTCGTTCTTCCCGCGAACCATACGCGAGTGGAACAGGAAAGGGAGGTAATGACAGTGGCACGTAAAGTGACCTCCGCCACACACTGTTGGGTGGCTTGCGGAGTATAAATGTAGATGTAGATGTGCAGTCACTCGTAAGCTGTCCAAATAACGCATAGCACAGCATACAGACCTGCTTGCAAAATAATGCATCGGACACGCGAACAACGGGCACAGATGCCACCTGCCGCTTCCTGTCCACTGGACCGCACAGGAATCTACTGCACACACTCCCACAAGTCGAGACGCACCAGAAGCTGTCAAACCACGCACAGGAAACCCGCAAGCATGAGGTGGCGACATCCCTTTCATACTGGAAACCTGAGAAATTCCTCTCAAAATATGTGATCACCTCTGCACCGTTGCTGACGCGACTGGACGGGAGTGAAGACCTATTTGCAGAGCGCAGACGCTCCAATTTGACATTTGCTGTTTTCTGCTCCATAATGTACTTAGGACTTTCCTGAACATTTTGGTATGTGATACATTTAAACCAGACAATTGTGACATCTTCAAATAATATTTTGAATCTTGACATGTGACAGTCAAGTTTCACGGCTACGCATATACTGCCACAGTTGAACATTCATTTTTTGGGAACTACACGGTCTAGAACGCTGTGAATTGCTTTGTTTTAAATAGAACATGTCAAGAAAAGGATGGGAACATGTCTGCGTAACCCAAAAACCTACCTAGGAAACACAAAACTGTCTGATGCGAAGACAATGAAATGTGTTTAAAGACTAACAAAGTAATTGATGAGTTACACCAATATTATGGGCAGGCCATTAGAGAGAACTGTGACAATTTAGAGGAGATGTAAAGAGCTGTGTGGAGCACTTTCTTTCATTGAATATCAACCGATGAAAAGCCATGTCATGCTTTGTGTCCACCTCCACCAAACAGTTGGGGTAAATACAGGCAAGCTGAATTTTCTGGTACCCCACATGAATTTACCCGTAAACATTCTCTTCCTTTGGCAGTAATGGAGGCAGTCAAACCTATTTGCAGAGATTTGGCAAATCCTGAACTACTAAAGAAGTGTTTACATTGGAGAACCAGAATATGAATGAGTCCTTCAATAATGTTGTGTTATGCCGTGAGCCTAAAAATGTATTTGTTGGCCTTAAGATTCTGAAGTTAGCAGTGTCTGATGCTGTAATAACTTTTAATGGTGCAAACTATGAAAGACTTAAGGTTCTGGAGAAATTAGGGGTAATATTTGCACAGAACACAGCTAAAGGACTGCGGGAACTGGATGAGCTTCACGTACGTGAAGTAGAGTTAGCTGCTCAGCAAATGATAGTAGAAACAAGGAGCCGGCCAGAGTGGCCGTGCGGTTCTGGGCGCTACAGTCTGGAACCGAGCGACCGCTACGGTCGCAGGTTCGAATCCTGCCTCGGGCATGGATGTGTATGATGTCCTTTGGTTAGTTTGGTTTAATAAGTTCTAAGCGACTTACGACCTCTTGAAGTTAAGTCGCATAGTGCTCAGAGCCATTCGAACCAAGCCAAGAAGCAAGAAAGAAAAGGAGGAGACTGTAGTGACACTGCAGAAGACGCAGACTAAGGGCCAGGGCAATTCTAGTGCATAAAAAACTCAGAACTGTAAGTCTGTATAAGAATTTGTAATAAAAAAAAGTTTTTAACCTCAGTATCTATGAACTACATTTTTTGAAATAAATGAGGCATTTTCTAAAAATGGTAGAGACATGAAATTTTTACAGCATTCCAAGTATGAGACTCAACACATATGGAACTAGAATAATCAAAATATCCTGAGTTGTTTTGTTTTTCATTTATTTACAATATTCTGTCAAAAATTGAGTATTTGAAAAAAGAAGATAACATGCCCCACAATACAATTTTAGTAATAATTCTAGTTCAGTGTATCTAGAAATGTGCATTCAATAATTATGGAAAATTATAAGTTGGTGTATCAAGAAGTTTCCACAATAATGGTTCACAAAATTCTATAATTTAAGTGGTTCAAATGGCTCTGAGCACTATGGGACTTAACTTCTGAGGTCATCAGTCCCCTAGAACTTAGTACTTAAACCTAACTAACCTAAGGACATCACACACATCCATGCCCGAGGCAGGATTCGAACCTGCGACCGTAGCGGTCGCGCGATTCCGGACTGTAGCGCCTAGAACCGCTCGGCCACCCCGGCCGGCTGTAATTTAAGTGATTAAAACTCTTATGGGTGTTATGCCGCGTCATTGCTAAAAACTAACAGCAATAATAAACTAAAACCGACGTTTCGGCCGAATTGCAATGGCCTTCCTCAGGGCACGACTTATATCTTTAATTTAACATTGGCGGCATAGGACATACAATGTCCGCTTCAGTAAATGTTTGCGTTCATGTAAATGAAGAAACGTATTAATCCACGTGTACATTTGTGTTATAACAACGGTCTCTCCCTTGCTTCCTTGCGATACAACACTCTACACTTGTGTTCATACATTGTGCCATCCAGAATTACAAGATCACCCAGGGAATGCCACGAAAATATATGCCAAGCCATGACATTCCCTCCTCAGACCCGAACACTTGCAATGATTGCTGCAGGATATTTACAGGGTGTTTCAAAAATGACCGGTATATTTGAAACGGCAATAAAAACTAAACGAGCAGCGATAGAAATACACCGTTTGTTGCAATATGCTTGGGACAACAGTACATTTTCAGGCGGACAAACTTTCGAAATTACAGTAGTTACAATTTTCAACAACAGATGGCGCTGCAAGTGATGTGAAAGATATAGAAGACAACGCAGTCTGTGGGTGCGCCATTCTGAACGTCGTCTTTCTGCTGTAAGCGTGTGCTGTTCACAACGTGCAAGTGTGCTGTAGACAACATGGTTTATTCCTTAGAACAGAGGATTTTTCTGGTGTTGGAATTCCACCGCCTAGAACACAGTGTTGTTGCAACAAGACGAAGTTTTCAACGGAGGTTTAATGCAACCAAAGGACCGAAAAGCGATACAATAAAGAATCTGTTTGAAAAATTTCAACGGACTGGGAACGTGACGGATGAACGTGCTGGAAAGGTAGGGCGACCGCGTACGGCAACCACAGAGGGCAATGCGCAGCTAGTGCAGCAGATGATCCGACAGCGGCCTCGGGTTTCCGTTCGCCGTGTTGCAGCTGCGGTCCAAATGACGCCAACGTCCACGTATCGTCTCATGCGCCAGAGTTTACACCTCTATCCATACAAAATTCAAACGCGGCAACCCCTCAGCGCCGCTACCATTGCTGCACGAGAGACATTCGCTAACGATATAGTGCACAGGATTGATGACGGCGATATGCATGTGGGCAGCATTTGATTTACTGACGAAGCTTATTTTTACCTGGACGGCTTCGTCAATAAACAGAACTGGCGCATATGGGGAACTGAAAAGCCCCATGTTGCAGTCCCATCGTCTCTGCATCCTCAAAAAGTACTGGTCTGGGCCGCCATTTCTTCCAAAGGAATCATTGGCCCATTTTTCAGATCCGAAACGATTACTGCATCACGCTATCTGGACATTCTTCGTGAATTTGTGGCGGTACAAACTGCCTTAGACGACACTGCGAACACCTCGTGGTTTATGCAAAATGGTGCCCGGCCACATCGCACGGCCGACGTCTTTAATTTCCTGAATGAATATTTCGATAATCGTGTGATTGCTTTGGACTATCCGAAACATACAGGAGGCGGCGTGGATTGGCCTCCCTATTCGCCAGACATGAACCCCTGTGGCTTCTTTCTGCGGGGACACTTGAAAGACCAGGTGTACCGCCAGAATCCAGAAACAATTGAACAGCTGAAGCAATGCATCTCATCTGCATGTGAAGCCATTCCGCGAGACACGTTGTCAAAGGTTTCGGGTAATTTCATTCAGAGACTACGCCATATTATTGCTACGCATGGTGGATATGTGGAAAATATCGTACTATAGAGTTTCCCAGACCGCAGCGCCATCTGTTGTTGAAAATTGTAACTACTGTAATTTCGAAAGTTTGTCTGCCTGAAAATGTACTGTTGTCCCAAGCATATTGCAACAAACGGTGTATTTCTATCGCTGCTCGTTTAGTTTTCATTGCCGTTTCAAATATACCGGTCATTTTTGAAACACCCTGTACTTTCAGATGTTTCACATCATACACGCTAACGGCCATCTGACCGATGGAGCATAAAACGTGGTTCATCTGAAGAGGTCGCAATTCTGTGAACGTCCAGTCGCGGCACTGGCGTGCAAATTCCAGCCTCGTTCGCTGGCAGCGAGCACGGCTGCATGGACCATGCGCCTGCGGTGGAAGCTGATACGCAGCATCGCTCGCTGAACGGAGAAACCGCTCGTAGCCATCTGGTTCATCTGGCCAATCGGATGGTCAGCACGTGCACGTCGTTTCCCCGCACACACGTCCGCAGTCGTCCTTCACCCCTCTCATCTATGCCAGTAGTGCACCACAACTGCCTATTTCGGAAATGCTTCCACCCTTAAGGTGAAAGCCGGTGATCATGCCCGTTTGGACGTCAGATAAATCGCTCCGTTTCCCTTACGACTTCGACTGCACTGATTTCCGCGTCGTCCGGACACGACTGTACATCCTCCACTGTTAGTGCTGCCATTTGCCGTGTGGGAGTGGTTATTGAACTTTGACGTCGACCATAGGTGGTAGTCACAATAACGTACCCGGCCGCGTATAGCAAGCTGCATGAGTCCTGCGTGTATCAGGTCTTGTTTAACACCTCTAATCCACTTTATTTTTGCAATTTCAGCTCCACTGTGGTTCTTTTTAGAATTCCAAAAACCATCTGGTCGATCTGATTCGATCCACTTGTTTACTGTACCTTTTTTAATCTCTGTTTTTCATAGCCGCATAAATGTTGGTATACTTTTCAATATCTACGCATCCTCTTAGGGCGTATGTTCCTTCTTTAGTATTATTTGCACCTAAATTTTTCATTACTTTTCGTTCCCCTTTTTAAGATTTCATTTCCTCTCTTTGTATTAAAAAATCAACTTGCAAACTGCGATTATGGTCCTGCATTGGCTGTAAAATATTTCAGAACATGAATTAAGTCCAAAAAGCTGCTGCTTTTTTTAAGGTTTTTATTTAATGACGACAGGCCTGTTTCAGCACTATTGATATCATCAGGAGATCTGAAAGTAATGGTTTTATTATATACTATTTTCTAGGGTAGATGGTAGCCTACTTGTCATATATGAGATCGACAACCATACATTCAGGGAATTCTTAACTTACCTATAACATCGCTGGTTAGTCACTCAAGCGTTTTTCTTACGTCTTTTAAAGTAATTTTGTAATTTAGCTTTCATAGGCTATATTTGTTGGTAGTTATGGCCTGAATTTTATTTGTTGTGTGTGACAAATTTTTTGTTTTGACGTTTAACCAACGATGTTATAAGTTTACATCAGGGCAGTTACTTATCGATATCCCTTAGTTACCGTGTTATTTATTTTTATCCGTGAATGTGCTATTCGTCTGGCTTAGCTTATGTCTTTGGTTGTTTATCCGTTTTCATGACCGATGATTTCAATAAAGTTTTCTATATAGTGTTTATATTTTAGATCTAATTGCTCGTTCAGTATTTGTTGTGGATATTTGTGTGCATGTGTGTAGATTTCGACCTTTTCCAGAATATTGAGTAAGCGACCTTTAGGTGTTCTATGCAAAATTTTGATTGCTTTTTCTACATTGTCTGTGGTATATGGTTCTATCTTCAGGTGTTGAAAGAAGGTTGATGGGTTGTGTTCGGTGTTTCTAGTGTGTTCTCTGTATCTGATATTAAAGTTCCGGCCTGGCTGACCTATATAGAACTTATCACAATCTTTACAATGAATTTTGTATATACCTGGATACGAGTATATGGATAATTTAACTTTTCCCGATCTAATTTTTAATTTTTCTTTGGTGTGGTATACGAGGGGTACATTTGTTTTCTTTAACATTGTGTTTAGTATGTTCGATATGTTGCCTATATATGTTGTCGGTATATATGTGAATTTCTGTTGGATTTGTGTTTCTCGCTGAAGTGTTATTTCATTACGTATTTATGAATGCAAAAATAAAATTATTGAGATATCTTAGCACGTCTTTTTTTTTAATTTTAAAACTGTACTTACTTAAAAAACAAGCCTCGTAGCTCTAGGGGACTGATGACCACAGATGTTAAGTCCCATAGTGCTCAGAGCCATTTGAACGATTTTTTGAATCCGACGGCATTCCAATTCAGAGGAACAGATAAAGAAGGCAATTTGGGCAACGTATTTCCACAAGTGTTGGACGGATGACCACCCACAACACCAAAATTGTCCGGCTGGGGAAACTAGTTGGTGCAAGTGGCGCATCATCCGATGTATGAGGTCCTTTCGGAGGACCCTATCTTGTACCGGTGCTTGGGAGGAAACACACAAAATTCAAATGAAACTTTGAACGCGTGTGTTTGGAAGTTAGCTCCCAAGCATTTGCATTCTGGTGCGAAGACTGTGGAGACTGCGACTTTCCTGGCAGTGAGCAGCTTCAACGAAGGGTATTCAGCAATTCTGAAGACCATGACAACGATGGACGTCGCCCTGGGGCTCTATTCGACGCAGTTCGCCAAGCATGCGGAAGACCACCGGATTCGAGCGGCAGAAAACCGCTTGTCACCGGTCGTATCAGAACGCCCTCTATGAGGAAGAGGAAGGACTAGTTTATGGACCCGGAATAGCAGATTGAACGTACGTTGCGTAATATTGCATTTATATGTAGTCAACAAACGCGTTTTTCTCGAATTTTTTTTCTATCGCGCGGCATGGAAACTTCAAATCTACCGAACCGATTGGCATGGTTCTTTGTTGCCGACGAAGCTAACTAAACTTTCTAGGAGTTGTACCACTTTTATTCCGATCCATCAACTATAAATATTTTTACTTGGACGATGGGGGCGAAAAATCGAAGAAAAGAAAACCCAATTTTTTTCAAATAGCCGCCATTTTGTTTCCTATGGTCCAAATAACTTAATCGAGGTACAGCTCCTAAAGAGTCTTATATACTTGGCTAATGTCAACCCAATTTTGATTTCAGACGAGCCGGCTGACCTGCGACATACCGCGCGAGGGCCTACATCGAAATTTTGTTTCGTTCCGACGGCACTTCTGCCTTTGCTCTTCGACATTTCCGGTCGAAAAAATTCCAGTTTGTAGAGGAAATATCAATAAACATTTTGACCAAATTTGACTTTGATATCTATAACACATCCCGAGAAAAAAATCTCAAAAAACATGCTTTTTTCGGGCCAAAGATAGTAAACCTCCCCTAA
The DNA here is from genome assembly GCF_023864345.2 of Schistocerca serialis cubense. NCBI lineage: Eukaryota > Metazoa > Arthropoda > Insecta > Orthoptera > Acrididae > Schistocerca > Schistocerca serialis. Next base: position 84,302,137 of record NC_064649.1, on the reverse strand, counting down.
ATGATAATCTGCAATTAGAGAAGTAGTTGCCATTTCTCAGTTTATCGTCGAGGTATCAACCACATCACATACTTTCTTTGACTTTTTGTAAGACTGTTTCTTATCGACTGTCTCTAAACACTGCTTACAACAGAGGTTGTCAATATGCAAGCTACTATCATCGCTGAGACCGATAGTTACATTAGCGTATATCGTTTCTATTTTGCTTGGCTCACATTTGGTAACGGTTGGAGCCAAGGAGAACAAACACTAATTGGTAGTTGGCTGGATCACGCGATGGACTTGCTTAAGAATCAGGACGTGAGAAGAAGTTAAAATCGTGGCAAAAATGTAATTAAAGATGTGCTTGCGCATGTGCATAAACAGTAACGGAAAAGGTGGCTCGCGAAATGAGTAAGCTCAAATAGAATTGCGATAAATGCTAGTTAATGCCCATATGCATCTCTCGTGAAGGATGAACGGAACCATTGCACCAGTCAGATTGGTACGAGCATCGCTTTGGTGAACTGCAGTCATTGGAAGAGGGGGTTGGGTTGTTTGGGGGAAAGAGACCAAACAGCGATGTCATCGGTCTCATCGGATTAGGGAAGGATGGGGAAGGATGGGGAAGGAAGTCGGCCGTGCCCTTTTAAAGGAACCATTCCAGCATTTGCTTGGAGCGATTTAGATAAATCACGGAAAACCTAAATCAGAATGGCCGGACGCGGGATTGAACCGTCGTCCTCCCGAATGCGAGTCCAGTGTCGCATTGGAAGTGAATAGGACTCAAACAAATATTATGTTCTAACGTGTGAATATTGTAGCCATACGAAGGACAAAAGCCAATTATCAGATCAAGTTCCATCTCACTCATGTTACGTCCCCTCTGCAGTTACCTGATTACTGTAGCAACCTTCCAGCTTTCGTTGCAGATACTGCAGGGAAAGAAGCGAAAGATAGCTCGACATGCAGATGAGTGGAACAGGCACACTGTCGTTAAACATGTTCACCCTCCTCTCATCCCCCTGTCCCATATCAGTTCGCTCATAACATCGTTAATTAAGTCCCACCAAAATCATATTATCCTCATGCAGTCTGGGAAACCAGAGCCCCCAGGAACTGGGACATTGAGGAACTGAATGTAGCCCACACACCTCCAGTTCAGTGGACAGACAACTGCACTGTAGAAGCCCTTGATAGTACTCTCCAAAGCGCACCACCCACTCTGTTACGCGGCGTTTCTTTTCTCGTGTTTACCACTACGCTGCTGACGGACTCATTTAGCAGTCTGAAGAGCCCACCTCTCCAGGCAGATAGCTGGACAAAGGCCGGGCATACCACTGCTGGACAGGTGGAAAGATTAGCCCGCGTGCAACTGAAGGGGTCGAGGGGGGAGAGAGGGGGTGGCTTCTGGATGAAAGAGGGTGAAAGCAAGCCTCGGCTGCAAACGGCGGCATTCCGACAAAGCGCGGACACAACGGGAAGCAGGGGTGGAGAGGGGTAGGGACGGTAGAGGGGTTCATTACGCGGCTGGACGGTCTGCCTGCTGGAGCCTGAAGTGGCTCTGACCACGCTGCTGCTTTGAAGACTCAGGATGGCCGAAACAGCCCCAAACAGTCCGTCGGCCAATTTTAGTACATAGCTCGATACATCACTTAAGAACACAACCTATTACATCCATACACACATTTTTTTTAACTTTGCATGTTCAGTTCCGCAAGACCAGATTGATGAGAAAATCTCCATAGTCCTGGAAGGAATCAGTACAGGACATTATCATTAATAAAATAAAATGCAAACGAATTCTATGTAGAAGACAATCTACTAGAATATGCCCTCTAAGAAAGAGAAGTAATGCACCACGAAGGAATTATTTGAATGAGACGGAAATATGTACATGTGACGTACATGAACTGAGAAACAAATGATTACAGTTTCAGAAAAATTGGATCACTTGCTCAAGAGAAAGAGTTGCACAAATTGAGCCAAGTCAATAACACGTTACCTCCGGATCTTATGCAAGCAGTTCTTCCGCTTGGTACTGATTGATAGAGTTGTTCCATGTCCTCCTGAGGGATACCGTACCAAATTATGCCCAACTGGCACATTAGATCTTCAATATCCCGAGCTGATTGGAATACCCCAACCATAATCCTCCAAATGCTCCCACATGGGGAGAGATCCAGTGACTTTTCTGGCTAAGGTAGTGTTTGGCAAGCTCGAAGACACAATAGGAACTCTCAGTTTGACCAAATGCAAGCAAGCTTTGTCATGATGTAATGTAAGAATGGCTTTCCACAAGGGTAAGTGTGTCGCAGATAACAACCAAAGGGTTCATGTTATGAAAAGAGATGGCACCCCACACCATCACTCCTAGTTGCCGGGAGTACGGCGGCCGACAGTCAAGTTGGTATTATACCGCTTTCCGATGTGTCCCCAGAGACCTCGTTCGTCATCAGGACTCAGTTTGAAGCGTGTTCCTGCCATGAAAAGAGATGGCACCTCACACTTTCACTCCTAGTTTTCAGGGAGTATGGCAGCCGACAGTCAAGTTGGTATTCCACCACTTTCCGAGGTGTCTCCACACACCTCGCTCATCATCAGGACTCAATTCGAACTGGGTTCTTGACATAAAAGGAGATGGCACCCCACACCATCAATCTTAATTGTTGGGGAGTATGGCTGTCAACAGTCAAGTTGGTCTCCCACCACTTTCCAATGTGTCTCCAGATATCTCGCTCACCATCAGGACTCAGTTCGAAGCGGGACCCACCACTAAAGACAGTTCACTCCGTTCAGTGAGATCCCAGGATGAATGTGCCCAACACCACTGCAAATGGGCTCTTCAGTGTACACAGGTAAATGGTAGTCGGCGCGATGGACACCGTGAGCTCAACCCCCTTTCTGTGAGCCGAATGTTAATGGTCGTGTGGTCACTGAAACACCAGCTCCACGTCCGAACGATGATGATGATGATGAATCCTGGACTGAGTGGTTTACTGTCGATTTCTCGGTCCCTTTTTTTAAGCGGTGGAGCCCTTCCACGCCCACACCAGCGTGATGGCCAACTCAAAATGTCTGCTGCCATCTCTGCATAAGGGTCAGTTTTTACTGAAGTGAAGTGTCCAGGATGTGGGTACTGCGATGTTTGCGTACTTCTGGTTAAGGTTAGCCATTTATACCCTTTCATCTGGAGATAGATTGGGTCGAAAGTCGAACAAAGGGTAGCCGTTTAAGGGCAAAGGGAGAAAAGTACCAAGGCAATCTGCTGCGGCTCTGGTCTTTCCGTCCCTTTACGACGGACCTGCACCTACCTGTGAACATTGTCTCAGCATATCATCAGTAGGGAAGCCGAGTGAAACCTACTGTACTTCGACGTGAACCAGGCTGCAATTAAAGTCACTAATCTACGTTTCGGGAGAAAGTTTTCACACAAAATGAAAGTTTGGAAATTTTGTCCTCAATTAATATATTCTGACAATTAGGTGAACAAGTATCACTGCCAAGCCCGTGCTAGTCTTAACACAGTCACTCACGATCCCTTTCACTCACGTTAGCAAGTTTATGGTGTTGCATTTTCAGAAAACGTAATGGCTACAAAAATACTGATTGTTTTTGATTGAGAATGCTCGCCAAATATTACGTCTGTCGGTACCAAATGCAGTCTCAGTTTTAGCCACCGACCTGCTCAGTACGCCACGCGGAATATATGTCTTTTCTCATCGCAAAATTCACTTAAAAATTCCGAAATTTCTACACGCCCATCGGAATTATTATGCCGTCACTTTACAACACTTTTGATGTATGAAAACACTGCTGGATCCGGAAACTTCTCATTTCTAGCGGAAGTAGAACTACACATGTCCGAACTGTTTCATGGCTAGGCTTCGACTCCTCTTCCCTAGAGTACTCTAAGTTTCTTTACCAGCAGAGAAAGGCGCGCGAAGAATATTGCTTTACTCAACAGCCAATAGCAAAACAACGTTCTCCGGCGTCAATCCGCGCTTTTCATCAATAACCAAACGCAAAATAGTAAACCTAACGACTGGACTTTTAACCGACAAAATTATCTAATATGCTGAAGTTTTTCTTATGCATAAAGTTATTTACTATTGTTATTTATACCTGAATTAACTTTCGCTTTACCATAAACTTACTTTACAAATCTATTCTACAAAAATCCCCTTTGTCCACATCCATACTTCTTCGAAATATTCCCACACTAAATCCCACTACATAACTCGTTAAACAATTATGTTCATATTAACCTTAAATCACCCTCACGCATCATTCATACTGCTAAAACACATTTATAAAATTTTACATACAGAAAAAGACTTAATAACGCTTTATGAAAATACTAGAACAGTTTATGAAAAACATTCTATTACTTTAGTGTACTCTAGTGGGCACAATCGAAACTAAAATCACTGTCCCCCTATTCAATATTGTCCTCTATCGGCTGATACATAAACTACGTGCGCGTCCAGTCTCGCATCACCATCTGTCACTCTCCAGCTCTGAGACACATTTCCCACGAAAGCGCCTCCAAGGCAGGATCAGTATATGGCGCTACGCCTCAGTGCCAAGGGGAATAACCTCTGCGGTAGTTAGGTCGGGTAGAAAGAGCAGTAGGAGATGTCTTGCTGACTGTGATAAGACATGCAAGGACGGGTTAAGTTAGAAACGGGTATGATGCATGCAGATACTATGTCAAGCCGTATGTTCGTCATAAGAGATCAGTACGTGACGGTGCTGCACCACGGTGTGCTGCGGTTTAGGCTGAGAGAGCCCCCTGTCACGCTGCGTCAGTGGTGACTTGGCGCGGTGGAAGGCCCAGGTCTCCCATCGGTGTCTGGTGGGCGAGCGTCGAAGCCAAGCGCTCCGAGATGTTCAAAATGGTTCAAATGGCTCTGAGCACTATGGAACTTAACTTCTGAGTTCATCAGTCCCCTAGAACTTAGAACTACTCAAACCTAACCAACCTAAGGACATCACACAAATCCATGCCCGAGGCAGGATTCAAACCGGCGACTGTAGCGGTCACGCAGTTCCAGACAGAAGCGCCTAGAACCGCTCGGCCACACCGACCGGCGCTCCGAGATGTGCGGTCGCATAGTGGAACCTACCCTCTCTCAACGCTGCGCTGACAGGCTCAGTGAGGGCCGCGGTTGAGTCATCTCCGTGTAGCGTATGACGTAGCCCTAGCCCTTGATTGTCCTCATCGCTCTGGTAGCCCACTCTTTCGAGCAGAGCTGCTTGGAACTGACGGGCTTCGGCGTTCCTGCGGCGGTACGCGAGCTGTTCTTCGGCGTGTCCGCCACGTTGTGGTTTCCCGCCGGCTGCGCCATAAGGGGAGCGGCAGCAGGTTTCTTCTGTTCGCCTGTGGTGTCCACACAGATGTCGTGCGCCAGCTGCGAGCGCAATTGCCGCAGTTGGCTGCATGCCTCCTCTGTCCCTGCAGACAGGGTGGCCTTAAAAGCTGCCCTATCCGCGTCCGTGGCGGCTCTAAAGGCCGCAGTCGCCTCCTGCTCCGCGGCAACCAGCATGGCGTTCATGTCCTGCACTTGCGGCGCCTGCTGCGCTACCGCCGACAGCCGGTCCCTCGCGCCCCTCACACTGGCTCAGTATTCCGGCTGCCTGCAGACAGCGGGAGCTGCCTTCTCGCCTTTCCGTTGTATCTTCGTTCGGTGGCGCTTGCGGCGCCGTCGTCGCGTCTTCTCGGTTTCCACCTTGTCTCCAGCGCAGCTGTCGCCGGCGAAAGCCGGACAGCCACGCCAGTTTTCCACGTGTGGCCCGCCACAGCGAGCTCAAGTAGGCACCTCTTCTCATCGCCTGTCACAGGCGTGGGTGTCGTACGCAACGGCGCGCTTTACGCACCGCGACCAGTTGCGGCAGTATCTAGCCCGTGTCCTTCAGCTTAGCTCCTGAAGCACTGTGGCTTAGGGTCCATGCCTAGGGGGAGACCTTCGACAGTCACAGGAAAGCCTAATAGCTTCCTCATCTCCAAGCTGCCATCCGTCGCAGTTTCCACTGCGACGATGTACAGAGGAGGCCTCTTATTGTTCGTACGGTAGTGCAGCTTACTGGCCATTAAAATTGCTACACCACGAAGATGACGTGCTACAGACGTGAAATTTAACCGACAGGAATAAGATGTTGTGATATACAAATGATTGGCTTTTCAGAGCATTCACACAACGTGCTGACATGAGGAAAGTTTCCAACCGATTTCTCATACACAAGCAGCAGTTGACCGGCGTTGCCTGGTGAAACGTAGTTGTGATGCCTCGTGTAAGGAGGAGAAATGCGTACCGTCACGTTTCCGACTTTGATAAAGGTCGGATTGTAGCCTATCACGATTGCGGTTTATCGTATCGCAACACTGTTGCTCGCGTTGGTCGGTATCCAATGATTGTTAGCAGAATATGGAAGCGGTGGGTTCAGGAGGGTAATACGGAAAGCCGTGCTGGATCCCAACGGCCTCGTATCACTAGCAGTCGAGATGACAAGCATCTTACCTGCATGGCTGTAATGGATCGTGCAGCCACGTCTCGATCCCTGAGTCAAAAATGGGGACATTTGCAAGACAACGACCATCTGCACGAACAGTTCGACGTCGTTTGCAGCAGCATGGACTATCAGCACGGAGACCATGGCTGCGGTCACCCTTGAAGCTGCATCACAGACAGGAGTGCCTGCGATGGCGTACTCAACGATGAACCTGGGTGCACAAATGGCAAAACGCCTTTTTTTCAGATGGACCCAGGTTCTGTTTACAGCATCACGATGATCGCATACGTGTTTGGCGACATCGCGGTGAACGCACATTGGAAGCGTGTATTCGTCATCGCCATACTGGCGCACCACCCGGCGTGATGGTATAGGGTGCCATTGGTTACACGTCTGTCACCTCTTGTTCGCATTGACAGCACTTTGGAAGTTACATTTCAGATGTGTTACGACCCGTGGCTCTACCCTTCATTCGATCCCTGTGAAACCCTACATTTCAGCAGGATAATGCACGACCGCATGTTGCAGGTCCTGTACGGGCCTTTCTGGATACAGAAAATTTTCTACTGCTGCCCTGGTCAGCACATTCTCCAGATCTCTCACCAAATGAAAACGTCTGGTCAATGGTGGCCGAGCAACTGGCTCGTCACAATACGCCAATCACTACTCTTGATGAACTGTGGCATCGTCTTGAAGCTGCATGGGCAGCTGTACCTGTACTCGCCATCCAAGCTCTGTCTCAATGGCCAGGCGTATCAAGGCCGTAATTACGGCCAGAGGTGGTTGTTCTGGGTATTGATTTCTCAGGATCTATGCACCCAAATTGCATGAAAATGTGATCACATATCAGTTCTAGTATAATATATTTGTCCAATGAATACCCGTTTATCATCTGCATTTCTTCTTAGTGTAGCAATTTTAATGGCCAGTAGTGTAGTTGCTCCACGGAATGCGGCACGTGACAGCCCCTCTTGGACCGTCTTCTCATCACAGATCCAAGGCACCCCCTTGATCAGGGCCTTTGACTGCTTCTCGCGCTGTTTCGGCTCGGTCGTCTTCTCGACAGTAGGTGGATCAAGAATGTCGGCGGCCACAGCTCTCTTCAGTGTTCGGTGGTCGGCAACGCTCTCTGTATGCAGCTGTACGACGGCGTCTGAGTCCAATGGACTCTACGCCTACTTCTTCGCTGCAGCAGTTGGCTATGATATCATACATCTCTGCCCATGACCATCTACTGCACTGAATGTACAGAGGGGGAACAGGTGTACGACGTTCGTCGCGCTTCTGTTCCGCATTCCTGCTGGGCTGCGATGTCGAAGAGCTTCTTCCCCGTGTGTGCATTCTTCTTCTGCTCCTTTCTGCACATTCTGTGACTCGAGGACCTGACAGTTTTGCTGTGTGTTAAATTTGCTTAGCGTCCCGACACAGTCCACAGCTCTTCTTCTGACCAAGCACAGGCAGCGCCTCTGCTGTTCGAGCGCATCTTCCTTGGTCCTCACATTCTGTCGTCGCTTTAGGTCGACCTCTTCCTTCTTTACGCTGTGTTCTTCCACGTTTCACCCATTCCTGCCAACAACGTCGAATAGGGGCATCGTTCCTATTCAAATGTCTAGCGATTCGCCGATTACTGCAGCCGGCCTCCTTGAGCCCAATTACAACTCGTATGCTAACATTGTTCACGTGACAGTTTGCGAAGCAAAGCTACTGTCCAAAGGAGTACAAGGGAGTGAAATTCGCAACGATATTGTTTAGTCGTATCGCCATGTTCCCTGTTTACTACCCTCGGAATCCGCACGGTGAAATTGCGCTGCAGCATCACACATTCACCTCTCAGTTGTCAAAGTTTCCAGTTTTGCATTTTCCATCGATACCTATATGAATATCAGTTTGTGACCAATTTGCGTAACTCCTTCGTGGTGCCTCTCTTTTCATTGCCTTAGAGTGTTTTACTTTAACCAATAGTACATCACAAGAATTAGCTTAATTTTTCCAGTGGCTTGCCTACAGGAGTGATCCACGAGAAAATTCTTCAGTTTAGACTAGCATGTGAGAGGATTACTCCTTTCTCTAGAAGAGTCGAGTGGGTGTGGTCCAAATGCCGATTAATTTCTGGCAAGTATTAAGTGAGTGAGAGCTATTAATTCGTGGAAATAATTTCATATTGCCGGCCGAAGTGGCCGCGCGGTTCTGGCGCTGCAGTCTGGAACCGCGAGACCGCTACGGTCGCAGGTTCGAATCCTGCCTCGGGCATGGATGTGTGTGATGTCCTTAGGTTAGTTAGGTTTAACTAGTTCTAAGTTCTAGGGGACTAATGACCTCAGCAGTTGAGTCCCATAGTGCTCAGAGCCATTTGACCCAATTTCATATTACTATCAAAAAACGACATTAAACACAATAAATATTGAGAGGCGAATGCCAGAATTCCCTGACTCTTGAGCAGAGGCCAACAAGTAGGTCTCGAAATTACAGCACATATTGCTCCAACCGCCCATTTCTGAGCCAAAAATACCCTTTGTGGATGGGAAGAGTTGACCCCAGAATTCAATGCCGTATATCACAAGCAAATGAAAAGCAACGTCGACTAATGTTTTGTTGGCCACTCACAGATTGCAGATACTGTTCTAATGGTAAATGTGGCAGCATTCAGTTTTAGAACTACATCCTGAACATGGGCATTCCATGACAATTTACCTCCAATCTGAACACTTAGGAACCTGGACTGTTAAGACTCACTGACCATACGGGCAGTTTTACCTTAACTGTGTTTTAGAAACCGTAAACGCTGAACGTTACTGCGATTTAGCACTAATTTATTTTGTATAAGCCATGAACTTGTTTCCTGAACTGTATTTTTTGATACATTGCCTACGTGGAACTCATTATGCTTCACTATCGTGGGCAATGTCGAAATTCCGGGTAGTTATACCTAAAGTGCACGGTTGACTGTAATTATCGTATAGCAGCGGTAATTGGTAGACTTCTACCACTAATGCGGAACCAATTTACACTGGAAAAGACTTAGTTCTAATTTCGGTCACCAGGTGCAAATCTGCTTCTGTGAATGCTAGGAAGAGGTATAGATACGTTTCTACGTGTAATGGACAAGGAACTGGATGTGGACAGAAGAGGTCGAATATGTAAGAAAGACACAATGCTGAATTTATAATTCACCGCTGCACCGGAGACGTCGAAGACAGGCATATCTCGCAGCAGTTCCGGTGGAATCTGAGCAACATGTATCTGTATACTTACATTATGATCAGGTAGAGACCAAAAACAGGTTCTTTTAGATATCCTCACAGCCAAAACTCACATGGATTCAGATCAGGTGATCTTGTATCTGGAAAAACCTGTGGAGATAATACATTCGTGGGACGTTGCATTACGCAGATCTTTCACTGGGCGAAGACACGATAACAGTGATTTCCACACAGCTGCGCTCTTCCAAAGCATGAATCACAGGCTGTACAAGGTCGTCTCGATAACGTGCAGACGTCATAGTACGTGTAACAGGTCCTCTGGGTGTACTCTCTTCAAAGAAGAACGGGCCTAAAATAAAGGTCCTCGTGAATCCACACCACCCAGTCACATACAGGAGGCAGATTAACCGTATCCCAAATTCTGCAGTTGTATGTATTCACTGCCACCTGTAGTGTTAACTGTACCTCGTCACTCCACAGAATATTGCTCAGCCACATGTCATCAACTTCGATCCGTTTGCCAGAAACTGAAGAGCAGACCATGAGATTTCACTTGCTGCAATGCCTGGATACTGTACGGGTACCAGCGTAAAAGAAATAGCACAAGTTTCCTTACAGTTAACGACCCGACTGACAATTCTCGTGACACTGCATGAGAAATAGTGCAACCCGGGGCATGCGCTGTATGGTCATCTAAAGCAACAGCAACCTCGCCAATAACTTGCACCGGGGCGGGACGCCTTCCTCGTCTAGGTGCTGTAGCGCCGGAAATGCATATCCTCCTATTTCCATCTATTATACTATAATTTTTTTCCTTATTTTGTTACCTGAAGATATGACGTTTCTGTGTCTTTGTATATTGTAATTGTTTTACTATTTTTATATACATGCATTTATGTCGATGTATAATTGGTTTGTTGTGTAAAGATTATTTGTATTTTTACGCTGGGTCTGGCCTAGGGAAAACTATGCTATCGAACGATTACATCGATAGGTCGTGTGGAGAATCAAAGTGTTTAAGATCTTTGATAGTGTTAACTCTGCCGCATGGAGCGCGGGCAGAGGGAGTCTGGCTGGAGTAGTGCAGTGGAGCAGGTGTGTTGTGTGACGCTCCCGCGAGTTGCCGCGCTTTCGGGGTTTGGCAGCATGTAATTGCGCTCGACTTGCTGTGATAGTTTCTGATACGGTGTCGCGGACGGGAAGCATTAGCTGGCGCACATCAAGATCCCGTTTCGCCAGGTGACCGTGTCGAGAAGGAGGCGCGCCAACATCCAGCTTCTGCAACAGCGACGGCCGACAATGAGTGACTGTCGCCACCTCCTCGATCGACGACTTCAAACCTTCAATCAACCAACAGGGAAGACTGGAAGCACGTAAAGTTTTAGAACTGTATGGCAGACCTCAGCTTTTCAAACTGTTAAATTTTTCTCACTAAATTACAGCAATGTAGCATGAACCATTGTTGCTCATTGTCCGAATTGCATTAGCAAGTAGGGTCCCTTCCTTTTCCGGAATGAACCCGAGTGTCGTTGAAATTCAAACGCCAGCATTAAAGTAATATCATTCGATTTCACTGCTTTAATTTCAAAGTTCAGTTAAGGCATTCATAGCTGCCTACAATATTTAGATTACACAAGCAGAAATTAAGAGTGCGAGTTTTGTTACCATATTGTAACTTACCTGTGACTGAAGCTCAGCTTGGTACGTACTAAAATTTATTATTGTTAATTGTTCAGAATCATTTAATTCAAGTTCAAAGTTAAATCTCTTATTTCTAAATTGAGTAGATTTAAGTAGCTTTTGAAATGATTGTTGAGGTAGCCCAAGACTAACCGTATTTTACTGAATTTCGATGTGCTTCAGAAACAAAGCTCACTATTAATTTCAGTCACTAAATTAACTTTCAATTTTCCGGTTTTATTAATTCTTTTGCTAAATTAAGTCAGAGTGTAGCGAAGTTTATTACTTCTGTCAAACTTTCAGTTTTCACACTACACGTGTCAGCCTCCAGTTGCCACGCTTCTAGTGCTAATTATGTGTGTAGTAACCTTTCTTTTTCAGTTACTATAGTAATTGTCCATAGGACTGGCGACCGTAATTTCCCCCAAATCTCAAATATCTAATTACCGCTAGTTAATTGTCAACGTAACGGCCGCACATTTACTTTCTTTTTTAACTTTACCCCTTTTCAAAATTGATTTCCATCAGTTTCATTTGCATTTTTCCTTTCATTTAGATGTAACCCTTTCCTCCCTCTTTAGCGACAGATTAACTTCGGTGACGATTGCTTTTCCCAAATTTCCATTACGTACACGCGGTTTAATTTTTCACTGTCATTAAGGTCGATAAGTGAGGGGGAGGTTACATTGCTACACTAATCTCACCCGCACTTCTAAATTTCGCTATCTTCACCTTCTTTAAGGGAAGGTTTACTATCTCTCGGTTCAAAAATCGATTTTTTTAAATTGCGTTTTTTGATCCATAGAAGTGTTTAGAATCCACCCCTGAAACCGTTTTCCCGAATACCGAGCGGAAATGTTTGTTATTCGCGGTTGAACAAAAAAATACACCTGCCTGAAATCGGTCTTTTTCACGCACCAGCTTTTCTTTCGGAGGACGAGTTATTGTACCGGTGCTTGGGAGGAAACACACAAAATTCAAATGAAACTTTGAACGCGTGTGTTTGGAAGTTATCCCCCAATCATTTGCATTCTGGTGCGAAGACACTGGAGATTGCGACTTTCCTGGCAGTGAGCAGTTTCAACGAAGAGTATTCAGCAATTCTGAAGACCATGACGACGATGGACGTCACCCTGGGACTCTATTCGACGCAGTTCGCCAAGCATTCGGACGACCACCGGATTAAAGAGGCATAAAACCGCTTGTCGCCGGCCGTACGAGCGGCTCTGGAGCAGCGCAGGATGGCCCAAATCGAACAGAACGCCCTCTCTGAGGAAGAGGAAGGACCAGTTTATGGACCAGGATTAGCAGATTGAACGTAAGTTGCATAATATTGCATTTATATGTAGTCAGAACTTCAAACGCGTTTTTCTCGAAAGACGTTTTTTAAATGGCATGGTAAGTTCAAATCTACTGAACCGATTGGCATGATTCTTTGTTTCCGACGAAGCTAACTAAACTGTCTAGGAGTTGTACCACTTTTATTCCGATCCATCAGCTATAAATATTTTTACTTGGCCGACGAAGTCGAAAAATCGATGAAAAAGCCCTATTTTTTTCAAATGGCCGCCATTTTGTGTCCTATGGTCCAAATAACTTAAGCGATGTACAACTCCTAAAGAGTCTTACATATTTCGCTAACGTCGACTCAGTTTTGATTTCAGACGAGCCGGATGTCCTGTGACATACCGCGCGTGGAGGTCTACATCGAAAGTTTGTTTCGTTCAGACGGCATTTCGACCTTTGCTCTTCGACATTTCCGGTCGAAAAAATTCCAATTCGTAGAGAAAATATGAATGAACATTTTGACCAGACTTTACGTTGATATCTATAACACATCCCGAGGGAATCTTAAAGAACATGCTTTTTTCGGGCCAAAGATAGTAAACCTCACCTTAAACGATTTAATGGTATCGGCTCTATCAGTCTTCGAAACTCTTCTTTTGCAGCACTGTAATTGCTGCCGTCCACATAAAACAGCATCACTGACAGCGCATAGTCTTTCTTCTCGATAGCGATTCTGTTGGGGTGGGTTGGGTTGTTTGGGGAAGGAGACCAGACAGCAAGGTCATCGGTCTCATCGGATTAGGGAAGGACGGGGAAGGAAGTCGGCCGTGCCCTTTCAAAGGAACCATCCCGGAATTTACCAGGAGCGATTTAGGGAAATCACGGAAAACCTAAATCAGGACGGCCGGACTCGGGATTGAAGCGTCGTCCTCCCGAATGTGAGTCCAGTGTGTTAACCACTGCGCCACCTCACCCGGTAGCCATAATGTGTGCACTCACTTCATAGTTTGCCAAATTACAGCGTCGATGTCGTACCGTGATAATGTGTGCAGCGCCCAATTTCCACCTGGCAGCCACAGTTCGAATTAATGTGGTTTCTAGCGTAAATCGGTACAGCACTAACGCATTAGCATATCTACGAACTTCCGCTGCCATACGAAAATTACAGCTCAGGCTGGAACTTCATCAGTAGCTGCACCTTAGTTATACCCACCCGGTAATTACAAACTTTGAATAACAAAGGGTTAGTTTCGGTAATAACTAGATCAGACAGAACTAATTACAAATGCAAAATTACGTGTGTATAAAAATTCAAATTAGAGAGTAACTACATTATTAATGAAACTAGTAAATGTTTGATAAAACTGTATTAAGGGGGGTAGGACGTCAAACGGGCCGACTTGGAGCAGGAGAGGCATCGCAGGACATTTTAATTTCCACTGTCGATACTTTTACAAATAAATTCATAAAACTTTGTCAGCATGACCAGGAAGGATTCAGAATTTACAGTCACAGCAGTGGAAGTTCGAAAACATAACAAAATATTTTTTTTACATGTTAAATTTCACCTTTTTTCACTTACTAATGGCAGCATTTGTTGCTATAGGCACACTTTTCTTCTTAAGTAAGAGAGATTCTTCGATAAATTTTGCACAGCATACAAACCACACACAAAGGTGTATGAAACTCTAGAATTCTACAAATCTATTAAAAACTGTGGTAAAAATTGTGGTAATTAACTAGAAAAATTGTGTTTTTTCTAAACATGACGTTTAAAATGTAACAGATCATTCGTTTTTTCATAAATTAAATAAATTCTAGAGCTTCATACACCTTTGAGTATGGTTTGTATGCTGTGCAAAATTCATCGAAGAATCTCTCTTACTTATGAAGAAAAGTGTACCTGCAGCAAACAAATGATGCCATTAGTAAGTGGAAAAAATGATGAAATTTCACATGTAAAAAAAAATTTATTTTGTTTTGTTTTCGAACTTCCACTGTTGTGAGTGTAAATTCTGAATCCTCCTGGTCATGCTGACAAAGTTTTATGAATTTATTTGCAAAAGTATAGACAGTGGAAATTAATATGTCCTGCGATGCCTCTCCTGCTCCAAGTCGGCCCGTTTGACGTCCTGCCCGCCTTTAAGGAATATGTTTAAGCGGAGTCACTCAACCAATCATTATTCATTATTAACATTAATATTACCTTTGGGCAACCTGCGATGCGCATTTTTGGGGTTCCTTATCTTATTCGGTACAAACGGAACTCTTATGTGACCACCGTGTTGTCTATCTGTATGACTGTCCATTTGTGTGTTTAGACCTTTTTCTCCGGAATGGGTAGCCGAATCAAATTTAAATTTATGTCACATATTAAGATCTACGGTCCTTGGCGCTATGAAAAAATTAAGTTTGTATGTCAATGAAATCTAAAGAGATGGTCATTTATGCCACATCTTTCGATACTGGGGCAACGGCCTTGCCGCAGTGGATACACCGGTTCCCGTCAGATCACCGAAGTGCTGTCGGGCGCGGTCCGCACTTGGATGGGTGACCATCTGGGCCGCCATGCGCTGTTGCCATTTTTCGTGGTGCCAATTGAGGAGCTACTCGACCGAATAGTAGCGGCTCCGGTCAAAGAAAACCATCGTAACGACCGGGAGAGTGATGTACTGACCACACGCCCCTCCTATTCGCGTCCTTATCTGAGGATAACACGGCGGTCGGATGGTCCCCATAGGCCACTTGTGGCCTGAAGACGGGGTGCTTTTTGATACTGGAAAGCTGACTCGTCAAAACCTATAGAGTATCTCTCGTTTATCTAGAATCGTGATCTTTGAAAGCCGCGCGGGATTAGCCGAGCAGTCTTGGGCGCTACAGTCATGGACTGTGTGTAATCTTAAGGACTGATGACCTTAGCAGTTAAGTCCCATAAGATTTCACACACAGTTGAACATTTTTTGATCTTTGAAAAGAAACAAGATTCCGCAGTAGAAGCAAAGGAAAAAATTGGAAGTGTTAATTTGTCATTATAGCACACATTTTTTTTTTCCATTTGTTATTCGACTGCTTGCCTGTCCGTTTGTTGAGACACCTTTCGTTTCCTCAGCAATCACAAAACGAAAAGCGAAATTACACAAAAAGTTTTCGCTTAAAACTTAAAATTAAAACGTTCTGAAAAGTCTTGGAATTGCCGAGACTGAAAGCTTGCCAGTATCGACAACGACAACGGGTAAAAATCGTATTGTTCAGAACCACGGGAGTTGGCCTGTGTTTTGTCGTACGTGTTCAAAAAAAAAATGTTTCAAATGTCTCTGAGCACTATGGGATTTAACTTCTGAGGCCATCAGTCCCCTAGAACTTAGAACTACTTAAACCTAACTAACCTAAGGACATCACACACATCCATGCCCGAGGTAGGATTCGCACCTGCGACCGTAGCAATCCAGCGGTTCCGGACTGAAGCGCATAGAGCCGCTCGGCCACCGCGGCCGGCCGTATGTGTTCGTACACAGGCATGGGTAAGGATTTGCACTGATTTGCACTTACGATATGGCGCATATTAAATTGTGGACATCATAATTGAAGAACTAACGCCGTCAAACTATTTATTTAAATACATGAACTCGGAAGAACTGGATTCTTTCGGCGTAAAAGACGAAACTTTATAACTGTACCGAATTTGACAACGCCCAATTAAGAAGTTAAGACAACAAAATAAAAGCACAAGGCTTATTATTATTTTATAATTTATCTGAGACAGGAAATTTCTAATGTTAACCGTGAGCTATGCGCTTCTTGGAGCCACATTCTCAGTTGTGTATTGAGCAACAGAACGTCCGAAGACCGCGTTGATTTTATTCTAGTTTTCATCTAACATTTTGAATCACTGGCGAAGACGATTATTGTTACAAGGTAAATGGCAACATAATGTATTACTCATGGATGATGGATGAACATACACGAAATGACCATAGTTCACAGACAGTCATTAACACGTGTTCCTTGTAGCTCGTATGTAGGAATTTTACAAAGACAAAATGGCGACGATGCCCATAATATACCACTATAAGCTAATAGACCACGACCGTATTTTTTTAAGTCCTCAGTCTTCTAACTAATCTGATGCGGTTCGCCACGAATTCCTCTCCTATGCCAAGCTCTTCATCTCAGAGCAGCACTTGCAACCTACGTCTGCAAATATTTGTTGGATGTATTCCAATCTCTGTCTCCCTCTACGTTTTTACCCTTCCAGCTCCCTCTAGTACCATGGAAGTTATTCCGTGGTGTGTTAACAGATGTGCCACAATCCTGTCCATTCTTCTTATCGGTGTTTTCCTTATATTCCTTTCCCCACCGATTCTGTGGAACCTTCGCACCCCTTACCTTATCAGTCCACCTAATTTTCAACCCTTTCCTGTAGCACCACGTCTCAAATGCTTAGATTCTCTTGTTTTCCGATTTTCCCGCAGTTCGTGTTTCATTATCACACAATGATGTGACCAATGTACATGCTCAGAAATTTCTTCCTCAAATTAAAGCCTATGTTTGATACTAGTAGACTTCTCTTAGCCATGAATGCCCTTTTTGCCAGTGCTAGCCTGCTTTTAATGTCCTCCAGCGTCATGAGATGTTTAGCTGCACAGGTAGCAGAATTCCTTAACTTCATCTACTTTGTGATCACCATTCCTGATATTGAGTTTGTCGCTGTCCTCATTTCTGCTACTTCTCATTACTTTCGCCTTTGATTTACTCTCAATCCGTATTCTGTACTCAGATATTCACTACATTCAACACATCCTGTAATTCTTCTTCACTTTCAAATGTCATCAGCAAACCATGTCACTGATATTTTTCAGGTTGAATTTTAATCCCACGCTTGAACCTGTCTTTTATTTCAGTCAGTGTTTCTTTGATGAATGGATTGAACGGGAGGGGAGAAAGACTAGGTCGCCAGGTTATTCCCTTTCTAATCCGAGCACTTTGCTATTGGTCTTCCACTGTTATTGTTGCCTCTTGATTCTTTAACATATTGTGTATTACCCGTGTACCACTATAGCTTATCCCCTTTTTTTCAGACTTTGGAACATTTTGTATCATTTGACATCGTCGGACGCTTTCTGCAGGTTGACAAATCCTATGAATGTGTATTGATTTTTCTTTAGTCTTTCTTACAACATCAACCGCAACGTCAGAACTGCCTCTCTCGTGCCTTTACTTTTCCTAAAAGCACACTAATCGTCATCTAACATATCCTCAGTTGCCTTTTCCATTTTTCTGCATACTATTGTTGTCAGAAACCTGGATGCATGAACTGATAAGCTGATAGCAGAATAATTCCCTCCGTTTCAATCTTCGAAATTACGTGGCTGATATTTTTCCGAAAGTCTGACGGTATATCGCCGGTCTCATACATTCTATACACCAACGTGAACAGCTGGCTTGTTGCCAGTTCCTCCAATGATTTTAGGAATACTGATTGAATTTTTCTATCCCTACTGCCTTATTTGATCATAAGTTCTCCAAAGCTCTTTGAAATTCTGATTCTAGTAGTGGATCCCCTATCTCTTCCCAGTGGACTTCTGTTTCTTCTTCTATGACGTCATCAGACTCATTCGTCTCACAGAGGCTTCCAATGTACTCATCCACCTGTCCGGTCTCTGCTCTACATTTAACAGTGCAGTCCCCATTGCAGTCTTAATGTTACTAGACTTGCTTTCAATTACCCCGATGATTGTTTTGACTTTTCTACAGACTGAGTGAGGTCTTCCTACAATCAGTTCTTTTTCAATTTCTTCCCCTTTTCATGAAGGCATTTCTTCCTAGCCTCCCGATATCGTACCAGTGAAATTCAAGTATCTTACTCGTGAGCTTTAACACATGCCTTTAGCAATACTACAGCAACTCAATGTTTAAAAATTATGTGAATTTTCTAATGTGTTTGTTGTCATTATTTACTTATTGAATAATAATTTTTATTGCAGTCTAACAAAATAAACGCGTTATGGAAAAAGGTACACAGATGAATTTCATTTAACAATAACAATTTATCTAAATGTGGACCATAGGTTAAATTAAAGTGCACTTGTATAAAATGTGCCTGAGTCAACAATTAGGAGGCTTGCTCAAAATAAAAATAAAAGTTTAAACGGTGAAATAGAAATTTTTGGCGTAGTAAACTTCTCCCAACTTAAAACTTGCCTTTGGCGTTAAAGGGTGAAAAAATTGCTCCATAATTTCAGTGCAGAGGAAGCCATGGCACACGAAGAGAGGGATGAAGGTGCCCATCCGTTAAATATCGCCCAATCCACGAGAAATTATGAAACATCCAAGAAGAAGTTAAAAGTCTAGCCAAAGTGCCTGTAAAATGACGTGTAATACAGGCAAAATAAAGCTCACTGAAGCCAAGGTCTAGAAATCTGAAACTACAGTCCCCGATGTGAAAACCAAGTGTTTTGTACACTCTGCAGGGAATCAGTAACAGAAACTCATTCGTGAAACAGAGGTATGGTGTAGCTAGATGTACGGGGAAGATAGACTGGAAGAAATGGTCAGGTGAACGGAATGCAGAATGTATACATCCAAAGTGAGCAGGGGTGGAAGGAAGGCAGGAAAAAGTTATATTGCTTTCAAATAACGTAAGCACTAAAATGTTGAACGTTCCCTTAAACTAAGACTACAACACATCTTTAAACTCAGGGACACGGTTCATAAGGGTGGTACAATTTACGCACCCACTGAATCAAATTAGGAAATAAGACTTCTAATTCTTACCACTTGCAGATGTTTCGAAAATTAAGTATACTTTGTTTATATATCCCAGAACTGTCCTTGTGTCAATCATATGCAAAGAACAACATCCTGTAGATGACGTTGATTAAATAATTATGTAACTTATTATTTAGGGTATAGCAAACATAATTTCAGAAAACGTGTAGTTTGGGAAACTTTGGCATACTTCAAAGTTCCCAATATCTGTTTGACATTTAATCTACATTTAAATAACTATCAGTGCCCTTCATAAATAAATCTATATACTATGACTATTTCATTTGCAAGGAAAAACTGAGAGTGGAGTTGCTTGTCAGGTGTGTTTTGAGAAAGACTATTTTTTCTGATGTGTGTCTATGTACTGCTCAGTTTTAGCAACCATGTTGGAACTATAATGAGTATAAAACTTAAGTGGGGCAAGAAGTAACAGTAAACAGTGAACAATGGAGATTACTACAACTAATGCCCTTTCTTAACTTGCTTCGATTCATTTCACAAAACTATTATGTAACATTTCTCTAGTGCTGCTCCAACGAACCTGGAGATACAAACTACGCATTTCCTGCTTTCAAATGGTTCAAATGGCTCTGAGCACTATGGGACTTAACATCTGAGGTCATCAGTCCTCTAGAACTTAGAACTACTTAAGCCTAACTAACCTAAGGACATCACACACATCCATGCCCGGGGCAGGACTCGAACCTGCGACCGTAGCAGTTTCGGGGTTCCAGACTGAAGCGCCTAGAACCACTCGGCCCCACCGGCCGTGTTTCCTGTTTTCAACGAGAAAAATTGTAACTCAAATGCAGTTACTCACGCAGGTCGAATGTGGGCTGCAATTATTGTACGGCAGCGAAACTTAGTGCATACAATAATGCACTGTATCAGTATCGCTATCTGAAGAGTGATAGGATGTCAGTAAATGGTCTAAAGAAGATGATAATTAAATTCGAAAACAGGAGTGAGCTCTGCACGGAATCTGGAAGAGAAAGCCGTTCTATCCCGGTGGAAGTTATTGCGGAGGTTTCTGTTGCTGTAACTGGCCATTCAGCACGTGTCCCGGGTAATCCTGGTGCTCGTGAAGTGTCAGGAGAATTGTCCGTCCCATGGTCAACAACACAGGAAGTCAAATATTTAAATGTGTGTGAATTCCTAAGGGACCAAACTGCTGAGGTCATCGGTACCTACACTGTTAAGTTTCCATGCTATTGAGACCTCCCTGTACACCACACGATTCCTGCTTTGGAAGAACTCAGCTGTGTTGAAACGACTGTTTTCGTGCAAGAGGGGGCAACGCCTCATGTCGCTCGCTCAGTAAAGCATTGTTTACCACATCCTTTCACGAATGTGTCATCTCCAGAAGTTTTCCCGTATGCATGTCTTACAATATCACCTGATCTCATTCCGAGTGACTTCTGTCTCACGGGATATCTAAACGAACGCTCTTACGTTCGGTCTCTACCCGATCTGAATGTTAGTATACAGCAACATGTACATCTACGTAATTACTCTGCTATTCACAATAAAATGCCTGGCAGAGGGTTCAATGAACCACCTTCAAGCTGTCTCTCTACCGTTCCACACTCGAACGGCACTCGGGAAAATCGAGAGCGTAAATTTTTCTGTGCGAGCCCTGATTTCTCATATTTTATCGTGATGATCATTTCTCCCTATGTATGTGGATGAGAACAGAATGTCTTCCCAATCGGAGGAGAAAACTGAAATTTCGTGAGAAGATCCCGTCGCAACGAAAAACGCCTTTGTTTTAATGATTGAAACGCCACACCACGTATCATGTCTGTGACACTATCTCCCCGATTTCCCGATAATACAAAACGAGCTGTCCTTCTATGTACTTACTCGATGTCATCCGTCAGTCCCTCCTGATGCGGATCCCACACCGCACAGCAATACTCCAGAATAGGGCGGTGAAGCGTGGTGTAAGCAGTCTCTTTAGTAGACCTGTTGCACCTTCTAAGTGTTCTGCCAATGAACCGCTGTCTTTGGTTTGCTCTACCCACAACATTACCTATGTGATCGTTCCAATTTAGTTTATTTGTAATTGTAATCCCTAAGTATTTAGTTGAATTTACAGCCCTCAGATTTGTGTGACTTATCGCGTAATCGAAATTTAGCTGGTTTCTTTTATTACTCATGTGAATAACTTCATACTTTTCCTTATTCAGGGTCAATTGCCACTTTTCGTACAATAAAGATATCTTATCTAAATCGTTTTGCAAGTCGTTTTGATCGATGATGACTTTACAAGACGGTAAATGACAGCATCATCTGCAAACAATCTAAGACGGCTACTCAGATTGTCTCTCATCTCGTTAATGTAGATCAGGAACAGTAGAGGGCCTACAACACTTCCTTGGGGAACGCCGGATATTACTTCTGTTTTACTCGATGACTTTCCGTCTATTACTACGAACTGTGACCTTTCTGACAGTAAATCATGAATCCAGTCGCACAACTGAGGCGATACTCCGTAGGCACGCAGTTTGGTTAGAAGACGCTTGTGAGGAACGGTGTCGAAAGCCTTCTGGAAATCTAAAAATGTGGAATCAATTTGACATCCCCTGTCGATAGCACTTATTACTTCATGAGTATAAAGAGCTAGTTGTGTTTCGCAAGGACGACATTTTCTGATTCCATGCTGTGTGTCAATAAATCGTTTTCTTCGAGGTACTTCATAATGTTCGAATACAGTGTATGTTCCAGACCCCTACTGCAAATCGACGTTAGTGATATAGGCCTGTAATTCCGTGGATTACTCCTACTTCCCTTTTTGGGTATTTGTGTGACTTGAGCAATTTTCCAGTCTTTAGGTACGGATGATTTTGTGGGCGAGTGGTTGTATACAATTGATAAATATGGGGCTACTTTATCAGCATACTCTGAGAGGAACCTGACTGGTATACAAACTGGACCGAAGGTCTTGCCTTTATTAACTGATTTAAGCTGCTTTGTTACACCGAGGATATCTACTTCTATGTTTCTCAAAATGGCTCTGAGCACTACGGGACTTAAATCTGAGATCATCAGTCCCCTAGAACTTAGAACTTCTTAAATCTAACTAACCTAAGGACATCACAAACATCCATGCGCGAGGCAGGATTCGAACCTGCGACCGTAGCGGTCGCTGCGGTTAAAGACTGTAGCGCCTAGAACCTCTAGACCACCCCGGCCGGCTATGTTTCTCATCTTGGTAGTTGTTCTTGATTGGAATTCCGTCGGAACTGCTGCGATCAACTGTTTATCACGTTGTCCTACGGATGCAGCATCTTGTCAACGTCCCCGGTGCTCACACAGAATGCACTGTGATGATGATCGGTTTATTGGAGGCTCAACTGCGCGGTCATCAGCGCCCGTACAAAGTCCCAATTTTTTCACACAGACCAATTTTGCCACTGCCACGAATGATGGTGGCAATGATGATGAAATGATTAGGGCAACACAAACACCCAGCCCCCGGGCCGAGAAAATCCCTAAACCGGCCGGGAATCGAACCCGGGACCGCGTGATCCAGAGGCAGCAAAGCTAGCCACTAGACCACGAGCTGCAGACAGAACGCACTGTGTAAGTGGCGGTTAATAATAAAATCAACGTTATGCGTTTCTCACTTGTTTCCGTCCACGTTCGTAAACCATTACACACGGGAACTTTTATATTCGCCTTTCTTGCATGTCGAGCGCCAGATAAGCACCTGGTGACCACAATTGGAACCATTCTTTTTTTAAGCGTCAATCGGTTCTGCATTAACGCATTAGAATATCGACCAAGTTTCTCTGCCGTACGATAATTATAGCCCACAGTGGACATCCGTGAGTAGCTGCGCTTTAATTATAACCACGTAATATACTGTGCCACCGAACTTGCGTGGCCATAAAGGAATGTATAGTGCTGTACTTGAGTGAACTGCAACTACCGATCCGCATACCACATAGAATTGGAGAGGAGGGCAGCCGGTGCACATCCATTCCACTTTTGCATCACAGTCTTGGGATGCTGAGCAAAGCATGTAGCAACATGGCAGTACAACTAACTGTAGCTTCGATACGCCACGATTCCTGACATTTACAGACTTTTATCCTTCTTAGACGATGTTTAACGCGGCCCTATCGCAGACAACCAAGAGCCATCTGCGATTTCTGAATGAGAAACCCGATGTGTTATTCCGTATGTGCTTAATGGAAATGGTATTACACTACTGGCCATTAAAATTGCTACACCAAGTAGAAATGCAGATGATAAACGGGTATTCCGGTATTCATTGGACAAATATATTAAACAAGAACTGACATGTGATTACATTTTCACGCAATTTGGGTGCATAGATCCTGAGAAATCAGTACCCAGAACAACCACCTCTGGTCGTAATACGCCTGGGCATTGAGTCAGAGCTTGGAGGGTGTGTACAGGTACAGCTGCCCATGCAGCTTCAACACGATACCACAGTTCATCAAGAGTAGTGACTGCCGTATTGTGACGAGCCAGTTGCTCGGCCACCATTGACCAGACGTTTTCAATTGGTGAGACATCTGGAGAAAGTGCTGGCCAGGGCAGCAGTCGAACATTTTCTGTATCCAGAAAGACTCGTACTGGACCTGCAACATGCGGTCGTGCATTATCCTGCTGAAATGTAAGGTTTCGCAGGGATCGAATGAATGGTGGAGCCACGGGTCGAAACACATCTGAAATGGAACGTCCACTATTCAAAAGCCGTCAATGCGAAGAAGAGGTGGCCGAGACGTGTAACCAGTGGCACCCCATACCATCACGCCGGGTGATACGCCAGTATGGCGATGACGAATGCACGTTTCCAATGTGCGTTTACCGTGATGTCGCCAAACACGGATGCGAGCATCATGATGCTGTAAACAGAACATGGATTCGTCCGAAAAAATGACGTTTTGCCATTCGTGCACCACGGTTCGTCGTCGAGCACACCATCGCAGGCGCTCCTGTCTGTGATGCAGCGTCAAAATGGTTGTCTTGCAAACGTCCCCATCTGTTGACTCAGTGATTGAGACGTGGCTGCACGATCCGTTAGAGCCATGAGGATAAGATGCCTGTCATCTCGACTGCTAGTGATACGAGGCCGTTGGGATCCACCACGGCGTTCCGTATTACCTTCCTGAACCTACCGATTCCATATTCTGCTAACAGTCATTGGGTCTCGACCAACGCGAGTAGCAATGTCGCGAAACGATAAACCGCAATCGCGATAGGCTACGATGGGATCTTTATCAAACTCGGAAACGTGATGGTACGCATTTCTCCTCGTTACACGAGGCATCACAACAACGTTCCACCAGGCAACGCCGGTCAACTGCTGTTTGTGTATGAGAAATCGGTTGGAAACTTTCCTCATGTCAGAACGTTGTAGGTGTCGCCACCGGCGCCAACCTTGTGTGAATGCTCTGAAAAACTAATCATTTGCATATCACAGCATCTTCCTCCTGTCGGTTAAATTTCGCGTCTCTAGTGCGTCATCCTCGTGGTGTAGCAATTTTAATGGCCAGTAGTGCATTTAAGCAAGTCTTCCTTTTCAGATTCTATACCGGCTGGATTCCTTTCAAACTATGCTGATATAATAGCTCAGTATTATCATATGCAACCATTCGTTCAAGGAAAGATCCGTACCTAAGGACTAGAAAGTTGCACAGATCACACCAACACTCAAGAAAGGAAATAGCAAAAATCTGCTGACACACAGACCCATATAACTGACGTCCATTTTCTGTAGGATTTTGGTACATATACTGTGTTCGAAGATTATGAATTTCCTCCAAGATAACGGTGTATTAACGGATTGAAAGGAATATCGTTCCTCTGAAACGCAACCAGCTTTTTATTCACACAAAAAGTGGAAGAAATGAGTGCTACAGTCACGGGGTCTCAAACTGATTCCACATTTTTAGATTTTCAGAAGCCTTTTGATATTGTTCTTCACAAGCGACTTATAATGAGACTGTGTGCCTATGGAGTATCATTTCGGTTGTGCGACTGGATTCGTGATTTCCTGTCAGAGAGGTCACAGTCTGTAGAACTTGACAGAAAGTCATCAAGCAAAACAGAAGTAATATTTGACTTTCCCCAAGGCTGTATTATAGGTCCTGTGCTGTTCCTCATCTACAGAAACGATGTAGGAGACAATCTGAGTAGTCGTCTTAGACATTCTGAAAGTGTCGCTGTCATTTAACATCTAGTTAAGTCACTGGAAGATCAAAACCAATTCCAAAATGGTTTAGAATGACATCAGTATGGTGCTAAAGGAGCAACTAATTTTAAATAATGAATAGTGCTATGTCGTCGACGTCTGGGCTAAAAGGAATCCTCTAAATTTCGGTTACACGATGAATCATAGGAACCTATAGGCTGTTAACTAAAGTACTGTGTTTTATTGGTAGAACACTCAGAAGGTGCAACAAATGCACTAAAGAGACTGCTATACCACTGCCGTTCGTCATCTGTTAGAGTATTGGTGTGACGTATGGGACCCCTGCAAGCTAGGATTGACAGAGGTCATCGGAAAAGTTCAAACAAGGCCAGTATTATCACGAAATAAGAGTGTCACTAACGTGATACGCGAGTTGGGATGGCAATCATTAAACAAATGCGTATTCCTTCGCGGCGAGAAATTTTCACAAACTTTCAATTTCCAACTTTCTCCTCGGAATGAAAGAAATATTTCGTGGACAGCCACCTACAAGGGGAGAACTGTTCACTGTAATAAAATAAGAGAAATCAGAGTTGACACGGAAAGATTTAAGTGCTCCTTTTTTCCGCGCGCTGTTCGAGAGAGGAGCAGTAGAGAAACAGAGGGAAAGTGGTTCGATGAACTCCCTGAGAGGCACAGAAGTGTGAATTGCGAAAGTCGCCATGTAGGTCCGGATGTAGATTGGACACGGCGCTACAACAAGTGCTTTCAGTCGACTGAGGCAAACGGGCGTTGTGTTCCGCTGCCAACACCTCGTTCTTGAACGCGGTGCTACCAACTCCGAGCATCACTGGCTCCCTACTCCTACATTCTGGACATGCCTCGTGTCGAACCATGTAGTACACTCCATGCTAATATGACTTTTGTTGCATGCAGCTTCTTGGCGCTGCAATTTCTATTGGTCAGCAGTGTACGAAAAGTCGCTTGTACCACGTAATTCTTGCTTTATTTTCGACGTGTTTATTTTTCCGTCTAGATCAGAGGTTTAGCGGTGTGCCTTATTCCAGCGATTGCTGTGCCAGTAATCACCACTTCTGGGGTCATTTTATTAAATCATAGGTTTTGGCGACACTGAATAGCAATATCTTCCTACCACCAAAGTTTTAAAACCAGGGGCAGGTTTATTTGTGTTTTACAAGATCGGTACTCTTCTTAATCTATTAAAACCAATATTTTCTATTATCACTTCTTTATTAATTTATTTTGGCAGTGTTTACGTTTTAATACATTGATTATTCCTTGCTGCTGTAGTGTTATCTTGAAGCTGTGAGGAAGGAGGACAGACGTCCCATGCCGCGGAAGCCGAGACGATGCTGAAGGCAGACGAAACTAGGAGAGATATTGTTACCTGAAGTAAACCGTAAGGGGAGAGCCTTGCGAAAATGCAGACGCCCCCAGAAGCGGTCCCAGGGCGTCAGTTACTCTTCAAGGAATTAACATGTAACTTCATATGTCGTCTAGACGCTGTGGTAGGTTGTCATCGTAGAATTTTGTAACCAACAGGCACGTACTAGCGTATAAAGCCAGCTTGATACCAGCCCTGAGAACAGTAGGCTCACAATGGTTAGAAAGAGAGCGAAAACGCCAAAAACTGTTGACCCAGCAGTCCATACCCCGGGGAGCCCGAGGGGCGGGACTAAATGATGTATATATAATGTTGCAAGCCTTATTTGGCAGAGCAGTTACGTTTAGCTTTCAACTGACCTATGTTGATACCAAATTCGGGCGCCGGCCGGAGTTGCCGAGCGGTTCTAGGCGCTACAGTCTGTAACCGCGCGACCGCTAAGGTCGCACGTTCGAATCCTGCCTCGGCCATGGATGTGTGTGATGTCCTTAGGTTAGTTAGGTTTAACTAGTTCTAAGTTATATGGGACTGATGACGTCAGAAGTTAAGTCCCATAGTGTTCAGAGCCATTTGAACCAAATACGGTCTTAGTTCAACTGCATTAACATCCCCGCCTTAGGAGCAGTAGACGGGACCTGACTAAACCGTGATTGGCGGGCACCTGCAATAGACCTGAGGGTTTGGCTGGGTGGTTGTAAGTCGGAAAAACAGTGCCCCCACGCGACTCTTTAAAACCACTAGATTCCGCATTTTGGCGGAGTTCTCGGTCAGACGATCTGGACGCCGAATCCGCGTCCGTCGACTCCAGCCTCGGACCAGCTCCGCAGAAGTCTGCTCTCTGACTTGGACTGCCTCAGTGAACAGTGTCACATTCAGTATGTTGTGTTTTGCAACCTACTTGTTGACTTAAGATGCTGCTAGTGTTTGCTACTGTGGTTAGCATCCACTCCTGGGTCTCCTGCACTGGCTTCTGTTGTAACAGTGTTACTCGTGCTTTTTCTAACCCTAGAACTAGCCTCCAGTGTATTAGTTAGTTCTTCCTGGAATAAACAACTATTTCAACACCCTGTTTGTCCGAGAGTCTCCACAACGAGTTCCCTACCGAGTCTCACCACCTGCATTTCTAGTAAATGTCTGTGCTAGTGTTGGCTCAGATGGAAGAAAACAATCAAATGCCTTCACTGTGAATTGTCCTTCTGCCTTCTGCTCTGTACCGCTCGCGAGCGCAGAGTGACCAGTAACCCCTTCTTTCCCCTTTCCCACGTATGTCACGACACGACAACGTGTGTTATTCAGAAGATTATTACTGACAATGTTCTACCATTTTTCGGGAGTGCATGTTGTTCCAATATTTGGACCGACAACCTTTCAGCCACTCTCAAGGTAAGTCGCTTGCAAGGTTTTTAAGTGCATCGAAAATAGCACTACTTGAAACGAGCACGAAACATCGTCAGTCATAGATAAAATTTTACGCTGTTGGGAGTAAATCAAAACAAGTTCAGAATCAGCAAATGCACAGTGTCTAGGAAGTATTTATTTGATTATTATGAATGGCTTATGTTGGAACGCCAGGCAGTGAAAAAGTAGTACAAAATTTCTTTTAAGAGCGCAGACATGAAATTGGAGGCTGCCATGATTTAGCAAGCTGGAAAGCCTCGTCTCGTTTGAGAAGGTTGTCTCCTGATTGTATTTTCGTAGCTTCCTTGACTGCTGAATCCCAGTATGGTAAAGCTGCGGCCAGTAACTTCAATTTCCCGTAATCCCTGAATGGACCATAGAGTAGAAATACCAGTGGAGAGAGCATTCAGATGCACAGAACAGATTTTGCTTTGTCAACATACATTGCCATCGTCATCACGCGATCTTGGAACAGCGTAGGTTTTTCCGTAATGCGTCCTATAAATTTTGAATCTCATATCAATCGTACAGATGGAGACCTTTCGTACATGATGTGAATTTGCTACCTGGTATAAAGTGGGCTCTTAGCTTTAAAGAGCAAAACGAACGGCCATCACGTCATGGTACCGTCACGTCAGCGGTTATTCACATTGTTCATCAGGTCATCTCACGTCTGTTCGCTTAGCCCAGTACTGGTCAGTTACGCTATGAGGAACCATCCGTGATACTAAAAGTCGGAGTATAGTATCAGAATTGAGGAACTACAAAGCTTATTAATGGCAAAAGGAAACTTCTCAATGTGTGTTCTTGATCAATTTTGTTTGGTAAAATTGTGAGAAGTGAAACAATATTCCGAAACATCTAAATGTATTTGTTAGAAAAAAATATACGTATACATTAAAAGACATCAAAAAATTCCAGTAAAGGATTAAATGGGCCTTTTTACCTCAGCCATTTTTTTCCTTAGAAGATACTAACCTCTTAAGCAAATGTTATTTTCTTCTTCATTAAAGCTGACCGTTCGCTTAAAATGTAATGAAACGGAAGTTACTTCGCGAACTTATGTTCTTATTTACATGCATTGTTATGTTATCGAAAACTCCAAACAATTTTTCGCATTCAGATATGTGATGTCGCTTGTGTAAGAACACTTACTGGAAAAAAATTAAAGTCCTTATGGAACATTTGCAATTTACCGCAAGAACAAGGCATAAAAGTAAAATAAAGATTACGAAGACACAAAAGCACAAAATCAACTGTATTAAAAGATTGAGCGTGGCGATAATATAACAACTTTTGATGTTAGACGACGATACTGTCAAAACATTCTTCCCCACAAACCTTGACGTGATGTGACGTGACAGTCTGTTGACTACATGTGTAAATGCCGCCATCTGAAATGGATTGTGGAATGTTTTGATGTGGCGTGACGGTCAATGTGAAATGGCCTTAAATAAAGAACGTCGTCCTTACACCCAGATTAATGTTGACAACTTGCGCAGAATGCAATGCTCGCAACAGAGATATTTCTACTCTACGGAATGACCAGGCGAGTGTATCGCAGTGCGTATTGAGATCTGTTGAGCTTAGAATATATTGTTCTCTCTTTCATTGCGTTAATTCTTATTTTTCCCAGCGGTGTCAATCAAGTACCGCGTGCCAGTTTTAATTCCTTATTCGTTGTTGATTTCCTTTCTTTCTGTTCACTATTACTTTCTCTTCCCGTCTTCTGACCGCTACACACAAGTTTCTTTTGACGTTCAATAATTACGCTAAAACATCTGTCAGTTGCTTCACTAGCTTTTATCTTCTTTTTCTGGTACCCGTTTATACCCCGAGGATCCAATAACTTGTTGACTTTTTTAATCCAAAAATATTCGCCATTTCTTCTACGTTATCTACTGTCCTGTTTTCTGTATAAATATCCCAAAAATACAGCCAGCCATCTTTTCTCATTACTTTTTATAAGTTTTCTACGTTCAGACAAATTTCATCGTTCATAGCTTCCCCACCTTCCATAGTTTTTCGTCGGTTTAATATTTTTCTAACGACTTGCCTTTCTAGATTTTCTTATTCATTTAAATTATAGTTTAAACCTAAACATTCGATTGCATATGGACACTGTGACTTCACTTCTGTATCGTAATAACTTGTTTTTGCATTTTTACACAGGATTTTTTCATTGTAAAGGCTTTAGTTATAGCAGGTGCCTTTCCCACTTTGTGTATCCTTTCTTCTGTTTGTACAAACTACACTCCTGGAAATTGAAATAAGAACACCGTGAATACATTGTCCCAGGAAGGGGAAACTTTATTGACACATTCCTGGGGTCAGATACATCACATGATCACACTGACAGAGCCACAGGCACATAGACACAGGCAACAGAGCATGCACAATGTCGGCACTAGTACAGTGTATATCCACCTTTCGCAGCAATGCAGGCTGCTATTCTCCCATGGAGACGATCGTAGAGATGCTGGATGTAGTCCTGTGGAACGGCTTGCCATGCCATTTCCACCTGGCGCCTCAGTTGGACCAGCGTTCGTGCTTTACGTGCAGACCGCGTGAGACGACGCTTCATCCAGTCCCAAACATGCTCAATGGGGGACAGATCCGGAGATCTTGCTGGCCAGGGTAGTTGACGTACACCTTCTAGAGCACGTTGGGTGGCACGGGATACATGCGGACGTGCATTGTCCTGTTGCAACAGCAAGTTCCCTTGCCGGTCTAGGAATGGTAGAACGATGGGTTCGATGACGGTTTGGATGTACCGTGCACTATTCAGTGTCCTCTCGACGATCACCAGTGGTGTACGGCCAGTGTAGGAGATCGCTCCCCACACTATGATGCCGGGTGTTGGCCCTGTGTGCCTCGGTCGTATGCAGTCCTGATTGTGGCGCTCACCTGCACGGCGCCAAACACGCATACGACCATCATTGGCACCAAGGCAGAAGCGACTCTCATCGCTGAAGACGATTCGTCCCTCCATTCACGCCAGTCGCGACACCACTGGAGGCGGGCTGCACGATGTTGGGGCGTGAGCGGAAGACGGCCTAACGGTGTGCAGGACCGTAGCCCAGCTTCATGGAGACGGTTGCGAATGGTCCTCGCCGATACCCCAGGAGCAGCAGTGTCCCTAATTTGCTGGGAAGTGGCGGTGCGGTCCCCTACGGCACTGCGTAGGATCCTACGGTCTTGGCGTGCATCCGTGCGTCGCTGCGGTCCGGTCCCAGGTCGACGGGCACGTGCACCTTCCGCCGACCACTGGCGACAACATCGATGTCCTGTGGAGACCTCACGCCCCACGTGTTGAGCAATTCGGCGGTACGTCCACCCGGCCTCCCGCATGCCCACTATACGCCCTCGCTCAAAGTCCGTCAACTGCAAACACGGTTCACGTCCACGCTGTCGCGGCATGCTACCAGTGTTAAAGACTGCGATGGAGCTCCGTATGCCACGGCAAACTGGCTGACACTGACGGCGGCGGTGCACAAATGCTGCGCAGCTACCGCCATTCGACGGCCAACACCGCGGTTCCTGGTGTGTCCGCTGTGCCGTGCGTGTGATCATTGCTTGTACAGCCCTATCGCAGTGTCCGGAGCAAGTATGGTGGGTCTGACACACCGGTGTCAATGTGTTCTTTTTTCTATTTCCAGGAGTGTATTTCCTTCGCTTATCTCCCAAAATATTTAATTTTTTAACCTCATCTGTTTGGCCAATATCATTTTGCAGGATTTCGGTGCCTTGTACTATTTCTCGAAAATGTTTTGTTTTTCTGTAGAAATTCTCAAGCCGTTTCTACTGGTTATATCTTCTAAAAAAATTAATTTATGTTACCGCAGATGTCAGATTTCCAGGAAGTGCAACAAAGTCATGTGCGTACGTGACACGGCTTATTCCAGTACTTTTGTTTCCTCTTTCCAACCTTACTAGTGACAGTACTTTAGGTCTTTCTATGTGGTTTCTATAATTCGTTCCCATAATCTTTATATTTTAATTTTTTGCTTTTCTTTATGTTAACAGATTCATTTACAACTATTTTCTTCGACCCTCTTTGTTTACCAAATTATACTTTATGATTGGCTCATTCTTTGATGTTTCAGTATTTAGTTTTTGGATTTGTTCTTTAATAACTACTGCCAAATGCTCAGCCATTTATCCTTTTTTTGTTTTGATTTTAATTTTAGAGATTACCATGTGTTGCTCATTTGCTAGATTCAGTTTGTTATCTCTTTACATTTTTTAAGGCGACACTAGTTCCCAGATTACTTTTAGCTTTTCGTTGGATTTTTCAACCTGAGTGTCTTCAGTCCGATGTATATATAATTTTTTACACTTCAGTTGTTTGGTCACCTTTAGGCCATTGATCACGCAGAACTAGTTAATGTTCACGCTTTTATAATACTATAATACTCTTATTTCTTTTGTTGTTGGATTCGGCATCATCTTTTACAAACAACTTATGGGAATTCAGCCAGGTAATATGTACAGCGACCGCCGATATTTCGGCGGGAGGACAGCCCGCCATTTTCAAGGCACAAATATCGGCGGACGCTGTAAATATTACCTGGCTGAATTCCGCTACTTGTTTGAAAATTGTATACACCAGGAGGAACTTAGGTCTCACAGGATCTTCTTATTTAATTTCAGCTCTTTACTTGCGATGTCAATACCTTTCTTTCATCTCTGACTATCTGAGGCTCACATGCTCCGGATAGAATAATTAGTGCTGGTGTTCGATTAATGGTAGGCGGTTATCGTATTTTTCATGTAATAAGCGATATTTCTTGTCTGGGACTAAGGTTTAATTGTTTTCGGTTATCTTTGAGTTGATCAGGATGTGTTATGGCAAGATTTATTTCTTTTCCCCCGGTTGATTTAAAGACTTTAATTGCTTATCTTCCTGTCGCTCATATGGGAATGGTTATCGGTGAGTTAATAACTGTAAATTGTTGAGGTCGTATGGGTTCACTATCTTTAATGATCGGTCCCGTTTTATGTTCGCTACGCTGCTTCTGCTGCTACATGCACTGTTCCGCTCGCCCGCGGGAACTGGTTCGCCTGTCGATGCTGCAACCCGGCGCGCAGCCGTGCATTGTGGGAGGCCGGCAGACAGGCGCACCGGCTATCGGAATCCGATCGCGAGGATTGTCCCCGTAATGACATCGCGGCCACGCCACGCCTCAACTCGTTCGCGCTTCCTCCCTCCCCTCCCCTCCCCTCTCACCACACCCGTTGCAGACTGCCAGCAGCCAGACTGCCCGCTAACACCGTGCCCTGGCACCGACCTCCAAAATAACCCTCCAGCTGGCCGCATTAGCGGGAAGGCGAAGGGGCACAGTTATTGTGTTAGCAGTACAGGTTGTTCCAAAAAGGACTTTACAACTTTAAAAATTCATATAATTTTGTTTAAAGAAGGTATAGGGCTGGGTTTAGTGTTATTTTGTTGGGAAAAACATCAAGTTTTTCGCCTTAAACTAAAGATGATGAGATTTCCGTTGGTTATCCTACACACATACCTCGAAAGTCAATTTCTTCCCCAACTCGCTGTAGCATTGCAGGTGTAACTTGCTCAGTGGTGGCGTAAATTCTTGCTCTGAGTTCAGGTAGACAAGCCGGCATAGGAGGTACAAACCCGATATCGTCCCATAAGAAAAAATCGAGTTGTATCAGGGCTGGAAAACCTGGGGGCCATGCAACTGGCGCATTACAGCCAATCCATTGTCCTGGAAAGCGGTCAATGAGAAAATTCCGGACGTCATTCAGGGAGTGGGACGGTGCACCACCTTGAATGAAGTAGACATTTCGTTCCTGGTCATCCTCATTAGTCTGTGGTATCAAAAATTGTTGTAACATATCCAGGTAAATTCCCACGTTGATGGCACTCACATGGAAAAATAGAGGCCGTACACTTTGTTCTTGCTCAATGCACAAAAACGTTCAGTTAAGGACTATAACGAACATGTTGCAATGTTTGATGTGGATTTTACTGCCCCAAATTCTGCGATTGTGTGTGTGAACCTTGCCACTTAAGTGATAAGTCGACTCGTCAGAAAAGATGATTTTGTCCAAGAAATGTTCATCCTCATGTAATCGATTTAACGTATGCGCACAGTAGTTCTTGCGAGCAATTTATCAGTGCCTTTTTATTGCTTGTACGATCGTCAATCTGAACGGTTTCAGATGCAAACGGTATCTCAACATACGACAAACAGTTTTATGTGGGATTCGCAGTTCGCAAGATGCACACCGGGTCGACTTCGTAGGGCTGCTGACAGAACGTTGTCTCATTCGCTCAACAATGTCGTCAGATGAGGTTGGACAACCTGATGACAAAACTCGATGTATTTCCTAAAAAATGACACAGCAATCACCTGTGGGGTTACTATGAATTAATTTATATGAATTTTCAAAGTTGTAAAGTCCTTTTTGAAACACCCGATATAAATTCAACTAATCCATATACAATCATGTTCATAAATTAAGGATAATGCTGATAAATGGTGATACAACGCTCTGGTGGGCGGTTTGCGGGTTTAAATCACCTCGGGGTATGACCATTCGGTGCATTTGACCTGCGGTCGTCGCACGGTGGCGCTGGCAGCAGTCCACATACGCAGAGTGGTGCATGTCAGAGTACGGTGCAGAGACTAAGTGTGCAGACGTTTTCAGACGTGCTAATGGTGACTGTGTGTTGAAAATGGCTCAAAGAACACATACTGATGACGTTATGAGGAGTAGAATACTAGGGCGACTGGAGGCTGGTCAAACACAGCAGGTCGTAGCACGGGCCCTCTGTTTGCCACAAAGTGTGACGTCAACATTATGGCAACGATTCCAGCAGACGTGTCCAGGGGCTACAGTACGGGACGTCCACGGTGTACAACGCCACAACGATATCTCACCATCAGTGCCTGCAGACGGCCGCAGAGTTCTGCAGGTATCCTAGCTCGGGACCTTACCGCAGCCACTGGAACAGTTGTCTCCAGACACACACAGTCTACAGACGACTGAACATACACGGTTTATTCGCCCAGAGACCTGCAAGGTGCATTCCACTGACCCCTGGTCACAGGGGAGCCCGTAAAGCCTGGTGTCATGAACATAGCACATGGTCATTGGAACAGTGGTCCCAGGTTATGTTCACAGACGAGCCCAGGTGTAGTCTGAACAGTGATTCTCGCCGAGTTTCCATCTGAGTTTCCATGTCCGCCTTTTCAGGGGTGCAGTCGGTCCCACCTTCCTCTTGATGGATGATAACGCACGGCCCCATCGAGCTGCCATCGTGGAGGAGTACCTTGAAACGAAGACATAAGGCTAATGGAGTGTCCTGCCTGTTCTCCAGACCTAAACCCCATCTAGCACGTCTGGGATGCTCTCGGTCGAAGTATCGCTGCACGTCTTCAAACCCCTAGGACACTTCAGGAGCTCCGATCGGCACGATCGGCACGATCAGAGAACATGCGCAGAAAACAGTGGCGTTTTGTAGCACATGTGTTTCGGGACGGTTTTCTCAACATATCGCCAAGATTCTTCTAAATATTCACCTGTAGCCCTCATAACAGCGCCAGAAACCCTTGGCATTCTGGAGACAAGATTTTGTTGTGTGTTTTTTTTCCGGTTATTGCAGTCCAACACTTCTGAAAATTATTCCACCTTCAACCCTAGATAACCTCAGTTTTCTAGCCTCCCTATCAAATTTATCATATAAGAGTTCAATACAATTTTATTCAGTTGACAGACTTGTCCAGATCATATCCTTCACTTCCCGACATTTCTCTTTTCTATTGAAAAACCCTCTGCACAATTTAGAAGCACGTTTGGGATCATTGTGCTGCTGCAGAACAAACCCAGGAACAATAAACCTCTTACCAGACCGAGCTACATTGTTTCCCAGTTTTCTGTGATATGCTTCCTTGTTTAATGCTCCATTAATCCTCAGTAGATTTCCGACTTTATCACCGGCAAAATAGCCCCACACCACGATCGACCCTCCACCACGCTTCAACGTTGGCGTCAAAGACTGACTCATCATACGTTCTCCTCGAAGTCGACCGAAAACCATTCGACGCAGTTTTTACGTTATAGTGCCCACTGTAGTCGTTTCATTTTTTTTTTTTTTTTTGCGTAATAAAAGGCTTTTTGGGCACTATGCACCGCTTTAACCATTGTTGACGTAGACGGCATTTTTAACAAAGATAGGAGCTGCTCCCATACTGTTTACTTCCTCGCGAAATCGAGGTGCAGTACAAATCCTCTGATGTTTTCTCTGCACATATATGAACTGATATTCCCTGTATGGTTGTACTCAGGGTCTTCCAGATCGCGAAACAGTTGCGTTGGCACCAGTCTGCTTGAACCGATGCAATGTACAAACTCCTATAGATTGGGCTACGCCAGCTTTTGTTGCTATTGTATTACTACAATTGCCTTCCTGATGCAGAGATAGAATTATAGCACGTCTTTCCGTTTCAGTCTCCTGCTTTCCTCCGATTAGGAGGTAATACTGTATGAAGCTGATCAGTCATACGAACACACTGGCATATGCACAAAACGTACTGTAAACTAATGTGAAGCGATTACTGCACAGACAGATGAAGGAATGAAGCGTATTCGAATGGAACCATCTTTAGGGCAGATTTCGGACAAAACAGCAAAAAAATTAAATTTTTTATTTTGCTTTACTTAATAGATTGATGCTTCTAGTGTGACTTCTCAAAGTTTCGTAATCAAAAGCCTGTCTAAAAATAGGTTTTTAAAATTTTTCTTTGGTCACTAGCACTTAGTATGCCCCCTTTTCACGAACTGTGGTCCGTGCCTTCCCTATGCTAGACTAAGTTTTTCGTCACACGAAACAAACTGCAGATGTAGGCTGTGACAAAGACTATAACTACCGTTTTCTTTGTTTACAAATTACTAGTTAGAAGATGGAAAGCGACTCTGCGAGATGCTAACGGATTGACGAAAGAATTCACACACTGCAAATGTATTATGGAAAAGCCATCAGGACTATATCCACAGCGTGCAATCAATTCAGCAAGCAGTGTGGGCAATGCCGTTCCACACAATTTCCTCAGAACAGAAAGCTCGGCACTTTCTCTTTCACACATAGGGGTGCAAATATCTTCAGACAGAAACCAATGAAAGTCATACTCCAATAAGGATATATTGGCACTTGTTCTTTTAAATGATGTAGAGTTGACTCCCAGATACCTAGCCAACCGTGGACAGCGGAAAAAATTTGTACATCGAAAAACACAAAATACGAATGAGAACTACGACTACCTTAAATGGATGCATTGTTCAAAAACAGTGTATGTGCCAGCAAATGTTGTGAAGGTACTTGTCTAGTGCTTTTGGTGGAAATGTATCTACGATTAGATGCCTGCAGAGGTTAGGCTTCCATTCAGGTGCATTCACACTGAAGATACTCGGAAGCATCGAGGAAGCACGACCTGACACAGCTCATGCAGCAGAAGAAAAAACGCAAAAGTTGGCTAAGCAAATGAAGCAGCGGGAGATATTACTCCTGGAAGACAAGGAACAGAAGAAAGATTATGAGATATGGACATAAATAGTGACTGGAGATATGACAGTATTCTTAAAAATTGAAATAAGAACTTTAAATGAGAATTACCATACAGTGATTTTTGAGATATAATGCACGTGTTCTCAGGAACTAGACAAGCTAGAATCCTGAAATTTGAAAATTCTTGAAAATTACTTACTGAATAATCCTATGCAGCAAGTTTTCTTTATCTTGTGTCTGGGGGAAAAAGTTCATGTATACTGTATGAGAAAAGCAGAGCAGTCTCTGTTCACGTAAAACTGAAAAATTAATTTGAAAGTAACGGTGAGGTGAAACAAAAATCTGTTACACACGTTTCACCAGCCCTTTATGCGTAAATGTAAGCTGTAAAGTTTTACCTTTTATGCTTCATTGGTTTATGAGACAAGGTATATTATATGTACAATGATAATTAACAATTCAGATCCTTATAAAATGAACATCGATGAACATTATCAAACAAAAACTGTACAATCTATCGTGCACTATGCTCTACATAAAATTCTCAGATTACAACATTTTGACGGAACAATTATAGGCGATATCATTGTTTAAATTTAAGTATTCATTTTCGTCTACGTCTGCCGTTAAGAAAATCTCGTCAGTGTTGTTATGAATACCCATCAGCTCCCCTCTAAGTGAACAACCAGTCAAATACACAACACGGGCGCACAGTCATCCCATGTTCATACTTCGTTTATTATCAAAACGGAGATGTGATAGAATACTCAAAACGAAATTCCTGTTTTAAGCACAAATCCATGATGAAAACTTTTTACCGCTGGTGTACATACTACACTGAAGAGCGAAAGAAACTGGTACACCTGCGTAATATCGTGTAGGGCTCCCGCGAGCACGCAGAAGTGCTGCAGCACGACATGGCATCGACTCGAGTAACGTCTGAAGTAGTGCTGGACGGAATTGAGACCATAAATTCTGCAGGGCTGCCCATAAATCAGTAAGAGGTACGAGAGGGTGGAGATTTCGACTGAACGGCACGTTAAAAGGCGTCAAACAAATGCTCCATAATGTTCATGTTTGGGGAGTTCGGTGGCCAGCGGAATTATTTACACTCAGAAGAGTGTTCCTGTAGACACTCTGTAGTAGTTCTGGACGTGTAGGGTGTCGCATTGTCCTGCTGGAATTGCAGCAACCAGTCCGAATGCACAATGGATGCAGGTGATCAGACCGGATGTTTGTAGATGCGTCACCTGTCAGAGTCGTATCTACATCTACATTTATACTCCGCAAGCCAACCAACGGTGCGTGGCGGAGGGCACTTTACGTGCCACTGTCATTACCTCCCTTTCCTGTTCCAGTCGCGTATGGTTCACAGGAAGAACGACTGTCTGGAAGCCTCCGTGCGCGCTCTAATCTCTCTAATTTTACATTCGTGATCTCCTCGGGAGGTATAAGTAGGGGGAAGCAATATATTCGATACCTCATCCAGAAACGCACCCTCTCGAAACCTGGACAGCAAGCTACACCGCGATGCAGAGCGCCTCTCTTGCAGAGTCTGCCACTTGAGTTTGTTAGACATCTCCGTAACGCTATCACACTTACCAAATAACCCTGTGACGAAACGCGCCGCTCTTCTTTGGATCTTCTCTATCTCCTCCGTCAACCCGATCTGGTACGGATCCCACACTGATGAACAATACTCAAGTATAGGTCGAACGAGTGTTTTGTAAGCCACCTCCTTTGTTGATGGACTACATTTTCTAAGGACTCTCGCAATGAATCTCAACCTGGTACCCGCCTTACCAACAATTAATTTTATACGATCATTCCACTTCAATCGTTCCGCACGCATACTCCCAGATATTTTACAGAAGTAACTGCTACCAGTGTTTGTTCCGCTATCATATAGTCATACAATAAAGGATTCTTCTTTCTATGTATTCGCAATACATTACATTTGTGACGTATCAGGGGTTCCGTATCACTCAAACCGTACACGCCCCACACCATTACGAAGCATCGTCAAGCTTGAACAGTCCCCTGCTGACATGCAGGGTCCTTGGATTCATGGTATTGTCTCCATACCCGTACACATCCATACGCTCTACACAATTTGAAAAGAGACTCGTCCGACCAGGCAACATGTTTCCAGTCATTAACAGTCCAATGTCGGTGTTGCGGGTCCAGTCGTCAAGAGTACACAAGTGGGCCTTCGGCTCCCTATATCTACCATGTTCCGTTGAATGATACGCACGCTAACACTAGTTGACAGTGCAGCACTGAAATCTACAGCAATTTGCTGAAGGGTTGCGCTTCTGTCACGCTGAACGATTCTCTTCAGTCGTCGTTGGTCCCGTTCTTGCAAGATATTTTTCCGGCCGAGGCGATATCGGAGATTCGACGTTTTACCGGATTCCTGATATTCGCTGTACATTCGTGAAGCAGTCGTACGGGAAAACCCCACTTCACCGCTAATTCGGAGATGCTGTGTCCCATCGCTCATGCGCCGACTATAACACCACGTTCAGACTCACTTAAATCTTGATAAACTGCAATTGTAGCAGCAGTGACCAATCTAACATCTGCGTCAGACACTTTTTGTCTTACATAGGCGTTGCCTGCTTACATACACTATGTGATCGAAAGTATCCGGATACCCCCAGAAACATATTTTTTCATATTAGGTGCATTGTGCTGCCAACCGTTGCCAGGTACTCAATACCAGCGACCTCAGTAGTCATTATACATCGTTAGAAAGCAGAATGGGGCGCTCCGCGGAAATCACGTTCTTCGAATGTGGTCAGAGAATTGGGTGTGACTTGTATCATACGCTTGTACGTGATCATACCACACTCCTAAACATCCCTAGGTCCACTGCTTGCGATGTGATAGTGAGTATAAACGTGAAGGGACACGTACAGCACAAAAGCGTACAGGCCGACCTCGTCTGTTGTCCGACAAAAGTCGCCGACAGTTGAAGAGGTTCGTAATGTGTAATAGGCAGACATCTATAGAGACCATCACACAGGAATTCCAAACTGCATC
Source organism: Schistocerca serialis cubense (assembly GCF_023864345.2). NCBI lineage: Eukaryota > Metazoa > Arthropoda > Insecta > Orthoptera > Acrididae > Schistocerca > Schistocerca serialis. The sequence continues at coordinate 84,261,161 of NC_064649.1, read as the reverse complement.
AAGATCCACTGCAAGTACTATGACAGTTAGGGGGGAGGTAATAAATGTTGGATTTCATGGTCGAGCAGCTATCGGAAGCCGCATATCATGCCGGTAAATGCCAAACGACGCCTCGCTTGGAGTAAGGAGCGTAAACATTGGACAATTGAACAGTGTAAAAACGTTGTGTGGAGTGAAGTATCACGGTACACAATGTGACGACCCGATGGCAGGGTGTGGGTTTGGCGAATGCCCGGTGAACATCATCTGCCAGCGTTTGTAGTGCCAACAGGAAAATTCAGGGGCGGTGGTGTCATGGTGTGGTGGTGTTTTTCATGGCGGGGGCTTGCGCCCCATGTTGTTTTGCGTGACAATATCACATCATAGGCCTAAATTGATGTTTAAGCACCTGCCCATTGTTGAAGAGCAATTCGGGGATGGCGACTGCATCTTTAAACACGATCGAGTACCTGTTCATAATTCACGACCTGTTACGGAGTGGTTATACGACAATAATATCCCTGTAATGGGCTGGCCTGCACAGAGTCCTGACGTGAATCCTTTGGGATGTTTTGGAACGCCGACTTCGTGCCAGGCCTCACCGACCGACATCGATACCTCTCATCTGTGCAGTATTCCGTGAAGAACTGGCTGCCATTCCCCAAGAAACCTTGCACCCCATTTCTGAACGTATGCTGCGAGAGTGGAAGCTGTCATCAATGCTAGAGGTGGGCCAACAACATATTAAATTCTAGCAGTACCGATGGAGATCGTCACGAAATTTAAAGTCATTTTCATCCAGGTGGCCGGATACTTTTGATCACATAGTGATTCTCTGTATTTGAATACGCATGCATGTAACAGTTTCTTTGGCGCTTCAGTGTATATCAAGTCTCTGTGAATTAAGTGTGTGAGCAAGCACACAATGAGCACGTCATGACTGTGCTGCGAACACTACGAAGTCAACGCAGAATCGAAACAGTTCGTTGCTGTGACGTGACAGTCCGGTCACTCATCCACGTGGTAATTGTCGCTCATCCGCCCACTTCGATCTCTAAGATCCCGCTGGCCGGACCAGTGGGTAGTCGAGTGTGACAAACACGTCACAACACTTCCCACTTCGACCAAGCCGAGATACACCAGCTAATACGCACCGTAACCACTTCGTCTCTTACATCACGAGCGTAAGGAACATCAGTTTCTCGGTCCCGACTCCACCAACTGCGTGTTATTAACGAAAATCTTTTTAAAACAATACTCTACCACTTATCCAGCTATTGTACATTAGTGACGAGTTTTCTGAATTTCAGTGCAGTCCTGACTATTCGGAAAGTAAGGAGCGATAGGTCGCGAAATGGAAACTTCAGTGAAAATCAAAACTGTTTTGTTTACAACGGTTAGCTACTCCTTCCAGCTACTTCTCTACACAGTCGCCGCTCAGACATCTGTCGTAACGTTGTACCAACTTTTCAATTCTCTTGTTACAGAAGACAGTCGCCAGCGCTTTTCGACAATTTTCTACTCTGGACTGCAGCTCGTATGTGTCAAAATATTGTCTTCATAGCCAGCGGTTCATTCGAGCAGAGATGAACCTCAGGGGTAGCCAATTACGGGCTGTATTGTGGGTGGTCAAACACTTCCCATCGAATACATTGCAGGAGTATCTTCATTGCCCCTGCATACTGCGGCCGAGAATTGTCGTGTAGATCGAACCGAATGACAGCTATGTTATGAGGATTGCATAGTTTCAGGCGAAAGCTTTCGCCAGGCCCTGGCACTTTGCAGGAGACGGTAATTTCTAGCCATCTTTAGGTACTCACTGTGAGCTGAGCACTGAAAAGAGCGACATGACGCGATCGATAGACGTACTAGAGATCGTGCCCAACGTATCTGTGCAAATCTTCATCAGATTTTCACTGTATTTTCCATTTTGCGAGCGATCGTTCCTTACTTTCCGAATAACCGTCGTACACTCCTAGAAATTGAAATAAGAACACCGTGAATTCATTGTCCCAGGAAGGGGAAACTTTATTGACACATTCCTGGGGTCAGATACATCACATGATCACACTGACAGAACCACAGGCACATACACACAGGCAACAGAGCATGCACAATGTCGGCACTAGTACAGTGTATATCCACCTTTCGCAGCAATGCAGGCTGCTATTCTCCCACGGAGACGATCATAGAGATGCTGGATGTAGTCCTGTGGAACGGCTTGCTATGCCATTTCCACCTGGCGCCTCAGTTGGACCAGCGTTCGTGCTGGACGTGCAGACCGCGTGAGACGACGCTTCATCCAGTCCCAAACATGCTCAATGGGGGACAGATCCGGAGATCTTGCTGGCCAGGGTAGTTGACTTACACCTTCTAGAGCACGTTGGGTGGCACGGGATACATGCGGACGTGCATTGTCCTGTTGGAACAGCAAGTTCCCTTGCCGGTCTAGGAATGGTAGAACGATGGGTTCGATGACGGTTTGGATGTACCGTGCACTATTCAGTGTCCCCTCGACGATCACCAGTGGTGTACGGCCAGTGTAGGAGATTGCTCCCCACACCATGATGCCGGGTGTTGGCCTGTGTGCCTCTGTCGTATGCAGTCCTGATTGTGGCGCTCACCTCCACGGCGCCAAACACGCATACGACCATCATTGGCACCAAGGCAGAAGCGACTCTCATCGCTGAAGACGACACGTCTCCATTCGTCCCTCCATTCACGCCTGTCGCGACACCACTGGAGGCGGGCTGCACGATGTTGGGGCGTGAGCGGAAGACGGCCTAACGGTGTGCGGGACCGTAGCCCAGCTTCATGGAGACGGTTGCGAATGGTCCTCGCCGATACCCCAGGAGCAGCAGTGTCCCTAATTTGCTGGGAAGTGGCGGTGCGGTCCCCTACGGCACTGCGTAGGATCCTACGGTCTTGGCGTGCATCCGTGCGTCGCTGCGGTCCGGTCCCAGGTCGACGGGCACGTGCACCTTCCGCCGACCACTGGCGACAACATCGATGTACTGTGGAGACCTCACGCCCCACGTGTTGAGCAATTCGGCGGTACGTCCACCCGGCCTCCCGCATGCCCACTATATGCCCTCGCTCAAAGTCCGTCAACTACACATACGGTTCACGTCCACGCTGTCGCGGCATGCTACCAGTGTTAAAGACTGCGATGGAGCTCCGTATGCCACGGCAAACTGGCTGACACTGACGGCGGCGGTGCACAAATGCTGCGCAGCTAGCGCCATTCGACGGCCAACACCGCGGTTCCTGGTGTGTCCGCTGTGCCGTGCGTGTGCTCATTGCTTGTACAGCCCTCTCGCAGTGTCCGGAGCAAGTATGGTGGGTCTGACACACCGGTGTCAATGTGTTCTTTTTTCCATTTCCAGGAGTGTATATGCTAATGCACCAAATAACCGTCCAGTCAAATTAATATGGCAACCGTCTATTTTCGACATCACCATTCAATAAACACTTGCAGATACCATGTGGCAATGCTAGCTGTGGAGAGTATATAAAGCGTGTCGGGGGGACCCAGAAAACAGTACAGTCGTTGTCGCAGTGCAGGAACGGAGCGATTTATCTGACGTCCAGAAGCGCATGATCATTGCCGAAGGGCGGAAGCTCTTCCCCAACTGCTAGGTTTGTAAACAGTTCGCGTGCCGCCATGATTAAAGTACACCGTTACTAGTAAAATCGCCTATCCAAAACGGCGCCAAGGCAACTTGGTGCCTCACGGGTCATTGATGAAAGGAGTGAGCGACAGCTGCACTTACTTGTACAAGCGAATAAACGTGCAATTGTTGAGCAACTGGCAGCGTAAATGAGCCAAGGGGTGAGCAACAGCTTCTCCTCAATGGCTGTACAGTGAATATTGCTGCTTATGAGTCTCTGCAGCAGGCGCCTGTCTCATGCATACAAAATGAGTGCTGTTCATCGGCAACGATGGCTGGCATTTACGCGGCTTTACCAAAACTGTGTTCCCTGAGTGACGACAGGTGGCCTTTTCATATGAATCAAGTTTCACGCTCCAGCAGACAGATGGCGATTGGTGTGTACGGCATAAAACGTCTAGAATCAAACGAGAGGGGAGCGTTATGGTCTGGGGAATGCTTTTGTAGCATTTCCTGGATGAAATGGCTCTGAGCACTATGGGACTTAACATCTGTGGTCATCAGTCCCCTAGAACTTAGAACTAATTAAACCTAACTAACCTAAGGACATCACACACATCCATGCCCGAGGCAGGCTTCGAACCTGCGACCGTAGCAGTCCCGCGGTTCCGGACTGAGCGCCTAGAACCGCTAGACCACCGCGGCCGGCATTTCCTGGATGATCTCGTCGTTCTGGAAGGCACACTGTATCAACACAAGTATGCACGTATCCGAGAATATTGTGTCTGTTTTTCTTCGGCATTATGGCATCCATCAGCACAACAATGCAAACTGTCACACAACTCGCAGTGTACGTGCGTGGTTCTAAGGGCACCAGGGCGGGTTTACTGTACTCCCTTAGCCACCAGACACCCCGGATCAAAACCCAATCCAAAATCTGTAGGACCCCCTCGACCGGGCAGTTTGCACAATGGATCCTCAACTGGAAAACCTAGCAGAGCTGTCGACAGCACTGGAGTCGGCATGGCTCCACATTTCCATCGGTGCCTTCCAGAACCTCTCTGACTCCCTTCTTCTTGGTCTCCCAGTGGTCCACGCTGCAAAAGTCAGACTTCTGACAGGTGCTCACATTAATGTGACTGGACAGTGTACAAAGGACGCCTGAAAGTTTTTGCACAGTCGTCTCATTTTTTTTCAGGAGGAGAATGAATTGGGACGTTCAGCTATAATGTTGGTGTAGAAAAGTATTTTCTTTTATTTACAGATGAGCCATTATGGACCGTGAAGTCTCTTCAAGACCATCGATTACTGCCACATCCATTCACAGGAAGTTGCTCCCTGCTTATGGGGAGGACACAGTGGATCGGAGCAGTATCCGGCGGTGGTTGCAGAGGTTTAAAGAAGGTGTTTTCTCTCTATTGGACAATCCACGACGCGGTAGACCATCGACGGCAGTGATTCATGTGAGTGAGACCACTGATCAAATCATCCAAAATGACAGATGTGTGACGACACAGCAGCTTGCTGAAATGACTCGTTTGTCATTGGGTAGTGTGGTATCACTGGCATAGTCACTAGGGAACAGAAAAATCTGTACACGTTGAGTGCCTCGATTATTGACAAACGACGATGGAGAGAGTGTGCCACGGTCTCATGAAAACCTTTACTGAAGAGTGGAAACAGCGTTTTGACGGCGCCATTACCCAGCATGAAACATGGTTGTTTTTGTTCGAACCTGAGAGCCCAATCCATGGAGCTGCGTCGCGTCATCCAGGATCCCCTCGGAAGAAGAAACCAAGACTTTCACGAACAGCAGGCCGAAAGCTGATGTCCTACTTCTGGGATCAGTTTGGTTTCATTTTCATTGACTTTCCACTGGACAAGCTGCGACGTGCCATCAAGACCCAAAGACCACAGCTTCAGGGTCAGCTCATCAGACTACACCACGACAATGCTAAACCCCATACAGCCCTTATGGCGCAGGAGAATATCAGGAAAATGGGCTGGAAAATTGTTCCTCATCCTCCCTACAGTCCGGACTTGGCTCCGTCTGATTTTTTACCTCTTTGGTAATCCATGCCAGACAGACGCATTGCTGTATTGCGTTTTGAAGTTGGACCAACAAAACCACGGGGTCATATAGTTCGGGGATTTGCTGCTGTGCCCACTGACAGAACTATAAGCGATTCTCGAAATCATTCCCATGCAATTCTTGATGTAGGTGTACATGGTAATGATGGAACCGGTGACGTGTAAGAATACAAGAATCGATGTACACTGGTTTTAGGAATTCCAATCTTGTGTTCAAGCTGTCGTGTGCTCACATTTGGATTCATAGCAACGGAAGCGAGAACAGTAACTTCGGCAGCTTCGTCCGTGCGAGTGCTACGACGATTGCGTTGTCGTGGGTTGAAACTTCCAGTTTCCTGAAGTGTCACAATAAGACGTGAAAACATCCGTCGGGAAGGTGGGTTCTTGTCAGGATATCGCTCTCTGTACAGTTCCGCTGCCTGCGTAGCATTTCGCCTACCTTCAACAACAACAATAAAAAAATGTTGTGTCGATACAGTTTGTAAGAAGAACAGCCTTTACTGTATGCGTACTCTACACAACAGTATTTAAAAGGACTAAACTACTGTACTAAATGTACTTGTTCATAAGAAAACAGTATTGCAATTACTGTTCTGCTAACTTACTTTCTCCATAGATAAGTAGCATTTCTACCTTCTCTTCGTTGGTGTACATTCTACACAGAACTCTTCAACTCACGATGGTTGAAGGAATGGTGGGTGTGCATTCTACTTATGCTTACATTTGTCCTCTGTCAACGTCAGCACGTGGATGTGTTCTATTACCCCTAGTACCTGCACTAAGCGCCTGGAGCGTCAAATGTCAGTATTGTGTTATGTAGTTAGTAACGTTATATTTCAGGGAATAGTACACTGTGATACATTTTTGAATAGATCTTTAGGAGAGGAAATTAATAGCGAATAAGAGATACAGGGTACCATTTAAGAAAGTCATACCGCTGTTCATATCTTTGTAAAAAAACAAAGCCACAACGAAGGCAACCATGCTGATTGATGTCCCCCTGACGGCTAAAGAACATTTGCTTGAAACATTTTGTACTTTGTATCTGCACAAACAGTTATTTAGGGTGGTCAAGATAAATGGGACACACTGCATATATAGGAATGGAGGTCATAAATAGTCTGAAAAGCTTTAGCAAAAAACTCGAAACGTTGCGCCTTTTCTGAGCAATTTAGCATTGACGTTAGCCAGTCAGGCTGTCACTTGCACAAATTCAAGCAGCCTGACAGAGACGCTGTCGTCAAATGTGGTCTTCGTTTTCTTTCGTCAAGTGAATTAATCTACCTCAAATTTAACACTTCCGAAAATTCGCATATCATCTTATAATGAGCATTTTAACAAGTGGTAACTCAAGGACCCACAGATGTCTGTGCGTTGTCACATTTAAGTGTATAGAAGTGCTTGAATTTGCGCGTGCGAGGTTCTCCTTGGCTAACAACGCTAAATAACTCTGAAACGGCGCAAGGTTTCTGAGCTCCATCGATATATATACTATGAGGTGACAGAAGTTTTGGGATACCTCCTAATGTCGTGTCGCATCTCCTTTAGCCCGAATGGGTGCAGCAACTTGACGTGCAGTGGCCTCAACAAAAAAATGGTTCAAATGGCACTATGGGACTCAACATCTGAGGTCATCAGTCCCCTAGACTTAGGACTACTTAAACCTAACTAACCTAAGGACATCACACACATCCATACCCGAGGCAGGCTTCGAATCTGCGACCGTAGCGGTCACGTGGTTCCGGACTGAAGCGCCTAGAAGCGCCCGGCCACAGCGTCCGGCTGGAAGTCCCTTGCAGGAATACTGAATCATGCTGCCTGTATAACCGTGAACGAATTGACCTCTCTATTGTGTCCTATAAATGTTTCATGAGATTAAAGTTGGGAGATCTGGGTGGCCAAACAATTCGCTTGAATTGTCCAATATGTTCATCACATAAGTCATGAGCAATTATAACCCGGTGACACGGCGCATTATCTTCCATACAAATTGCGCCGTTGTTTGGGAACATGACGTCAATGAATCTCTCCAAATGGTCTCCAAGTAGCCCAACATCCGGAGGATCCAGTCCATTCATTGTAAACGCAGCCCACACCATTATGGAGCCAACATCAGCTTGCACAATGCCTCGTTAGTAACCTGGGTCCTTAGGTTCGTGGGTCTCTGCCACACTCGAACTTTACTATCAGCTCTTAACAACTGGATTTGGGACTTATCTGGTCAGGTCACGATTTTCCGGCCGTATAGGATCCAACTGATATCGTCGCCAACTCAGGAGAGGCGTTGCAGGCGATGTTGTGCGGTTCGGTCTTCTGCTGCCATTAACACTAAATTTCGTCGAACTCTCCTAACTGATGCCTTCGTCATACGTCCCACATTGTTTTCTGCGGTTCTTTCAGGCAGCGTTGCTTGTCTGTTAGCACTGACAACTATACTCATATGTCGTTGCTCTCGGTCGTTGAGTGAACGCCGTCGGCCGCTGCGTTCTCCATGCCGAGAGGTAATGCCTGAAATGTGGTATTCTCGACTTTCTTGACACTGGATCTCGGAATATTGAATTCCATAACGATGTGTACAGAAGCCAGATGGCAATTATAAGAGTCAAGGGACATGAAAAGGATGCAGTGGTTGGGAAGGGAGTGAGACAGGATGTATCTGTATATTGAGCAAGCAGTAAAGGAAACAAAAGAAAAATTCGGAGTAGGAATTATAATCCATGGAGAAGAAATAAAAACTTTTAGGTACGCCGATAACATTGTAATTGTCAGGGAGAGCAAAAGACCTGGAATAGCAGCTGAATGGAATGGACAGTGTCTGGAAAGGAGGATATAAGATGAACATCAACAAAAGCAAAACGAGGATAATGGAATGTAGTCGAATTAAATCGAGTGATGCTGTGGGAATTAGATTAGGAAATGAGACGCTTAAAGTAGTAAATGAGTTTTGCTATTTGGGGAGCAAAATAACTGAGGATGGTCGGAGTAGAGAGGATATAAAATGTAGACTGACAATGGCAAGGAAAGCGTTTCTGAAGAAGAGAAATTGGTTAACATCGAGTATAGATTTAAGGGTCAGGAAGTCGTTTCTGAAAGTAGTTTAGCCATGTACGGAAGTGAAACATGGACGTTAAATAGGTTGGACAAGAAGAGAATAGAAGCTTTCGAAATGTGGTGCTACAGAAGAATGATGAATATTAGATACGTAGATCACATAACTAATGAGGAGGTATTGATCAGAATTGGGGAGAAGTTGTGGCACAACTTGACTAGAAGAAGGGATCGGTTGGTAGGACATGTTCTGAGGCATCAAGGGATCACCAATTTACTATTGGAGGGCAGCGTGGAGGAAGACCAAGAGACGATTACACTAACCTGATTCAGAAGGATGTATGTTGCAGTAGGTACTGGGAGAATTGCACAGGATAGAGTAGCATGGAGAGCTGCATCAAAACAACAATTTACTAAATGAAATATTCCATGTGTGTATCTCCAAATACCATTCTGCAGTGAAAGTCTGTTGATTCCTGTCGTGTGGGTATAATCACTTCGGAAACTTTTGACATCAAGCGTCTGAGTACAAATGACGGCCCTGTCAATGAATTACCTCTCTATATGTTTATGTACGCGATACTACTCCATATGTACATGTGCGTATCGATATCCAATGACTGTCACCTCATTCTATACAACTTTCTATGAAGTTAACAAAAGTATGACAATGCTAACGGAATATACTCTAACTAAATCAGGCAATACTGGAGGAATTACAATTTGAAATGATGTTGTTGTTGCTGTTCTGATCTTCAATCCAGAGACTGGCTTGATGCACCTCTCCATGCTACTCTATCCTGTCCAAGGTTCTTCATCTCTGGATAACTACTGCAACCTACATCCTTCTGAATCTGTTTACCGTTTTCATCTTTTCGTCTTCCTCTACGATTTTTACCCTCCGCGCATCCCTCTATCACTAAATTTGTTACCCCTTGATGCCTCAGAACATGTCCTACCAACCGATCCCTTCTTCTAGTCAAGTTGTGCCACGAACTCTTCTTCTGACCGATCCTATTCACTACCTCGTCATTAGTTACGTGATCGACCCATCTAATCTTCAACATTCTTATGTAGCACCGCACTTCGGAAGCTTCTATTCTCTTCTTGTCTAAACTATTTATCGTCCATGTGGTATGGCCACAATCCATACCACTACAGTTAGAAAAGACTTTCTGACACTTAAATCTATACTCAATGTTGACTAATTTCTCTTCTTCAAACGCTTTCCTTGCCATTGCCAGTCTACATTTTATATCATCCCTACTTCAACCATCATCAGTTATTTTGCTCCCCAAATAGCAAAACTCCTTTACTACTTTAAGTGTCTCATTTCCTAATTTAATTTCCTCAGCATCACCTGATGTAATTAGACCAAATTCCATTATCCTCGTTTGCTTTTTTTGATGTTCATCTTACATACTCCTTTCAAAACACTGACCATTCCGTTCAACTGCTCTTCCAGGTCCCTTGCTATTTCTAACAGAATTACAATGCCATCGCCGAACCTCAAAGTTTTTATTTCTTCTCCATGGATTTCAATTCCTACTCCGAATTTTTCTTTTGTTTCCTTTACTGCTTCCTCAGTATACAGATTCAGTAACATCGGCGATAGGCTACAACCCTGTCTCACTATCTTCCCAACCACCGCTTCCCTTTCATACCCTCAAGTCTTATAACTGCCATCTGGTTTCTGTACAAACTCTAAATAACCTTTCGCTCCCTGTATTTGACCCTTGCCATCTTCAGAATTTGAAAGAGGCCATTCTAGTCAACACTGTCAAAAGCTTTCTCTGAGTCTACAAATGCTAGAAATGTAGGTTTGCCTTTCCTTATCCTATTTTCTAAGGTAAGTCGTAGGGTCAGTGTTGCCTCACGTGTTCCAAAATTTCTATGGATTCCAATCCTCCCTGAGGTCGGCTTCTGCCAGTTTTTCGATTCGTCTGTAAAGAATTCGTTTCCAAAATTTCTATGGAATCCAATCCTCCTTGAAGTCGGCTTCTACCAGTTTTTCGATTCGTCTGTAAAGAATTCCTGTAAGTATTTTGCAGCTATGACTTATTAATCTGATAGTACAGTAATTTTCACACATGTCAAACATTATGAAACGAAAGACTAAAACTAGTGAGGAAGCTTTGTTACTTGGGCAAGAAAAGTTGTAAGAATCGTTAATTTACACAGGACATAAAATGCATATAAGCAATAGCAGGAAAAGCTTTCCTGATAAAAAGAGATGTGATAATATAGTCTTTTCTGAAGGAGTTTACCAGAGCATACTCTTGTATAAAAGTGACATGTGGGTAATAAAGAGTTCAACAAGAAGAGCTGAAGCAGAAGAATACTGAAGATTAGATGGGTAGATCCACTGACTGTTGAGAGGGTGCTGTGTCGGCTTGTGAACAAAAGAATTTTGTGACAATGGGACTAAATGAGGGGAGGGGTTGTAGAGTCATCCGGAGATATAACGGAATAAATTTGGCAATGGAAGCAAGTTTTGAAGGTCGAGGTAAAAATTTGCAAGGCAGACCAAGGTATGACTCAGAAAAAAGGAAAATGTGGATGAAGACTGAAGTAGGTGTGCAGTGATTAGGAGTATTGTGCACGATAGGCTAAAGTGGAGAGGAGCATCGAACCCATGATTGTTGATGATGATTCTAGTAAGAGAATGTCATTTTGGCCAAGAACTATGCAGTTAGGTGTGGGGTGCAGATGTTTTCGCATAGTGAAGATATGGAGGTCGCTGACGTCATTGGTATGGAGGCAGCCATGGGAAGCTGGGAGCCGCTCCTTGGCTCGGCTCTGGGGAACAGCAGAAGAGCGGCTTGCAACACTAGCGCTGCCACGCGGCGGCGACGGCTGCGCGGTCGATGCTGCCCGCTTTAAAGTCGATAGCAGCGTCGACCGCCGCGCCAGAGACATCTGCCGGCGGTCCCGACATAGCCAGCGGACTCATCGCTGCTGTGAAGTCCGGTACTTCCAACGATATTACGTACCAGCGAATCCGGCAATGCTTCGCAATTGCTACACATGCATGGCAAGTGGATATACGTCGTTATCTCCTCCTCTTCACCCTTCTCTCTGATCATGATCCTTGTTTATCGTCATTTCAGACGAAACCTTGATTGGGAACTGAAGTCCCTTAAAATGAGTGGTGGTATTAGGAAGTTCCGGCCGATTCATATTACGTACTACTATTCTAGTCATAGGTCGCTAAGCTGTAAATACAAGTTGCACGTTTCCTGTGAAGCTAACAGCGAAAACGAATAGAAACAGCACACTATTGTGTATACAGCTTTTATCGGAAATTAGATATACAGATAAGGAATATTCTATTGGAGAAACAATTTGGGTAATGGTTTAAGTGCCCTCCTGTCGTCGTTATAACTGATTGCGAAAAAAATAGTTCAAATGGCTCTAAACATTATGGGACTTAACATCTGAGATCATCATTGCCCTAGAACTTAGAACTACTTAAACCTAAGGACATCACACACATCCATGACCGAGGCAGGATTCAAACCTGCGACCGTAGCAGCAGCGCGGTTCCGGACTGAAGCGCCTAGAGCCCCTCGGCCACACCAGTCCGCACTGTTTGCGAGAAAGGAAACGAAAACACACGTTTTAACAGAACAGCACAGCATTTTCTTTCTCGCAGTAGGTTTTATCAGTAATCCCGTAAATCGTATAATTAAAAAAATATGTCCATGTCTGTGCGAATATTTAGTATCGTCTAAAAATTAGAACTAAATCAGTCAATAACTTTTATATACACTCCTGGAAATGGAAAAAAGAACACATTGACACCGGTGTGTCAGACCCACCATACTTGCTCCGGACACTGCGAGAGGGCTGTACAAGCAATGATCACACGCACGGCACAGCGGACACACCGGGAACCGCGGTGTTGGCCATCGAATGGCGCTAGCTGCGCAGCATTTGTGCACCGCCGCCGTCAGTGTCAGCCAGTTTGCCGTTGCATACGGAGCTCCATCGCAGTCTTTAACACTGGTAGCATGCCGCGACAGCGTGGACGTGAACCGTATGTGCAGTTGACGGACTTTGAGCGAGGGCGTATAGTGGCATGCGGGAGGCCGGGTGGACGTACCGCCGAATTGCTCAACACGTGGGGCGTGAGGTCTCCACAGTACATCGATGTTGTCGCCAGTGGTCGGCGGAAGGTGCAAGTGCCCGTCGACCTGGGACCGGACCGCAGCGACGCACGGATTCACGCCAAGATCGTAGGATCCTACGCAGTGCCGTAGGGGACCGCACCGCCACTTCCCGGCAAATTAGGGACACTGTTACTCCTGGGGTATCGGCGAGGACCATTCGCAACCGTCTCCATGAAGCTGGGCTACGGTCCCGCACACCGTTAGGCCGTCTTCCGCTCACGCCCCAACATCGTGCAGCCCGCCTCCAGTGGTGTCGCAACAGGCGTGAATGGAGGGACGAATGGAGACGTGTCGTCTTCAGCGATGAGAGTCGCTTCTGCCTTGGTGCCAATGATGGTCGTATGCGTGTTTGGCGCCGTGCAGGTGAGCGCCACAATCAGGACTGCATATGACCGAGGCACACAGGGCCAACACCCGGCATCATGGTGTGGGGAGCGATCTCCTACACTGGCCGTACACCACTGGTGATCGTCGAGGGGACACTGAATAGTGCACGGTACATCCAAACCGTCATCGAACCCATAGTTCTACCATTCCTAGACCGGCAAGGGAACTTGCTGTTCCAACAGGACAATGCACGTCCGCATGTATCCCGTGCCACCCAACGTGCTCTAGAAGGTGTACGTCAACTACCCTGCCCAGCAAGATCTCCGGATCTGTCCCCCATTGAGCATGTTTGGGACTGGATGAAGCGTCGTCTCACGCGGTCTGCACGTCCAGCACGAACGCTGGTCCAACTGAGGCGCCAGGTGGAAATGGCATGGCAAGCCGTTCCACAGGACTACATCCAACATCTCTACGATCGTCTCCATGGGAGAATAGCAGCCCGCATTGCTGCGAAAGGTGGATATACACTGTACTAGTGCCGACATTGTGCATGCTCTGTTGCCTGTGTCTATGTGTCTGTGGTTCTGTCAGTGTGATCATGTGATGTATCTGACCCCAGGTATGTGTCAATAAAGTTTCCCCTTCCTGGGACAATGAATTCACGGTGTTCTTATTTCAATTTCCAGGAGTGTATTTTCGCTAATAACGTTACCGTGTAACAATTTGTAGTAAATCGGTGAACAGCTTTCAGAGATTTTTGGTCACTTCGTCTCCGCATTATATGTTATATACCGTGTAAATCAAAAGCCGTGTCGCATAATACCTATAGGGCGACCGAAACTTCATCGACAACTTTCAAAAATGCTTACCTTATAAGTATGACCACTTGTGCATCTTCGCTACGCTCAAACACATCTCTTAGCTCATAAGGTATTCATTTCAGAGCTCATGTTCACTGTACACTTTTTGATTGTTGTAGTCCACACTACCACATCTGAAAATTGCCGGTGGAATTCTGGTCAGCCTGTTCGTCCTATGGACATGACTTGAATCGGGCTGTATGTATGTTATATATATCAAAAAATAAATAGCATACGTGCCTTCGAGTGTTTACTGGAGTATCGTGTAAAAATGTGATGGAAATCGGTCAAGAAATTCCCGAGATTTTTGATGACAATTTCTTGTTTTTTATATAGTAGTATAGAAGTACATATTAAGACTGGATCCCATTGCATTCAAGTTTCGAGCACGGTAAGAGAGACTGCTTAAATGCCTCTGAACACTAGCAAATAATCTAATCTCGTTTCCGCTGCTAGTAAAGGGGATGTAGTATATTCATAGATTCTTCACTCGACACGCTTTCTTGTAACTGTGTAGGTAGGCGCTCTGGGAACAGCTTGCGTCTCCCATGGGTCGAAAAAAAAACCTGTGACCATTCGTGCTGCTCTTCTTTGTATATATTCAATATCCCCCGTCGGTCCTAATACAGCTCACACACATTTGAGCAACATTGTACGGTGTGGTGCACTACAGTTCTGAAACCTGTTTCCTTTCTAAACTGATTACACATCCCAGTATGCTACTATCGAAGCGAAACTGAAACGTCATTAATCGACAGCTGTGTTATTACACCATTTCGTACTGCACAGAAAATTACGGACACAAATCTTTCTACGAGTCAACTAATTTCAGTTGTGACTTATCAAAGTCCTCTTCGTGCGCTTCCGTATTTCGCAAAACGTACAAGGTTGCGGTTCTGGTTATTGAGAGCAAGTTGTCAGTACCTCCACTACTTTGAAATATTATCACGACCTGACTGGATGTTAGCCCACCTTTTTTCAGACAGTACTGCAATATAGGTAACTGCATGGTTTGCATTTAGTCTGATTATATTACACTACTGGCCATTAAAATTGCTACACCAAGAAAATATGCAGATGATAAACGGGTATTCATTGGACAAATATATTATAATAGAACTGACATGTGATTACATTTTCACGCAATTTGGGTGCATAGACCCTGAGAAATCAGTACCCAGAACAACCACCTCTGGCCGTAATAACGGCCTTGATACGCCTGGGCATTGAGTCAAACAGAGCTTGGATGGCGTGTACAGGTACAGCTGCCCATGCAGCTCCAACACGATGCCACAGTTCATCAAGAGTATTGACTGGCGTATTGTGACGAGTCAGTTGCTCGGCCACCGTTTACCAGACGTTTTCAATTGGTGAGAGATGAGGAGAATGTGCCGGCCAGGGCAGCGGTCGAACATTTTCTGTATCCAGAAAGGCCCGTACAGGACTTGCAACATGCGGTCGTGCATTATGCTGCTGAAATGTTTCGCAGGGATGGAATGAATGGTAGAGCCAGGGGTCGTAACACATCTTAAATGTAACGTCCACTGTTCAAAATGCCGTCAGTGCGAACAAGAGGCGACCGAGATGTGTAACCAATGGCACCCCATACCACCGCGCCGGGTGATACGCCAGTATGGCGACGACGAATACACGCTCCCAATGTGCGTCCACCGCGATGTCGCCAAAGACAGATGTGACCATCATGATGCTGTAAACAGAACATGGATTCATGCGGAAAAATGATGTTTTGCCATTCGTGCACCCAGGTTCGTCGTTGAGTACACCATCGCAGGCGCTCCTGTCTGTGATGCAGCGTCAAGGATAACCACAGCCACGGTCTCCGAGCTGATAGTCCGTGCTGCTGCAAACGTCGTCGAACTGTTCGTGCAGATGGTTGTTGTCTTTCAAACGTTCAGATCTGTTGACTCAGGGATCGAGACGTGGATGCATGATCCGTTACAGGCAAGCGGATAAGATGCCTGTCATCTCGACTGCTAGTGATACGAGGCCGTTGGGATCCAGCAAGGCGTTCCGTATTGCCCTCCTGAACCCACCGATTCCATATTCTACTAACAGTCATTGGATCTCGACCAACGCGAGCAGCAATGCCGCGATACGATAAACTGCCACCGCGGTAGTCTACAATCTGACCTTTGTCAATGTTGGAAACGTGATGGTACGCATTTCTCCTGCTTACACGAGGCATCACAACAACGTTTCACCAGGCAACGCCTGTCAACTGCTGTTTGTGTATGAGAAATCTGTTGGAATCTTTCCTCATGTCAGCACCTTGTAGGTGTCGCCAGCGGCGCAAATCTTGTGTGAATGCTTTGAAAAGCTAATCATTTCCATATCACAGGATCTTCTTCCTGTCGGTTAAATTTCGCGTCTGTAGCACGTCATCTTCGTGGTGTAGCAGTTTTAATGGCCAGTAGTGTAGATATGCAGAACACAGCATCGCAACACTTCGCCAGAAGATGACGGGTACGAAACTTATTGAAACGTTGTGACAAGACGACGCCACCATTCGGCTGATAACCCGAGACGAATTCATCATTGTTTCTCCCTTACTTGTCCAACGGCGAGGGTATCCGTTGATCTGATGCACGTTAATAATTTGCAAAATTTGGCGTCCACAAGAATTTATTAGAGTTGTAAGGGCCGCAATACTATAAAATTTTTCATATAAATGTTATTATTATTTATATAAAGATTAGTACTATTACACTGTAAGTAGGCTGTTTAGGTTTTTTATTGGTAACGCCACCTCTGTATGAAAATCACTGGCTTTGCTGTGTGCAGTCTGTGTCTGCTCTGCATTGTTGTAATACTCGCCATTGTAGTGTTAGGCAGCTGGATGTGAACAGCGCGTAGCGTTGCGCAGTTGGAGGTGAGCCGCCAGCAGTGGTGGATGTGGGGAGAGAGATGGCGGAGTTTTGTAATTTTTCATGAACTGCTGTATTTATATATGATGATATCAAGGTAAATACATTGTTTGTTCTCTATTAATATCTTTCATTTGCTAACTATCCCTATCAGTAGTTAGTGCCTTCAGTAGTTTGAATCTTTTATTTAGCTGGCAGTAGTGGCGCTCGCTGGATTGCAGTAGCTTGAGTAGCGAAGATTTTTGTGAGGTAAGTGATTTGTGAAAGGTATAGTTTAATGTTAGTCAGGGCCCATTCTTTTGTAGGGATTATTGAAAGTCAGATTGCGTTGCGCTAACAAAATATTGTGTGTCAGTTTAAGCACAGTCGTTTGTAACTGTTCAAAGGGGACGTTTCAACACTTATGTTCAGAAAGAACAGAACACCTTCAACGGCTAGAGACAGGACGTTCCTATTCACAGGACATGTAAATTAGCACGTTCTGCAGAAATTATTAGCATTTGAAGCATGCCGGCCCGCGGATTCTAGGTCAACATCACCATCTCGTCGTAACATCACCTATCGGTAAAAACCTGTCTGCGGCTCTCGTTGTCTCTATAAACCGAAGGCGATGGGTCAGTTCGAATTGAGCAGGCGAGCAGGATGCCTCACAGACGTATCCGCGAACCGTAACGTCAAATCAGCGAGTTTGAAAGTGGGCGCCTTATTGGCATGAGAGAATGTGATACATCCATCCGAGAAACTGCAGCTCGTGTTGGACGAAGTGTTTCGCTAGTGCAACGGGTGTTTGCAGAATGGTTCGCGGAAGACCGTAGAACACGATTACCTTGTTCACGTCCACCACCTAGATAATCCCCCCCACCTCCCCCCCCCCCCCCCCTTCCCCGATCAACCGAATGGAACTGCAGGACACATGTGCGTCCTCCTTGACTCTGGAGCTATTGTGGAACACACGGTAACTGTCAGGGCTGACAGTCCGTCGCCGTTTATTACGACATCTGTTACGTGCGCGTCGTCCACTTCTCCACTTACCTTTGACAAATGTGCAGAAACGTGCTGGGCGGCAATGCTGTATGGACCGCCGTCACTGAGGATACGAGTGCCATCTGTGTTTTCGGACGATTCCTGGTTCTCTTTGTTTGAAAATGGTGGTCGCATTTTGGTTCGCCGCAGACAGGAGGAGCGGCACGTCAATGACTGTTTTCACGCAAGACAAACAGAGCCAACTCAAGGCCTTATGGTGTGGGGAGCCCATAGCTCTTAAGGTAAGTACTTCCGGGTCCATGACGCAGACATCATAACACGGTCAATAACAGCCCTGAAAAGCTTTTACGGCCTTAAGTCAAGCAAGATTGGTCTTGTGAAAAATTAAGATAAAACCAAATACAGTACTGGCCATTAAAACTGCTACACAACGAAGATGACGTGCTAGAGACGCGAAATTTAACCGACAGGAAGAAGATCCTGTGATATGCAAATGATTAGCTTTTCAAAGCATTCACACAAAATTGGCGCCGCTGGCGACACCTACAACGTGCTGACATGAGGAAAGTTTCCAACAGATTTCTCATACACAAACAGCAGTTGACCGGCGTTGCCTGGTGAAACGTTATCATACCTCGTGTAAGGAGGAGAAATGCGTACCATCACGTTTCCGACTTTGATAAAGGTCGGATTGTAGCCTATCGCGATTATGGTTTATCGTATCGCAACAATGCTGCTCGTGTTGGTCGAGATCCAATGACTGTTAGCAGAATATGGAATCCTTGGGTTCAGGAGGGTAATACGGAACGCCGTGCTGGATCCCACGGCCTCGTATCACTAGCAGTCGAGATAACAGGCATCTTATCCGCATGGCTGTAACGGATCGTGCAGCCACGTCTCGATCCCTGCGTCAACAGATGGGGACGTTTGCAAGACAACAACCATCTGCACGAACAGATCGACGACGTTCGCAGCAGCATGGACTATCATCAGCTCGGAGACCGTGGCTGCGGTTGCCCTTGACGCTGCATCACACACAGGAGCGCCTGCGATGGTGTACTCAACGACGAACCTGGGTGCACGAATGGCAAAACGTCATTTTTTCGGATGAATCCAGGTTCTGTTTACAGCATCTTGATGGTGGAATCCGTGTTTGGCGACATCGCGGTGAGCGCACATTGGAAGCGTGTATTCGTCATCGCCATACTGGCGTATCAACTGGCGTGATGGTATTGGGTGCCATTGGTTACACGCCTCGGTCACCTCTTGTTCGCATTGACGGCACTTTGAACAGTGGACGTTACATTTCAGATGTGTTACGACCCGTGGCTCTACCCTTCATTCGATCCCTGCGAAGCCCTACATTTCAGCATGATAATGCACGACCGCATGCTGCAGGTCCTGTACGGGCCTTTCTAGATACAGAAAATGTTCGACTGTTGTCCTGGCCAGCACATTCTCCAGATCTCTCACCAATTGAAAACGTCTGGTGAATGGTGGCCGAGCAACTGGCTCGTCACAATACGCCAGTCACTACTCTTGATGAACTGTGGTATCGTGTTGCAGCTGCATGGGCAGCTGTACCTGTACACGCCGTCTTAGCTCTGTTTGACTTAATGCCCAGGCGTATCAAGGCCGTTATTACGGCCAGAGGTGGTTGTTCTGGGTACAGATTTCTCATGATCTATGCACCCAAATTGCGTGAAAATGTAATCACATGTAAGTTGTAGTATAATATATTTGTCCCATGAATACCTGTTTATCATCTGCATTTCTTCTTCGTATAGCAATTTTGAAGGCCAGTAATGTACATGGCCTGTGGGAAAGCATATCAACGCAATATGCTGTCAACTTTCGGTGTGAATAGATACACATTTGAAAGAGTTAATAGTTACAATTATCATGGTTCCACAGTCACTTGCTTTAATAACTTCTCAACTGAAATTAAGCTTAGGCTGATACCAGCAAAATGTCATATTTCGCCTTGAGTAATTAATTCCGGTCATGAATCCTCAGCCGCCCAACAAAATTCACTATTTATAAAATCCTTGTTAGACCAGTTCTCACTTATGCTTCGGAAACATGGCCCTTGACGGAAACCGTTGCAAGGCTGCTCGACGGATTTGAAAGTTTTGCGGAGAATAATTGGCACTGCGTATGACAGAGAACAATGGAGGAAGAGGTGCAATGCAGAATTTTACACTATGTATGCCCATGTTCCTGTAACAAAAATCATACGAACATGAAGGATATAGGTCCATTTAATATAACTGCTTGGGCTGTTCCATTTCCTCCAATTTTATTCCCGAGGCTATTAATATTTTTGTAGACAGGCATGCGGTGGCGGCGTTGACGATGCACACGTCGTCGAGGCATAGTGCATCACTGTTGTTGCAGATAGAGCTCACAGCGGAATGATTCCGCTGGCGTGCACTGCCCGCTTTTATAGGAGACAAGTCACCTTGATTACGTAACGGGTTGATAAAGGACTTACGACTCTGGAGGCACCAGCAGAAAAGAGTTACCCCGTACGCGTGCTGTAGTAGAACTCGCAGCACGCGTATCCTGGTGCGCCGAGATAAGTCGGGCGGGTTGCGTCACCAACTCGCTAGGCGCCAGTTTTCGAATTGTTTCAAACTGTTGCATCCTTCAGCCCACGGTTCGCGATGTACCCTCCCAGGTTACAGGGTCACGGATCACACTTTATTAATAATTATAGTACAAAGTAATGTCTCCATTTACAATTACATTTTCTGCAAGTACATTGAGTCCTTTCATCCATATGTGTATTTTTTCCATCATTACTAACTTTTCTACAAGAGCGTGTATACAATGTCAATGTGGTATTGACAGCGGCGTTAGACTGTTTGCCGATGATGCTGTAGTCTACAGGAAAGTAGTATCACACGAAAGTTGTGAACAAATCAATGGGAATTTGCAGAAAATAAATGCGTGGTGTAATGACTGGCAGTTATCTCTCAATATTAGTAAGTGTAACCTACTGCGCATAACAAGGCGAAAATCCTCATTAACGTATGAGTACAAAATAAATTATCAGTCTTTGGAAGCGGTAACATCAGTCAACTATCTGGGTGTGACTATTCGAAATGATCTCAAATGGAGTGATCAGATTACGCAGGCATGCGGTTTATTGGTAGAATCCTGAAGCGATGCAGTCCTTCAACAAAGGAAATGGCTTACAATACGTTAGTTTATCCTGTCTTGGAGTATTGTTGGTCTGTGTGGGACCCTTACCAGTTGGGTCTGATTCAAGAGATTGAGGAGGTACAAAGAAGAGCGGAAAGACTCGTGACTGGTGCATTTAGCCATCACGAGAGCGTTACAAATCTCTTAGAAAGTTTGAAGTGGGACACACTTGCAGATAGACTACGCACTAAACAGAAGGGGCTGCTCACTAAATTCCGAAATCCAGTCTTCACCGAGGATGTAGAACATATATTATTACCACCAACTTTCAAATCGCATAATGATCATCATTCAAAGATAAGAGAAATAAGAGCTCGTACTGAGGCGTTCAGACAGTCGTTTTTCCCTCGCGCGATCCGCGAGTGGAAGAGAGGGGGAGAAATATGATTTTGGCGCGAATTGTGCCCTTCGCCACACACCGCTTGGTGGCTAGTGGAGTGTAGATGTAGATGTAGATGAATAAGATAGACAGGTCATGTGGCAAGAATGGACGAGTGAGGTGATGAAGATTCTCTTTGGTAATCCGGGAGGACAAAGAGGGCGAGGTCGACCTTGAGCAAGGTGGCTCGATGGAGTGAAACAAGACCTACGGAAGCTGGGATGTACAAACTAGAGGAGGGCGGAAGCTCATTCAAATTCAAATGTTCAAATGTGTGTTAAATCTTATGGGAATTAGCTGCTAAGGTCATCAGTCCCTAAGCTTGCACACTACTTGACCTAAATTATCCTAAAGACAAACACACACACCCATGCCCGAGGGAGGACTCGAACCTCCGCCGGGACCAGCCGCGGAGTTCGTTGGGAAGTCCAAGGTTCATCCTGGACTGTAGCGCCACATGAGAAGAAGTTTTATGGACGACGTTTTCGTATATTATCAACTCTGAAAGTTGCCTACCTTTAGAATCCTAGCAATAGTAGTGGTACATGTGTTCCACTGCCAGAACCATTTTCGCTTCATCTACATCTACATTGATACTCCGCAAGCCACCCAACGGTGTGTGGCGGAGGGCACTTTACGTGCCACTGTCATTACCTCCCTTTCCTGTTCCAGTCGCGTATGGTTCGCGGGAAGAACGACTGTCTGAAAGCCTCCGTGCGCGCTCTAATCTCTCTAATTTTACATTCGTGATCTCCTCGGGAGGTATAAGTAGGGGGAAGCAATATATTCGATACCTCATCCAGAAACACACCCTCTCGAAACCTGGCGAGCAAGCTACACCGCGATGCAGAGCGCCTCTCTTGCAGAGTCTGCCACTTGAGTTTATTAAACATCTCCGTAACGCTATCACGGTTACCAAATAACCCTGTGACGAAACGCGCCGCTCTTCTTTGGATCTTTTCTGTCTCCTCCGTCAACCCGACCTGGTACGGATCCCACACTGATGAGCAATACTCAAGTATAGGTCGAACGAGTGTTTTGTAAGCCACCTCCTTTGTTGATGGACTACATTTTCTAAGCACTCTCCCAATGAATCTCAACCTGGTACCCGCCTTACCAACAATTAATTTTATATGATCATTCCACTTCAAATCGTTCCGTACGCATACTCCCAGATATTTTACAGAAGTAACTGCTACCAGTGTTTGTTCCGCTATCATATAATCATACAATAAAGGATTCTTCTTTCTATGTATTCGCAATACATTACATTTGTCTATGTTAATGGTCAGTTGCCACTCCCTGCACCAAGTGCCTATCCGCTGCAGGTCTTCCTGTATTTCGCTACAATTTTCTAATGCAGCAACTTCTCTGTATACTACAGCATCATCCGCGAAAAGCCGCATGGAACTTCCGACACTATCTACTAAGTCATTTATATATATTGTGAAAAGCAATGGTCCCATAACACTCCCCTGTGGCACGCCAGAGGTTACTTTAACGTCTGTAGACGTCTCTCCATTGATAACAACATGCTGTGTTCTGTTTGCTAAAAACTCTTCAATCCAGCCACACAGCTGGTCTGATATTCCGTAGGCTCTTACTTTGTTTATCAGGCGACAGTGCGGAACTGTATCGAACGCCTTCCGGAAGTCAAGAAAAATGGCATCTACCTGGGAGCCTGTATCTAATATTTTCTGGGTCTCATGAACAAATAAAGCGAGTTGGGTCTCACACGATCGCTGTTTCCGGAATCCATGTTGATTCCTACATAGTAGATTCTGGGTTTCCAGAAATGACATGATACGCGAGCAAAAAACATGTTCTAAAATTCTACAAGAGATCGACGTAAGAGATATAGGTCTATAGTTTTGCGCATCTGCTCGACGACCCTTCTTGAAGACTGGGACTATCTGTGCTCTTTTCCAATCATTTGGAACCCTCCGTTCCTCTAGAGACTTGCGGTACACGGCTGTTAGAAGGGGGGCAAGTTCTTTCGCGTACTCTGTGTAGAATCGAATTGGTATCCCGTCAGGTCCAGTGGACTTTCCTCTATTGAGTGATTCCAGTTGCTTTTCTATTCCTTGGACACTTATTTCGATGTCAGCCATTTTTCCATTTGTGCGAGGATTTAGAGAAGGAACTGCAGTGCGGTCTTCCTCTGTGAAACAGCTTTGGAAAAAGATGTTTAGTATTTCAGCTTTACGCGTGTCATCCTCTGTTTCAATGCCATCATCATCCCGTAGTGTCTGGATATGCTGTTTCGAGCCACTTACTGATTTAATGTAAGACCAGAATTTCGTAGGATTTTCTGTCAAGTCGGTACATAGAATTTTACTTTCGAATTCAATGAACGCTTCACGCATAGCCCTCCTTACGCTAACTTTGACATCGTTTAGCTTCTGTTTGTCTGAGAGGTTTTGGCTGCGTTTAAACTTGGAGTGGAGCTCTCTTTGCTTTCGCAGTAGTTTCCTAACTTTGTTGTTGTGACTTTAGACTCGATCGTTTCCGGACCAACATACTTTACCTCAAATCGGTACATTCAGACTTCTCCATCATCCCTGAAAGTGTGTAACGTCATCACGGAATCACCCTGTGTACATATACACGTTTTTACACAGGCGTAAACTGTGTACAGAAAGGATGGTTGAAATAAAGTAGGTGTTGGTGTGTTTGAGTCTGCTGGTAGTAGTTTATCTTTTAGTGAAGTTGAAATAGATAGTTCCTGTGAATTACTACGTGTAAAGGTTATACGCATTCGCTGTACCAAAATAATAATTGGCTCCTTCTACCGATCCCCCGGCTCAGATCATGTAATAGCTTAACGGTTCAAAGAAAACTTGAATCTCATTACAAATAAGTACCCCACTCACATACTTACAATTCGTGGAGCCTTCAATCTACTCTCCATTTGTTGACAAAAATACATGTTCAAAGCCGGTGCTAGACAGAAAACATCATCCGAAATTATACTAAATACTTTCTCTGAGAATTACTTCGATCAATTATTTCACGAGCCCACACGAATTGTAAATGGTTGTGAAAACACACTTGACCTCTTAGCCACAAATAATCCTGCTCTAGTAGACAGCGCCATGACGGATACAGGAATTAGTGAACACAAGGTCATTGTAGCGAGGCTCAAAACCATATCAACCAACACCACTAAAACTAAACGCAAAACAGCAGATAAAAATTCGCTTGATGCCTTCCTAGGAGAGAGTCTCCATTCCTTCCAAGCTAATTATGGCTCAAATTCAAAAAAAATACAATATCGACAGCAGTAGACAGATTCATACCGCGTAAGTTAATAAGAGACGGGATTGATCCACCATGGCACACAAAACACGTCAGAACACTGTTGCAGAAATAACGATAAAAGCATGCGAAATTCAGAAGAACGCAAAACCCCTAAGTTTCACAGAAGCTCGAAATTTAGTGCGAACGTCAATGCGAGGTGCTTTTAACAGTTTCGACAATGAAAAATTGTCTCAAAATATGATAGAAAACCCAAAGAGATTCTGGTCGTTGGTAAAGTACACCAGTGGCAAAAAAAAGCAGTCAATACCGTCACTGCGCGATAGCGATGGAAATGTTACCGATGATGGTGCCACTAATGCGGAGTTACTAAATACAGTTTTCCGTAATTCCTTCACGAAAGAAGACGAAGTAAATATTCCAGAATTCGAAACAAGAACAGCTGTTAGCATGAGTGACAAAAAGGTAGATATCTTAGGTGTCGCGGGACAACTCAAATCACTTAAGAAAGGCAAGTCTTCCGGTACAGATGGTATACCAATCAGGTTCTTTTCGGAGTATACGGACACAATAGCGCTTTTCTTAGCAATCATATGCAACCACTCACTTGACGAAAGGTCTGTTCCTAAAGACTGGAAAGTAGCACCGGTCACACCAATATTCAAGAAAGGAAATAGGAGTAACCCATTGAATTACAGACCCATATCACTGACCTCAATTTGCAGTAGGATTTTGGAGCGTATACTGTACTCGAACGTTATGAATCACCTTGAAGAAAATGACTTATTGATACATAACCAACAGGGATTCAGAAAATATCGTTCTTGTGCAACACAGCTAGCTCTTTATTCCCATGAAGTAATGAGTGCTGTCGACAAGGGATCTCAGATCGATTCCATTATCCTAGATTTCCAGAAGCCTTTTGATACCGTCCCTTACAAGCGACTATTAATCAAAATGTGTGAATACTGAGTATCGTGTCAGTTGTGTGTCAGGATTTGTGATTTCCTCTCAGAGAAGTCACAGTTCTCGGTGATAGACGGTAAATCATCGATTAGAACAGAAGTGATATCTGGCGTTCCGCAAGGTAGTGTCATAGGCCCTCTCCTGTTCTTGATTTACAAAAATGATCTAGGTGATAATCTGAGCAGCCCCCTTAGATTGTTTGCAGATCACGCCCCAATATACCGTCTAGTAAAATCATCAGACGATCAATTCCAATTACAAAATGATATAGAGAATTTCTGTATGGTACGAAAAGTGGCAATTGGCACTAAACAAATAAAAGTGCGATGTCATCCAAATGGGTTCTAAAAGAAATCCGATAAATTTTGGGTATACGATAGATCGCACAAATCTAAGGGCTGTCAATTCGACTAAATATTTAGGAATTGCAAATATGAGCAAATTGGGAAGACCACATAGATAATATTTTGGGGAAGGGGAAACTAAGACTGCGCTTTATTGGCAGAACACTTAGAAGATGCGACAAACCCACTAAAGAGTCAGTCTACATCACGCTTGTCCGTCCTCTGCTGGAATATTGCTGCGCGGTGTGGTATCCTTACCAGGTGAGTGTGGTGTCACCGCCAGACACCACAGTTGCTAGGTGGTAGCCTTTAAATCGGCCGCGGTCCGCTAGTATACGTCGGACCCGTGTGTCGCCACTATCAGTGATTGCAGACCGAGCGCCGCCACACGGCAGGTCTAGAGAGACTTCCTAGCACTCGCCCCAGTTGGACAGCCGACTTTGTATTGCGAATACATAGAAAGAAGGATCCTTTATTGTATGAGTATATGATAGCGGAACAAACACTGGTAGCAGTAACTTCTGTAAAATATCTGGGAGTATGCGTGCGGAAAGATTTGAAGTGGAATGGTCATATAAAATTAATTGTTGGTAAGGCGGGTACCAGGTTGAGATTCATTGGGAGAGTCCTTAGAAAATGAAGTACATCAACAAAGGAGGTGGCTTACAAAACACTCGTTCGACCTATACTTGAGTATTGCTCATCAGTGTGGGATCCGTACCAGATCGGGTTGACGGAGGAGATAGAGAAGATCCAAAGAAGAGCGGCGCGTTTCGTCACCGGGTTATTTGGTAACCGTGATAGCGTTACGGAGATGTTTAACAAACTCAATTGGCAGACTCTACAAGAGAGGCGCTCTGCATCGCGGTGTAGCTTGCTGTCCAGGTTTCGAGAGGGTGCGTTTCTGGATGAGGTATCGAATATATTGCTCCCCCCTACTTATACCTCCCGAGGAGATCACGAATGTAAAATTAGAGAGATTCGAGCGCGCACGGAGGCTTTCAGACAGTCGTTCTTCCCGCGAACCATACGCGACTGGAACAGGAAAGGGAGGTAATGACAGTGGCACGTAAAGTGCCCTCCGCCACACACCGTTGGGTGGCTTGCGGAGAATAAATGTAGATGTAGATGTAGATGCTAGCGATGGTTCACTGACAAATTACGCTCTCATTTGCCGACACGATAGTTAGCATAGCCTTCAGTTACGTCATTTACTACGACCTAGCAAGGCGCCATTATCATTTGCTATTTATCTTGTGATGCATATACCGTCAGACCGATGTTCACCAATTATGGATTAAAGTTAAGTATTCCAGAAGCTACGTACCTTTTTGGCTAGTCTCTATTCCTTTAGCTGTTCCAGACCTCACGCCAGCCTGCGTGAGCTTAAACGCGTGCCTTTCGGCTTCCTCTCCTAGTGGCTTGGCTGTCTTGCCAAGTCACAACAGTGGGATTGACGGAGGACATCGAAAAAGTACCAAGAAGGGCAGCTCGTCTCGTGTTATCGCGCAATAGGGGTGAGAGTGTCACTGATATGATACGCGTGTTGGGGTGACAGTCACTGAAACAAGAGGCGGTTTTCTTTGCGGCGAGATCTGTTTACGAAATTTCAATCACCAACTTTCCCTTCCGAATGCGAAAATATTTTGTTGAGACCCACCTACGTAGGGAGAAATGATCAGTATAATAAAGGAAGAGAAACCAGAGATCGAACGGAAAGATTTAGGTGTTCCTTTTTCCCAATGCACTGGATAGAGCACGGCAAGAAAATGGTTTTCTCGTTTTAAGAAGGATCGTTTCGACATTCGAGGCTCCCCACGATCAGGAAGACCTACAGGGTTTGATAAAGATCTTTTAAACGCATTAATCCACAATTATACACGTCATTGTACTCGAGAACTGACAACTGAGGTGATCTGTGATCACCATCCTGCGGTATTTGCACGCAATCGGGAGGGTTCACAAATCGTGTGTATGGGTATCGTATGCTCTAAACGAAAACCACAAAAATCAGCGGGTAGTCATACGTGCATCTCTGCTTGGTCGTCGTCAACTCTCTTGTGAACAACACCGACCGTTCTTTTTCCCATTTCCTTTTTATTTTGTATGTCATGTTCCGTAGGAGCAAATCGAGGACGAACTTTCCATTTCTATCCCATATAGTTACTGGTGAAGAGAAATGGTGTCTTTGTGCTGACATAAGGAAAAGAAAGGAATGGTTAAACCCAAACGAAGCAGCAACTCTCCGTACGAAGACCTGCGCGCATACACAAAAGAATGTTATGCATCTGATGGAACAACCGCAGTGTAGTGTATTACGAATTGCTTCCTGCGAGGTGTAACCATCACAGCTGACATTTATTGTGAACAACTGAGACGTCTTGCAAACGCAATCCAAGAATAACGACCAGGAAGACTGCGTGTAATGAACCGCATAGATACCCCATCAGGCCACCTGACGTCCTCTTTCTTACAAGGGGAGGCCGCCAATTGTGAAATTCAGATTCGATTCATAGTGCGCATAATAAAAGCTGATGTCCAGAGGAGTAATGTGGCAAAGCACCAAGATGCACTTCTCAGCCGTTGTCGAGAAAATCGACACTTAAAAGAAACCGTTGCGGTGAAATACTCTCTACGATTAATAATTTTCCAGAGCGTCCTGGCGCAGCGGTAAGCGCTCGGGTTCGTAATCTGAAGGTCGCCGGATCGAATCCCGCGCCATGCGACTTTTTTTATTATTAGTTTTTTGTAATTGAAATATATATATATATATATATATATATATATATATATATATATATATATATATATATATAAATTGCTTATGCATGTTGGTGAAGGCGGATCGCTCTCCAATTGTACCGCCTCCATTTTTCCGTTTGTTTAACAGGGTGTACCAAAGCTCTCACGTCCGCACTGATTTTCGACGATGTTATAAGTTGCGCTAGGGACCGCATATACCTTCTTTCGAAGTTAGCAGGCAACTACGCTGTCATGCGGCGGCTCGTTTCGACCCATTCAACATCTGTCCTTCAAGTGTAACGAGCGAGTAAAGAAGTTTATATTTCATACCTGCCACAGCAAATTTGTGTTCGTGGGGTTTCTATTCTAATTCGAACGTTTGACTTACGCTATACGTATTCGTTTCGGAATATCGTTTCTACGTCTTCCGTTAACTATACGTGGTTAACATTATGAAGACAATTAATAACATTTGTGAAATACAACTTTGTTTGCGGAAAACATAATGATGTTTGAAGTCGCCAGTTTTTCCACGACAAACGACTTTCAACAACTTATTATATGCATAATTGTTGCAACTGATTGCCGGGAATTATATATATATGAATTACAAAAAACAAATACTAAAAAAAAAAAGTTTGCATGGCGCGAGATTCGAACCGGCGACCTTCGGATTACGAACCCGAGCGATTACCGCTGCACCACAACGCTGTAGAAAATTATTAATCGTAGAGAGTATTTCAGCGCAACGGTTTCTTTTAAATGTCGATTTTCTCGACAACGGCTGAGAAGTGCATCTTGGTGCTTTGCCACATTACACCTCTGGCCATGAGCTTTTATTATGCGCAGTATGAATCGAATCTGAATTTCACAATTGGCGGCCTCCCCTTGTTAGTGATTTTAGTTGTTTTTCTATCCCATGGTCACTTACTTCGATAGCAGGAATTTTGTAGTTCGTGCAACGATTTGAAGGTGGCGCTTAGTTACAGTGCCATTATTGTCACACAACGACTGCTGCATTGATGGCTACGATCTGTTTCCTGATTTAACATCAGACCGAAACTTCTTAGGATTTTCTGTGAAGTCGATAGACAGAATTGTACATTCGAATTCGTCGGACGCTTCACGCATGCCTCTCCTTACGCTAATTTTGACTTCCTCTAATTTCTGTTAATCTGTGAGGATTTCACTACGTTAGTCTTTGCAGTGAAGCTCTGCTTTCGTCGCAGTTTTCTAGCACGGCTCTCGAACCTCGGCGGGTCTTTTCCGTTCCCCACAAATCTGCTCTATCATTAAGGCGCCTTTGCCACCGACTTCAGTGCCTTTTTTATCTTCTACGAATACCATTACTGATGTAATTTTAGTCCTTCCTATTTCAAATTATACCTGTTTAAAATAGTCTGTAGTCGACTATTATTTCAGTGGAGTGGTGCTAACCATTTCTGACCTTAATGGGAGACGGTCATGAAATTCACCGACAATGTCAATTTTCAGGTTATTTTTTATTTATTAGTAGAACTCACAGACAATAAGTTCCCGAAGTTTCGCATCCAAAGTCTCTGAAAAAATAGTTAAATGACGCGACCTTCCTGCCTCGCTCATCTTTTGAAGAAACACTTCAGTACTAGCTTGGTGAACGACGATTCCGTTGATTACTTTATTGCAAACTTGCACTGGATACATCTACAAGCCTCTGATATATACTGTTTGGTTTTGTAGATCATCTGTGACTCTCTCTGTATCTTAGAAAAAATAACAAACCAGCTGCTTTGTTTATGAAGAAGCAATTCTTGTTTGTCCTTGTACTGCTGGCGCAAGTGTTCGATGATTTCATCATTCAATAACGCGACGGTTTTGTATTTAGTGATGGGAACGCAGGGAGGATGAAATATTGCAGACAATGGGCATCAAGATAGGAAATTTCCCTCAAGACATCTTGAGAAAAATTGATTTACAGCGCCTCTGCAGCTGAAGAGTTAGTCTGAAGACCTGGTAAAGAAAAGAAGGCAAAAAACAAGACACCAGAAGAGGAGCCTTGAAGGGAAAAGGAGGACACTGAGTAAAATCCTGGTGCCTTCTGGAGAGGTGACATAAAAAAGCGTTACGCCTAACTTCAAATTACATTCCCTGAAAATTATGTACCTTGAAGTTTATGTACCTGTTTCGCAAAATATATGAAGTCTAGAATTACGATATTTTAGTCACCTATTACTATAACCCCAATAAACGTCTGAAGAGTAAATTTTGAAATTCTTAGTGTAAGCTGAGATATGGGGGCAAAGTGCTTGAGATTTTGCATGAATTTCATATTATACTTACAGAATTACAATTTAAAAAATTATTAAATCGTGGTAGAAGCTCACTATATGCAAAGAAATTAAACAGAGAAAATTTTGTAGCAATATCTTCAATAATTTCTGAGAAAAAGGTATATATATTATCTTTTTAAATCCAAATTTTTGAATTCCTTAAAGTTAAATAACATAATCAAAGGAATTTGACAGTGGGTTTGTCAGTTTCATGTTAAGCATGATACAAAATTTCATTGTCGTATCTTCAAAATAGTGGACAGGGTGCGTCTTTTGAATAGTGTATGTTTTTCATGAACACCCTCCCTTAATCCGTAATCACTTCGGATTTACTCTCGTATCATGCAGACATGGTCGAATCACGCCTGCAGTATGAAGTGAACTCTGTGCCTTAGGCCCGATTAGGACAGAGGGGCAGAGGGGCGAGGGGGGGGGGGCGGTGAGAAGGAGGGTAGTGAGTGCGTTTCCAAGACACACAGCTTCTACACAAGCCACCGTCTCACAACAGGACTTCTTCGCTGGGAAACAGGATTTTCTCTTTTGTCCAGATATTCTCGTGATATGACACGTGGTGACGTCTTACTCTTTCCTCAGATGAGGAAGCCATTGCGTCGCAGACATTCAGGAACCCACCGGATGATTTTCTGGGTGAAATATCTGAACAGCGAAAATGCAGACTTCTGCAAATAAGGTATCTGCCAGGCCATCCATCGTTGAGAACAATCTGTCGCATTGAAGGATGAATAGCTAGAGAAGGACTAACATTATTACCAAGTCGTATTCTTGCAGCTCCATATTTTTGAAGTGCAAAATAAAATTTTATACGTGATTACAAATACGATGTTGATAAAATGTGTGCGTGTGTGTGTGTGTGTGTGTGTGTGTGTGTGTGTGTGTGTGTGTGTGTGTGTGTGTGTGTGTGTGTGTGTGAGAGAGAGAGAGAGAGAGAGAGAGAGAGAGAGAGAGAGAGAGAGAGAGAGAGAGAGAGAGAGAGAGTGTGTGTGAGAGTGAGAGAGTGTGAGAGTGTGTGTGAGAGAGAGAGAGAGAGAGAGAGAGAGAGAGAGAGAGAGAGAGAGAGAGTGAGAGAGAGAGAGAGAGAGAGAGAGATTTATAATTTAATTACTTTCACGGTTATACATTTTTAAAAACTTGGATCATAAATGATTTTCAAATGGGAACTAAAGACCTGGCTTTGATGTGACCAAGGAAAATCGTTATCCTCATATTAACTGATTCTTCCATCGGTTCGCGGTGGAACAGCATCTTAGTACATGAAAAACGTTACATTGTTTATATTCTACAGTATTAATTTAATGAGTTAACCGGTTTTCGGCTTACACAGACATCATTAGACTAACTGACTACCGTCGCAAAGAAGTAAACAACATTGAAAAAGCTGAAACTTCCTGGCAGATTAAAACTGTGTGCCGGGCCGAGACTCGAACTCGGGACCCTTGCCTTTCGCGGGCAAATGCTCTGCCAGCGCACACTCCGCTGCAGAGTGAAAATCTCATTCTGGGATTGCAAAAGATGTTACACACATTATAGGCTGAGGCACAAACACAGAGTAAATGTCATCTTTGACATTCATATTTATTTATTGTCCAACATTTTATCTTTTAATTTATGTTAGCACCACACCCTGCGAGACGTCATTTACTGAAACTTCCGGGCAGATTAAATCTGTGTGCCGGATCGAGACTCGAACTTGCAACCTTTGCCTTTCGCAGGCAACAGCTCTACTGACTGAGCTACCCAAGCACGACTTACGACCTGTCTTCACAGCTGTACTTCTGCCATTAACTCACTTCCTACCTTACCAGCGAAAGGCAAAAGTCCCATGTTTGAGTCTCGGCCTGGCACAAAGTTACTGTTTGCCACGAAGTTTCATATCAGCGCACACCACACTGCACAGTGAAATTTCATTCTCGAAAGATCCTCGAAGCTGTGGCTGAGCTATGTCTCCCCAATACCCTTTTTCCCAGGAGCACTAGACCTGCAAGTTACGCCGCAAAGGTTCTGTGAAGATTGTTTGTGGCTCAGAGATCGTAATTTCATTGGCGATGGTAGTCGCTTAAACTCTGATGACGGCCTTCTATTCCAAAAACTGGTTAGCTGGTTCAAATGGCTCTGAGCACTATGGGACTTAACATCTGAGGTCATCGGTCCCCTAGAACGAAGAGCTACTTAAACCTAAGGACATGACACACAGCCATGCCCGAGGCAGGATTCGAACCTGCGATCGTAGCGGTCGCGCGGTTTCAGACTGAAGCGCCTAGAACCGCTCGGCCACACCGGCCGGCAGTTAAATTAAACCCGTAGAAAATAAGCAATATAGTGTTTTTCGTTTGTCTTCGCGAGAAAATTTGCTGCCTGAGGAAGTTTCCGAATAAACCCGTGATTATTGGAACATGTACCACAAAATCCCGGGCAACAATATTCTGCCCAGATAGCAGACAACTGATGTGAAACAAGCTTTGCTGATTGCGCGTGTTTGTAGGGGCTCTGCACCCTCCCGCAAAACAGGAATGTATTACGGGTGGCATACACCGCCAGCTGCAGGGGACATGACAGCGACCACCAGCACTGAAACTCGGATCGTACGTCTCGCCTGCAGTTGACAGCAGGCTCGTCACAAGAGGACACTGTCCCCGTGGACCTGCTTCCTTCCACAGGGTCACGTACTCTCAAATAGGTCGGGCTGTGTCCTGGCGCCTCCTCCGTATTAAGGCGGGCAATCAGCAGTACCAGACCAGTTGCTCTGAACCAGAAATCTGTGTTTGGCTGGGTCGTCATTAGACAGAGTA
Source organism: Schistocerca serialis cubense (assembly GCF_023864345.2). Lineage (NCBI taxonomy): Eukaryota > Metazoa > Arthropoda > Insecta > Orthoptera > Acrididae > Schistocerca > Schistocerca serialis. Next base: position 84,227,192 of record NC_064649.1, on the reverse strand, counting down.
ACCTGGAACAGCTGGCAGCACACGAGAATACTTCTACATCTGTATCTACAATTATACTCCGTAAGCCACCCAACGGTGTGTGGCGGAGGGCACTTTACGTGCCACTGTCATTACCTCCCTTTCCTGTTCCAGTCGCGGATGGTTCGCGGGAAGAACGACTGCCGGAAAGCCTCCGTGCGCGCTCGAATCTCTCTGATTTTACATTCGTGATCTCCTCGGGAGGTATAAGTAGGGGGAAGCAATACATTCGATACCCCATCCAGAAACCCACCCTCTCGAAACCCGGACAGCAAGCTACACCGAGATGCAGAGCGCCTCTCTTGCAGAGTCTGCCACTTGAATTTGCTAAACATCTCCGTAACGCTATCAAGCTTACCAAATAACACTGTGACGAAACGCTCCGCTCTTCTTTGGATCTTCTCTATCGCCTCTGTCAACCCGACCGGATACGGATCCCACGCTGACGAGCAATACTCAAATATGGGTCGAACGAGTGTTTTGTAAGCCACCTCCTTTGTTGATGGACTAAATTTCCTAAGGACTCTCCCAATGAATCTCAACCTGGCACCCGCCTTACCAGCAATTAATTTTATATGATCATTCCACTTCAAATCGTTCCGTACGCATACTCACAGATATTTTACAGGAGTAACTGCTACCAGTGTTTGTTCCACTATCATATAATCATACAATAAAGGATCCTTCTTTCTATGTATTCGCAATACATTACATTTGTCTATGTGAAGAGTCAGTGGCCACTCCCTGCACCAAGTGCCTATCCGCTGCAGATCTTCCTGCATTTCACTGCAATTTTCTAATACTGCAACTTCTCTGTGTACTACAGCATCATCCGCGAAAAGCCGCATGGAACTTCCGACACTATCTACTAGGTCATTTATGTATACTTCCGACTCATTGTGGAACACATGCAGTTCCCGCCTGCACGCTAAGCTCAGTGGGTTCGCTCAGAAAAGCTGCTCTGGCTCCGCCCGAGGACGGCCTAAATAAGGAGGAGGGCCCAGAATACAGCCCGACCTACTTGAGAGCATGTGTCCCTGCGGAAGCAAGTAGGTAGGTTTTTCAGGCCATCAGCTGGAGGAAATGGCGATGTGACCCCATTAGCCGGACACACACATGGGAGTCACAATTATGAAGTCCGTGGGTTTTCTTGTGGTTTCCACTTGATGGCTAGTTGCTTTAAGAATGGCGAAGGGGTCGATCAATGACCGCATTGAAATATGCGTACAGCTATGGTGTGAAAAACCTTATTTGTGGAAAATGGCCCATGAACATTACACGAACAGAGAGTATAAAGAGATGGTCTCAATATTTGAAAACGATATTGAACTGTTCACCAAGATGTAATACACTACTGGCCATTAAAATTGCTACACCACGAAGATGACGTGCCCCAGATGCGAAATTTAACCGACAGGAAGAACATGCTGTGATATGCAAATGATTAGCTTTTCAGAGCATTCACACAAGGCTGGCGCCGGTGGCGACACCTACAACGTGCTGACATGAGGAAGTTTTCAGCCGATTTCTCACACATAAACAGCAGTTGACCGGCGTTGCCTGGTGAAACGTTGTTGTGATGCCTCGTGTAAGGAGGAGAACACATATCCGACTTTGATAAAGGTCGGATTGTAGCCTATCACGATTTCGGTTTATCGTATCGCGAAATTGCTGCTCGCGTTGGTTGAGATCCAATGACTGTTTGCAGAATATGGAATCGGTGGGTTCAGGAGTGTAATACGGAACGCCGAGCTGAATCCCAAAGGCCTCTTTATCACTAGCGGTGCAGATTGGAGGCATCTTATCCGCATGGCTGTAACGGATCGTGTAGCCAAGTCTCGATACCTGAGTCAGAAGATGGGGACGTTAGCAAGACAACAACCATCTGCACGAACAGTTCAATGACCCTTGCAGCAGCATGGACTATCAGCTCGGAGACCATGGCTGCGGTTACCCTTGACGCTCTATCACAGACTGGAGCGCCTGCGATGGTGTACTAAACGACGAACCTGCGTGCACGAATAGCAAAACGTCATTTTTTCGGATCAATCCAGGTTCTGTTTACAGCATCGTGATGGTCGCATCCGTATTTGACGACATCGTGGTGAACGCACATTGGAAGCGTGTATTCGTCATCGCCATACTGGCGTATCACACGGCGTGATGGTATGGGGTGCCATTGGCTACACGTCTCGGTCAGCTCTTGTTCGCATTGACGCCACTTTGAACAGTGGGCGTTACATTTTAGATGTATAACGACCCGTGGCTCTACCCTTCATTCGATCCCTGAGAAACCCTACATTTAAGCAGGATAATGCACGACCGCATGTTGCAGGTCATCTACGGACCTTTCTGGATACAGAAAATGTTCGACTGCTGCCCCGGCCAGCACATTCTCCAGATCTCTCACCAATTGAAAACGTCTGGTAAATGGTGGCCGAGGAACTGACTCGTCACAATACGCCAGTCAATACTCTTGATGAACTGTGGCATCGTGTTGGAGCTGCATGGGCAGCTGTACCTGTACACGCCATCCAAGCTCTGTTTGACTCAATGCCCAGGCGTATCAAGGCCGTTATTACGGCCAGAGGTGGTTGTTCTGGGTACTGATTTCTCTGGATCTATGCACCCAAACTGCGTGAAAATGTAATCTCAGGTCAGTTCTAGTATAATATATTTGTCCAATGAATATCCGTTTATCATCTGCATTTTTTCTTGGTGTAGCAATTTTAATGGCTAGAAGTGTAAAAACTGAGCCACAAAATTTGAGGTCAAGGTTCAGAAATGATGTCGGCAACGGAGATGTCTCTGAAAGAAGCGGAAAAAGTATTAATTATATAAAACCCGTGCTACGTTCACAATAGTGTTAGGCATTACCATGTTACGTCCATTACTTTCCCAGTAGGCTGTTACGAAACTTCCTCGCAGATTAAAACTGTGGGCCCGATGAAGCCTCGAACTCGGGAGCTTTGAGATGAGGTGCTGGCGGAAGTAAAGTTGTGAGTCATGAGACGCGCTTGGGCAGTTCATTGGTAGAGCACTTGCCCGCGAAAGGTGTAAGTCCCGAGTTCGAGTCTCAGTCTGGCACACACTTTTTACCTGTCAGAAGCATCATATCAGGGCTTACTCCCCGGTGCAGAGTCAAAATTCATTCTGGAATCTTTATCCAGAGGACCCAGAAACGCCTCTTTCTGACGAGCGAAAAAGTATTATATTTGGTATTATAGGAAGTACCCTCTTCCACGCACTTGAGAGTTGTTTGCAGAGAATGGATATAGACGTAGATGTAGATCTACGATACGAGGGAAAAGCATAAACGAGGATCAGTTCTCTAAAGAATGGCACTGTTGGAGTAACTTTGAAGCAGCCAATCACGGCTCAAGTTTCAGGAAGGCGTGCGATGGTCGCTGCTCGAAACACAGACACGCCTGAGATTCTCGTCTGGAGAGGATCGTAGAGAGTAGACATGGTGCAAGCGGCATGCGCCTCTAAGACTCGGTGGGCCTGTTTCAACGTCGCCGTGTCTTGCTGGCAACGTGCGAGCACCGAGGCTGCAGCATAAACACGCCCTGAGGCCGTCATCACACAGGATGAGAAAACGTTCGTGGACGACGAGCTGGTCGAGTATTGCGACGTCACAGTGTGGAGTTTGACGTTTCACAGCACACCTTGGTGCCAGAGACTGAGTAATACTGGTCAGATTTTTGCGTCTTGGAGAGGAACATGGCCAATTAGATGCTTGACCGCATTCTACGCCGCAAGCAGATCTGAGGAGATGTCATACTGGATTTCGTCTTTATAAGTGGAAGGCCCCCCCCATGAACCATGGACCTTGCCGTTGGTGGGGAGGCTTGCGTGCCTCAGCGATACAGGTAGCCGTACCGTAGGTGCAACCACAACGGAGGGGTATCTGTTGAGAGGCCAGACAAATGTGTGATTCCTGAAGAGGGGCAGCAGCCTTTTCAGTAGTTGCAAGGGCAACCGTCTGGATGATTGACTGATCTGGCCTTGTAACAATAACCAAAACGGCCTTGCTGTGCTGGTACTGCGAACGGCTGAAAGCAAGGGGAAACTACAGCCGTAATTTTTCCCGAGGGAATGCATCTTTACTGTATGATTACATGATGATGGCGTCCTCTTGGGTAAAATATTCCGGAGGTAAAATAGTCCCCCATTCGGATCTCCGGGCGGGGACTACTCAAGAGGATGTCGTTATCAGGAGAAAGAAAACTGGCGTTCTACGGATCGGAGCGTGGAATGTCAGATCCCTTAATCGGGCAGGTAGGTTAGAAAATTTAAAAAGGGAAATGAATAGGTTGAAGTTAGATATAGTGGGAATTAGTGAAGTTCGGTGGCAGGAGGAACAAGACTTCTGGTCAGGTAACTACAGGGTTATAAACACAAAATCAAATAGGGGTAATGCAGGAGTAGGTTTAATAATGAATAGGAAAATAGGAATGCGGGTAAGCTACTACAAACAGCATAGTGAACGCATTATTGTGGCCAAGATAGATACGAAGCCCACACCTACTACAGTAGTACAAGTTTATATGCCAACTAGCTCTGCAGATGACGAAGAAATTGAAGAAATGTATAATGAAATAAAAGAAATTATTCAGATTGTGAAGGGAGACGAAAATTTAATAGTCATGGGTGACTGGAATTCGAGTGTAGGAAATGGGAGAGAAGGAAACATAGTAGGTGAATATGGATTGGGGGACAGAAATGAAAGAGGAAGCCGCCTGGTCGAATTTTGCACAGAGCACAACATAATCATAACTAACACTTGGTTTAAGAATCATGAAAGAAGGTTGTATACATGGAAGAACCCTGGAGATACTAAAAGGTATCAGATAGATTATATAATGGTAAGACAGAGATTTAGGAACCAGGTTTTAAATTGTAAGAGATTTCCAGGGGCAGATGTGGACTCTGACCACAATCTATTGGTTATGACCTGTAGATTAAAACTGAAGAAACTGCAAAAAGGTGGGAATTTAAGGAGATGGGACCTGGATAAACTAAAAGAACCAGAGGTTGTACAGAGATTCAGGGAGAGCATAAGGGAGCAATTGACAGGAATAGGGGAAATAAATACAGTAGAAGAAGAATGGGTAGCTTTGAGGGATGAAATAGTGAAGGCAGCAGAGGATAAAGTAGGTAAAAAGACGAGGGCAAGTAGAAATCCTTGGGTAACAGAAGAAATATTGAATTTAATTGATGAAAGGAGAAAATATAAAAATGCAATAAGTGAAACAGGCAAAAAGGAATACAAACGTCTCAAAAATGAGATCGACAGGAAGTGCAAAATGGCTAAGCAGGGATGGCTAGAGGACAAATGTAAGGATGTAGAGGCCTGTCTCACTAGGGGTAAGATAGATACCACCTACAGGAAAATTAAAGAGACCTTTGGAGATAAGAGAACGACTTGTATGAATATCAAGAGCTCAGATGGAAACCCAGTTCTAAGCAAAGAAGGGAAAGCAGAAAGGTGGAAGGAGTATATAGAGGGTCTATACAAGGGCGATGTACTTGAGGACAATATTATGGAAATGGAAGAGGATGTAGATGAAGATGAAATGGGAGATACGATACTGCGTGAAGAGTTTGACAGAGCACTGAAAGACCTGAGTCGAAACAAGGCCCCCGGAGTAGACAATATTCCATTGGAACTACTGACGGCCGTGGGAGAGCCAGTCCTGACAAAACTCTACCATCTGGTGAGCAAGATGTATGAAACAGGCGAAATACCCTCAGACTTCAAGAAGAATATAATAATTCCAATCCTAAAGAAAGCAGGTGTTGACAGATGTGAAAATTACCGAACTATCAGCTTAATAAGTAACAGCTGCAAAATACTAACACGAATTCTTTACAGACGAATGGACAAACTAGTAGAAGCCAACCTCGGGGAAGATCAGTTTGGATTCCGTAGAAACACTGGAACACGTGAGGCAATACTGATCTTACGACTTATCTTAGAAGAAAGATTAAGGAAAGGCAAACCTACGTTTCTAGCATTTGTAGACTTAGAGAAAGCTTTTGACAATGTTGACTGGAATACTCTCTTTCAAATTCTAAAGGTGGCAGGGGTAAAATACAGGGAGCGAAAGGCTATTTACAATTTGTACAGAAACCAGATGGCAGTTATAAGACTCGAGGGACATGAAAGGGAAGCAGTGGTTGGGAAGGGAGTAAGACAGGGTTGTAGCCTCTTCCCGATGTTGTTCAATCTGTATATTGAGCAAGCAGTAAAGGACACAAAAGAAAAATTCGGAGTAGGTATTAAAATTCATGGAGAAGAAATAAAAACTTTCAGGTTCGCCGATGACATTGTAATTCTGTCAGAGACAGCAAAGGACTTGGAAGAGCAGTTGAATGGAATGGACAGTGTCTTGAAAGGAGGATATAAGATGAACATCAACAAAAGCAAAACAAGGATAATGGAATGTAGTCTAATTAAGTCGGGTGATGCTGAGGGAATTAGATTAGGAAATGAGGCACTTAAAGTAGTAAAGGAGTTTTGCTATTTGTGGAGCAAAATAACTGATGATGGTCGAAGTAGAGAGGATATAAAATGTAGGCTGGCAATGGCAAGGAATGCGTTTCTGAAGAAGAGAAATTTGTTAACATCCAGTATTGATTTAAGTGTCAGGAAGTCATTTCTGAAAGTATTCGTATGGAGTGTAGCCATGTATGGAAGTGAAACATGGACGATAAATAGTTTGGACAAGAAGAGAATAGAAGCTTTCGAAATGTGGTGCTACAGAAGAATGCTGAAGATTAGATGGGTAGATCACATAACTAATGAGGAAGTATTGAATAGGATTGGGGAGAAGTTTGTGGCACAACTTGACCAGAAGAAGGGATCGGTTGGTAGGACATGTTCTGAGGCATCAAGGGATCACCAATTTAGTATGGGAGGGCAGCGTGGAGGGTAAAAATCGTAGAGGGAGACCAAGAGATGAATACACTAAGCAGATTCAGAAGGATGTAGGTTGCAGTAGGTACTGGGAGATGAAAAAGCTTGCACAGGATAGAGTAGCATGGAGAGCTGCATCAAACCAGTCTCAGGACTAAAGACCACAACAACAACAACAAGTGGAAGCCCAGATTTCGTGTGTATTATATTCTTCCGTCCTAGAAATAAGCTGGCCGCTGACGGCGAGCGGTTCTAGGCGCTTCAGTCCGGAACCGCTCTGCTGCTACGGTCCCAGGTTCGAATCCTGCCTCGGGCATGGATGTGTGTGATGTCCTCAGGTTAGTTAGGTTTAAGTAGTTCTAAGTCTAGGAGACTGATGACCTCAGGTGTTAAGTCCCATAGTGTTTAGTGCCATTTGAACCATTCTAGAAAAATACGCTGTTTCAAAATATCAACACGTTGACGATCCCTCGAATACACGCCCTTCTCGATTAGTTGTGGGAAACGGTACATTGGTGGTTAAAGAATATTCGTATTTTTTTGTTTTCGCATTATAGCTTTCTTTCATAGCTTTCTTTTCCCCATCTCCCCCTCCCCCGCACGCTCCCTCCTCCCTCTATCTACCTCCCCCCGCCCCCACCCCTCTTCCATATGCACAGTTGCTAGTGGCGTGTTTGTTGCTGTTAGAAGTAGTTTCTGGTATAGCAAAATTGGACAGTTCCTGTGTGTCAATATGGGTAGAGTCATAATAATTGCATCCATTTAACGATTTCCTAACTCAGGTATACAATTGCTAACAGGTTCAAAGAAAACTTGAGTCTAATTTCAAACACATACGCGACTCCTACAATAATAGTTGGTGGTGACTTCAATTTACCCTCGATATGGTGCCGAAAACACATGTTTATGTGCTGAGGCACGCTTAAAACATCGCCCGAAATTGTGGTAAACGCATTTTCTGAAAATGATTTCGAGCAATTAGTTCATGAGCCCACATGAATATTAAACGGTTGCGAAAACACGGTTGATCTCTTAGCAGCAAATATTCCAGAGCTAATAAAGAGTATAAAAACGGATACAGGGATTAGTGAACACAGGATTGTAGTATCGCGACAAAATACCGTAACCCCCAAATCCTCCAAAAACAAACAAAAATACACCTATTCAAAAAAGCAGATAAAAATTTGCTTGACCAGATTGTAATAACAGATGTAGAAAGGTGATGGGAATAATCCACAATTCCAAATTAACGATACAAATGTAGACCACAACTGAATTCAAAGAAATAGTATCGACAGCAGTTGAGTGATTTATACCAAACAAATTGAGAAACAACGGAACTAAAAAAAATGGTCAAATCTGTGTGAAATCTTATGGGACTTAACTGCTAAGGTCATCAGTCCCTAAGCTTACACACTACTTAACCTAAATTATCCTATGGACCAACACACACACCCATGCCCGAGGGAGGACTCGAACCTCTGCCGGGACCATGACGGAACTGATCCCCCTTAGAACGCAAAACAGGTCAGAACACTGTTGCAGAAACAACGAAAAAAAAATTAAACGAACACAAAATCCCAAAGATTGACGACGTTTTGCAGAAGCTCGAAATGTAGCACGGACGTCATACGAAATTCTTATAATAGTTTCCACAACGAAACTTTGTCACGAAACCTGGCAGAAATTCGGAACAGATTTTGTTCGTATGCAAAGTATGCTAGCGGCAGGATGCAATGTCTTCTCTGCGCGATGACAATACAAATACTATTGGTGCCAGTGCTGCTAAAGTTGAGTTCTTCACCAAAGAAGATGAAATTCTTTCAGAGTATGCTCACACAGTAGTTCCATACTTAACAGTCATAACAACAGCTCGCTGTACGAAAGACCAGTACCCAAAAACTGAAAGTTGCACAGGTCACACCAATATTCAAGAAAGGGTGTTCGTTCTTCACGCACGCTATACCAGATTGGAATAATAGATGTAGATGTAGAAAGACGATGGGAATAATCCACTAAATTACAGGTCCACATCATTAACGTCGATAAATATATGTTGAGTTCGAACATTACAAATTACTTCGAAGAGAGCGGACTATTAATACACAGCCAACACGGATTTAGAAAACATAGTTATCGTGAAACAACTAGATCTTTGCTTACACGAAGTGTTGAATGCTATTGACATGGGATTTCAAACTGATTCCGTATTTCTAAATTTCCAGAAGGCCTTTGACACTGTACTTCACAAGCAGTTTAATCAAATTACGTGCTTATGAAATATCGTTTCAGTTATGCGACTGGCTTCGTGATTTCCTGTCACAGAGATCACAGTTGGTAGTAACTAACAAAAAATCATTGAGTAAAACTGATTTCTGGCGTTACCCAAGGTAGAGCTATAGGCCTTTCCCCATACCTTATTTATGTAAACGATTTAGGAAAAAATCTGAGCGGCCGTCTTCGTTGTCTGATTATGCTGTCGTTTAACGTCTAGGAAAGTCATCAGAAGATCAAAATCAATTCAAAAACTATTTGCGCAAATATGATATCTGTACGGTGCGAAAATTAGCAGCTGATGCCAAATAATGGAAAGTGTAAGCTCATGGAGATGAGTGCTAAAAGGAATCCACTAAACTTCGAATACACGATAAATCAATCTAATTTAAAGGCGTAAATTCAACTAATAACTTAGGAATCACAATTACGAACAACATAAATTGGAAAGAACATACATAAAATGCTGTGAGGAAGGCTAACCAAAGACTGCATTTTATTGGCAGAACACTTAGAAGATGCAACGGACCTACTAAAGAAGCTACCTACACTGCGCTTGTCCGTCTTCTTTTGGAGCACTACTGTGCGGTGTGGGTTCCTTACCAGATAGAACTAACGGAGAACATAGATGAAGTTCAAGAAAGAGCAGCACGCTTTGTAGGGGAGAGTGTGTCACTGATATGATACAGGATTTGGGATGGGCATCATTAAAACAAAGGCGTTTTTCACTGCGGCAGGTTCTTCTCATGGAATTTCAGTCAGCAACTTTCTCCTCCGAATGCGAAAATATTTTATTGGCGCCGACCTACATAGGGAGATACGATCATCATAATAAGGGAAATCAGAGCCTACATGGAAACATGTATGTGCTCTAGGATGGAATAATAGAGAATTATTGTGAAGGCTGTTCGATGAACCGTCTAAGAGTCACTTAAGTGTGGTTGGCAGAGTGTCCATGTAGATGTACATGTAGATGAAATGTAGCAAGGAGTATTTCGTTTAATGCTGTGGCCTTCTCCAACAGACATCACGGCGCCTAGAGTATCAGCAACCAAACTGACAGCCTGCAGCCGCGGGTTGCCCGCTCGCAGGCACACCGAAGCACTACACAACCGACAGGCAATATTGATGAACGGCCACAACAACAACACCACAGCAAAGACACCAGCGGCCACCAGGGGCCACTACTGGCCCACATAAACATAAGGAAGAGGTCGCTGCAGATCCCGGAACTATTTTCACACGTCAAACCACGTGATGGAAAATAGTTCCCAGGTACTCATCCGCCAAAGCGCTATGAAGGCCGGCGCTCGGCCGCACATCGGTAGTTCATCGACCGCCAGCAGATGTGGATAGCTGCCGCCCCGGCAGCCCCGTTTGGATCTTCACGCTGATCTCTGGATTAGGCTTGGTATATCGAAGAAGTTTCTGGCGGAGACTAGTAAAAAATTATTTCAGTTGTTTTCTATATTATTCTTGTATGTAGTTGTGATTCGAAGACGGATCACTGTTTTGTGTTGGTGTTATGCTTGGAGAATTTGTTTTGCTTAATGAAACAGTCCAATAAATTGTATTAGGACTTTGATAATTAGTTTCTTCTGCTTACGCTGACACACCACTTAATACTTTGATTCGTGATTTCGAAGTAATATTTCATCTTGTCGGGCCACTGGTTGCGAAGGAAAGTACAAGTTCCAGAGACGGTATAGCAGTGGTGACACGACTAGTTCTAATACTTGAAATTATCGCTACCAAGGCAGTTATCCAAGCCTGAAGTTCCAGTTCAAGGCGTCTCTTGAATCTAAATGTATCATCGTCTCACCGTTTTTCAGGCTCTGATCAAATTCCTGGAAAACCACACTAACCTAGGTTGATGACCACTTTACGTTTGTTTCTCTGCAAAAAGAAAAAATTGTTTTACAGTTCACGTTTAAAGCCAATAGTCCAAAAAATATGCAAATATTTATTTTTGGATGAGGTGCACTGTAGAGGGTCATTCTATAAGTAGTGAAATTTGTTTGCTCGACCAATTTTGATGGAAAAAATGCGAAATTTGTTGTTGCACGTCGTGAAATGAAACTTCCTGGCAGAGTAAAACTGTGTGCTGGACCGGGACTCGAACTCGGGACCTTTGCCTTTTGCTGGCAAGTGCTCTACCAACTGAGCTGCCCAAGCACGACTCATGCCCCGTCCTCACAGCTTTACTTCTGCCAGTAGCTCGTCTCCAACCTTGGTCGCGAAAGGCAAAGGTCCCGAGTTCGTGTCTCGGGCCGGCACACAGTTTTAATTTGCCAAGAAGTTTCATATCAGCGCACACTCCGCTGCAGAGAGAAAATCACATTCTGGAAACGTCGTGAAATATTCCCAATCCAGCCTCTATAGTTCCGATAGATAGCGGTGCTATGCGTAGCCTTCAAAATGGCGTCTGTAACGGAAACACGTCCCAACTAGAGGGCTGTCGCTGTTTCTTTTGGCGGGAAACCAGAGCATCGCAGATATTGGTAGGCGCTTGCAGAATGTCTATGGAGACCTGACAATAAGCAAAACCTCGGTGTGTCGTTGGACGAGGCGTCTGTCATCTTTGCAACAAGGTCGCATCGACCTGTCGGTTCTCCCACGTGCCAGCCGACCGTGGAAAGTGTGACCCCTCAACTGTTGGAACGTGCGGACACTCTCATTAGAGGTGATCGACGGATCACAAACAAACCCCTCGGTGCACTACTGGATGTGTCTGTTGGTAGTGCTGACATATTCGTCCACCAGCCGGAGTACTCAAAGTCGTCTGCCCGCTGGTTCCTCGCCTGGATCTCTCACCTTCCGATTTTCGTCTGTTTGGCCCAATGAAGGATGGAGTCCAGGGGAAGCAGTATTGAATGACGGGGAGGTTACTGATGCAGCAAGACCACTGACTCCAACGTCGACCAGTGGACATACGGGCCGTCCCATTAAGGTGACGTAAGGTACCCGTATTGATTGGAGTTTGTGTTGAAATACAGGGTATTGCGCCTAAAAGAGTGGGGAATAATGTGGTGCGTGCGTGCATGCGTGTGTGCATGTGCCCGTGTGAGTGAGGCGTGGGATTGGGAAGCCTGCTATTTTATGAAAAGCGTTTAATTACACAAGGTGGTCCATTGATCGTGACCGGGACGAATATCTCACGAAATAAGCATCAAACGAAAAAACTACAAAGAACGAAACTTTTCTAGCTTGAAGGGGAAATCAGATGGACCAATGATTCGCCCGCCAGATGGCGCTGCCATACGTCAAACGGATATCAACTGCGTTTTATTTTTAAATAGGAACACCCATTTTTATTACATATTCGTGTAGTACGCAAAGATATATGAATGCTTTAGTTGGACCACTGTTTTTGATTTGTGATAGATGGCACCGTAATAGTCACAAACATAAGGCTCACAATTTTAGACGAACACTTGTTAACAGATAGGTTTTTTTAAATTAAAATACAGAACAGTGCCGACGGTATTTGCTTCATGATACATTACCCGTCTTAAAATAGACCGTTCACCAACGCCGGAGAAGATCGATATCGTGTCGATGTATGGCTATTGCGATCAAAATGCCCAACGGGCGTGTGCTATGCATGCTGCTCGGTATCCTGGACGACATCATCCAAATGCCCGGACCGTACGCCGAATTGTTAAGTTATTTAAGGAAACAGGAAGTGTTCAGCCACATGTGAAAGGTCAATCACGACCTGCAACAAATGATGATGCCCAAGTTGGTGTTTTAGCTGCAGTCGCGGCTAATCCGCACGTCAGTAGCAGACAAATTGCGCGAGAACCGGGAATCTAAAAAACGTCGGTGTTGAGAATGCTACATCAACATCGATTGCACCCGCACCATATTTCTGTGCGCCAGGAATTGCATGGCGACAACTTTGAACGTCGTGTACAGTTCTGTCACTGGGCTCAAGAGAAATTACGGGACGATGACAGATTTTTTTGCACGCGTTGTATTTAGCGACGAAGCGTCATTCACCAACAGCGGTAACGTAAACCGGCATAATATGCACTATTGGGCAACGGAAAATCCACTATGGCTGCGACAAGTGGAACATCAGCGACCTTGGCGGGTTAATGTATGGTGCGGCGTTATAGGAGGAAGGATAATTGGCCCCCATTTTATCGATGCCAACCAAAAATGGTGCAATGTATGCTGATTTCCTACATAATGTTCTGCCGATGTTACTACAAGATGTTTCACTGCATGACAGAATGGCGATGTACTTCCAACATGATGGATGTCCGGCTCATAGCTCGCGTGCGGTTGAAGCGGTATTGAATAGCATATTTCATGACAGGTGGATTGGTCGTCGAAGCACCATACCATGGCCCGCATGTTCAGTGGATCGGACGTCCCCGGATTTCTTTGTGTGGGGAAAGTTGAAGGATATTTGCTATCGTGATCCACCGACAACGGCTGACAACATGCGTCAGCGCATTGTCAATGCATGTGCGAACAATGCGGAAGGGGAACTACTCGCTGTTGAGAGGAATGTCGTTACACGTATTGCCAAATGCATTGAGGTTGACGGACATCATTTTGAGCATTTATTACATTAATCTGGTATTTACAGGTAATCACGCTGTAACAGCATGCGTTCTCAGAAATGATAAGTTAACAAAGGTACATGTGTCACATTGGAACAACCGAAATAGAATGTTTAAACGTACCTACGTTCTGTATTTTAATTTAAAAAACCTACCTGTTATCATGGCAGCGCCATCTAGCGGGCCAACCATAGCGCCATCTGGTTTCCCCCTTCACGCTAGACAAGTTTCGGTCTTTCTAGTTTTTTCGTTTGATGCTTATTTCATGAGATATTTGGCCCATTCGCGATCAATGGACCACCCTGTATTTTCTGTTTTCTTTTTTTTTTTACGTGCAGCCTCAGAAATTTCCAGGACTGTTTGTGAGGTTTCTAAAGCAAACATACGGTTCTGCACCATCCGAAGAATACTGGCAGCAAAATTTCCGTTATAATCATACTTCAGCATTTTTTTCGTTGCTCACCTCGGCACAAACTACTTGTTTATGAATGAAAGCGTCTCCAAAAGAACCAGGCTGTCATCGGCCCATCGAGGACACTTGAATGAATCCTTTTCTTCATATTTATTCGTCGAAAGTATGAACAAGAGCTTTCTATTTTAGTAAGGTTTATTTTGTCGTTTCGAGTTTGTTCTTATTTGTAAGTAAATGCAGACAGTCATTTCAGTAACCCTGTATTTATAATTTGCGGGAGTAAGGAGCCACAGAAGAGTAAACGCGTTATAATACTCTTCAAAAATTCCACCCACTTCTCGTTGGACTCTAGGTACAATGTGCTAACGCAACGGCGAATTTGAATGCGTGCGAAAATTGAATTTTAACAGCAACACGTAATAACACAAAGTTGTAAGTCTATTCGCCCAGACACATCCCTGGTGAGTGGTGCACCACAGTTGCTTCGGCGCTGGTTTTGGACAGCGTCATTTCGCCTTGGGCGGTATACTTTAACCCGGCGGCACTCTAACAGCTTACTTTCGCCCGAAAGCCTATGACCACGCCCTTCCGGTCGTCAGATAAATCGCTCTCCGCATTACGACAGTGACTGCACTGTTTCATGTGTCCCCAGACACAGTTCATACACCCTCCACCTCTAGTTTGCTACCTGCCTTCTGTGAGCGGCTATTGCACGCTGACCTCAGGCGTACTTATTAAAGAGACTGCCGTGTGAATAAGACTCCTATTAAGTCGGTCATATTGCGACAACTACACTACTGGCCATTAAAATTACTACACCAAGAAGAAATGCAGATGATAAATGGGTATTCATTGGACAAATATATCATACTAAAACTGACGTGTGATTAGATTTTCAATTTGGGTGCATAGACCCTGAGGAATCAGTACCCAGAACAACCTGGGCATTGAGTCAAACAGAGCTTGGATGGCGTGTACAGGTAGAGCTGCCCATGCAGCTTCAACAAAATACCACAGTGCATCAACAGTAGTGAGTGGCGTATTGTGACAAGCCAGTTGCTCGGCCACCATTTACCAGACGTTTTCAATTGTTGAGAGATCTGGAGAATGTACTGGCCAGGGCACCAGCCGAACATTTTATGTATCCAACATGCGGTCGTGCATCATCCTGCTGAAATGTAGGGTTTCGCAGGGATCGAATGATGGGTAGAGCCACGGGTCGTTATACATCTGAAATGTAACGTCCACTGTTCAAAAGTGCCCTCAATGCGAACAAGAGGTGACCGAGACGTGTAACCAATGGCACCCCACACCATCAATCCGGGTGATACGCCAGTATGGCGATGACGAATACATGCTTCCAGTGTGAGTTCACTGCGATGTCGCCAAACACGGATGCGACCATCATGATGCTGTAAACAGAACGTGGATTCATCCGAAAAAATGACGTTTTGCCATTCGTGCACCCAGGTTCGTCGTCGAGTATACCATCGCAGGCGCTCCTGTCTGTGATGCAACGTCAAGGGTATCCGCAGCCATGGTATCCGAACTGATAGTACATGCTGCTGCAAACGTCGTGGAACTGATGTTAATCAGTGCAAACACTCAGAAAGCTGTAGCTAAAAAGCAAGTAAATAATATACAGGACATATCCTAAAAGCTTTATAATCAGTTTTAAAGTCTTCCTTCCACATTTATGCATCGGTCACCGCTTCACCTAGCCGACACTGGAATGCGCCATCAGGAACATCCTTAAGGCGGTAGGTCGTTGAGGCCTCTCTTACGCTCTCCAGCGATCCATCACGGTGCCCCTTCAACGTTCTCTGTATTCCGAGAAACAAAAAAGTCCAATGGTGCTAAATTGGGGCAACGTTGCCGCACCCTTCCTACCGAGAAGCATTTTGCATACTGACGGTGGTGCAGCATGGTGCTTAATCGTGACAAAAATCCCGTTCTGACACATTTTACTTCATTTTGCAATCAGGTGAGAATTAGAGTGTGAAACTCTTTACTGTTGGTTCTTGAAGCACAAATTTATTGTGAATCACACCTTTGGAGTCAAAAAATTGTCTTAACTTTGCATTCCCTCATGTCTATCTTCTTTGGGTGGGGTGAATTTTGGGTGTGCCACTTGTCGCTTTATCGTTTTGATTTGGGGGTAGTACTCGAAGATTCATGACTCGTCATCTGTCACTTTTCTCTCCCACAATGCGATCCTCACTCGGTCACTACCTGGCAATTGAGTCACGTGTAAATCGTTAGCCATGACCTCTCACTATCACGCCTGCCGGAAACCGCTTCACTGCAGCTCTTCTGATTAGCTGCAGGATTTTATTGTCAATACTTTTTGGACGAAAAGGTGTACACTACTAGCCATTAAAATTGCTGCACCATGAAGATGACGTGCTACAGACGCGAAATTTAACCGACAGGAAGAAGATGCTGTGATATGCAAATGATAAGCTTTCCAGAGCACTCACACAAGGTTGGCGCCGGTGGCGACAGCTACAACGTGCTGACACGAGGAAAGCTTCCAACCGATTCCTCACACACAAACAGCAATTGACCGGCGTTGCCTTGTGAAACGTTGTTGTGATGCCTCGTGTAAGGAGGAGAAATGCGTACCATCACGTTCCCGACTTTGATGAAGGTCGGATTGTAGCCTACCGCGATTGCGGTTTATCGTATCGCGACATTGCTACTCGCGTTGGTCGAGATCCAGTGACTGTTAGCAGAATATGGAATCGGTGGGTTCAGGAGGGTAATACGGAACGCCGTGCTGGATCCCAACGGCCTCGTATCACTAGCAGTCGAGATGACACGCATCTTATCCGCATGGCTGTAACGGACCGTGCAGCCACGTCTCGATCGCTGAGTCAACATATGGGGACGTTTGCAAGACAACAACGATCTGCACGAACAGTTCGACGACGTTTGCAGCGACATGGACTATCAGCTCGGAGACCATGGCTACGGTTACCCTTGACGCTGTATCACATACAGGAGCGCCTGCGATGGTGTACTCGACGACGAACCTGGGTGCACGAATGGCAAAACGTCATTTTTTTCGGATGAATCCAGGTTCTGTTTACAGCATCTTGATGGTCGCATCCGTATTTGGAGACATCGCGGTGTACGCACATTGGAAGCGTGTATTCGTCATCGCCATACTGGCGTATCACCCGTCGTGATGGTACAGAGTGCCATTGGTTGCACGTCTCGGTGACCTCTTGTTCGCATTGACGGCACTTTGAACAGTGGACGTTCCATTTCAGATGTGTTACGACCCGTGGCTCTACGCTTCATTCAATCCTTGCGAAACCCTACATTTCAGCAGGATAACGCACGACCGCCTGTTGCAGGTCCTGTACGGGCCTTCCTGGATACAGAAAATGTTCGACTGCTGCCCTGGCCAGCACATTCTCCAGATCACTCACCAACTGAAAACGTCTGGTCAATGGTGGCCGAGCAACTGGCTCGTCACAATACGCCAGTCGCTACTCTTGATGATCTGTGGTATCGTGTTGAAGCTGCATGGGCAGCTGTACCTGTACACGCAAGCCAAGCTCTGTTTGACTCAATGCCCAGGCGTATCAGGGCCGTTATTACGGCCAGAGGTGGTTGCTCTGGGTACTGATTTCTCAGGATCTATGCACCCGAATTGCATGAAAAGGTAATCACATGTCCGTTCTAGTATAATATATTTGTCCAATGAATGCCTGCTTATCATCTGCATTTCTTCTTGGTGTAGCAATTTTAATGGCCAGTAGTGTATAATGTAAACATTGTTATTTTCAGCGAATACTTTTTGAATCATCAGTCTTCTTACTGTCAGAACCGTTTCATCCCACAGCAGCAGTTCCTCGGCGTCCTCTTTTACACTGAGATGCCAGAACATTATTACCACTGCCCAGCGGGACGTTGGATGCCGCCTGATGGGGTTGCGGGCACGTGACGCGGTAACAAAAGTATATAAGTGGAGCAGAGAAGGACGGGGGATCACCCTAGTGAAGATATGGGCGGCAGATGGGAAAATTCATTGAAATAAGCGACTTTGGCAAAGGGCAGATTATTATTACGCAGAGCCTGTGAATATCTGGGAAAAAAGCGGTGCTGGTCGAATGTTCACGTGCTACTGTCGTGAGCATCTACGGAAGGAAATAGGACAGTGAAACTACCAGTAAGCGCTTAATGGTTGGACGTCCACGACTCTTTACAGAACGTGGGGTTCGGAGGCATGTCTGCTCTGTAAAGTAGGACAGATGGTGATCTATAGCATCTCTGCCGAAAGAGGATAATGATGGTGCGAGCACAAGTGTTTCGAAACACACCGTTCAACGTACCTTCTCGAACATGGAGCTCCGCAGCAGACCAGCTCTGTGTTTTCACGTGTTGATCCAACGATGTCAATTACGACCGCAGTTGGCACGGGAACATCGGGATTCGACCGTACCTCAATTGAAACGTGTCTGAGGGGACTGATGACCTCAGATGTTAAGTCCCATAGTGCTCAGAGCCATTTGAACCATTTTGAAACGTGTCTGTTTTTCGGGTTAGTCCCGTTTTTGCTACATTACGTCAATGGTAGTCTCCACAAACTCCGTCAGGGAGGTTAACGGCGACTCAGAACGCACAACGCGCCGTAGATGCAGGCTGGTGGGGGGGAGTATTACGCCATGGGAGACATTCCCCTGCAGACCCGCCAGGATAGCCGAGAGCGCTATCGCGCTGCTTCCTTCACTCGGGTAGGCGCGCCGGCCCCGGATCGTATCCGCCCGGCGGATTAACGACGACGGCCGGTGTACCGGTCAGCCTGGATGTGGTTTCTAGGCGGTTTTCCACATCCTACTAGGTGAATACCGGGCTGGTCCCCACGTTCCGCCTCAGATACACGACTCGCAGACATTTGACGCACATTCACAGCAGACAGCTGGGGTACGCTACTTCCGTCCCGGGGGTATGGGGTGGCGGCAGGAAGGGCATCCGGCCACCACTTAACATTAACCATGCCAATTCCGTACTTAACCCTGCCGACCCTGCGCACAATGCAAGATAAAGGCGGTAGCGAAAGAAAGAAAGACATTCCCCTGCGCTTGAATAGCGCCTGTTGTAGTAATCGAAGACACCTGCATTCTTTCATACTTAATGGCTTCCTCGCCGGCCAGTGTGGCCGAGCGGTTCTAGGCGCTTCAGTCTCGATCCGAGCGACCACTACGGTCGCAGGTTCGAATCCTGCCTCGGGCATGGATGTGTGTCACGTCCTTAGGTTAGTTAGGTTTAAGTAGTTCTAAGTTCTAGGGGACTGATGACCTCAGATGTCAAGTCCCATAGTGCTCAGAGCCATTTGAACCATTTTTTTGTTTTCCGCAATAGCGATGTCATTTTTCAGAAGTATAAATGTCCGTGTCTCGGAGCCAGAACCGTGCTACAGGAGTTTGAGGAGCATTACAGTGAACTCAAGTTGAAGCCTCGGCGACCAAATTCGCCCGATGTTAATCCTGGGGGAACACATCTGGGTCGGGATCTGGCGCCATCACCGCGTACGCAAATCAGCGGTCTGTTATTTACGCGAGTTAGATGACCTGTGAGTAGACAGCTAATGCCACATACCTCCATAACCCTACCAACAAACTGCCGGATCCCTGACACACAGTATCATTCATCTACGTCGTTACAAAGACGGACAGACAAGCTATTAAGCAGGTGCTCACTATGTTCTGGCTCATCGGTATATTTGCTGGATTTAGTCCAATCTGTGTTTTCCTCTCAAGTTTTTACCCTCCACAGCTCCCTTTAGTATCACGATAGTTATACCCTGATGCCTTAACACATCTCCTATAATCTCCTCTCTTCTTCTTGCCAGTCTCTTCCATATGTTACGTTCTTCGCCGAATCTATGGAGAGTCACTTAATTCCTAATCAAAATTAGAATTATATTAATACCTTCAGCGGCTGACGGGCGTTGATATATATCAACGGGGACAGTTGAAAATGTGTGCCCCGACAGCGACTCGAACCCGGGATCTCCAGCTTACATGGCAGACGCTCCATCCATCTGAGCCAGCGAGGGCACAGAGAATAGTGCGACTGCAGGGACTATCTCGCGCACGCCTCCCGCGAGACCCACATTCTCACCTTGCACGTCCACACATTACATTCGTAGTGTCCCACCCCAACACACACATTAGTTGTGGAAGACATTCTTAGCGGGTCCCGTAAGAGTTCGGGGAATATGTGTGCATCCGCACAGAGAAAGGTCACGGCCGGTATTGCCAGAACTATATACTTATATGGATAGGGTGTCTGTTCTTTCGGACTTTTCAAATGGTTCAAATGGCTCTGAGCACTATGGGACTTAACTTCTGAGGTCACCAGACCTATAGAACTTAGAACTACTTAAACCTAACTAACCTAAGGACATCACACACATCCATGCCCAAGGCAAGATTCGAACCTGCGACCGTAGCGGTCGCGCGTTTCCAGACTGTAGCGTCTAGAGCCGCTCGGCCACCCTGGCCGGCTATTCCCTTTTCCATTTCTCCCAAAGCTCACTGATAAAGTGGCATAAAATGCGTTTTCTTAAAATGTGAAGTGTAATAAAAAAATTCCATTCCTGCTATAACTGTACACAACCCACCAAATCTGTTTGCTTCCGTACTCGTTGTACAACACGAGGAGAAATTTATTTTATCGACATTTCTGAATCAGCACAACAAATGGCATATAACTTTGCAGATGCAAGATGCTGCGTTTTGAAAACACTGTTTGCCGATGTAACATTTTCACATTTGCAATTATGTAGCTGTTTTCGTTTTCTTCAGTTTCTAGACAAAGTGATGTACAGGAATCAAAGTTAGTTCGGTTCAACACGTGATATTCAGATCCAACATATTAAATAGTCTGGGCTGTGGATCTTCGTGACAGATCCAAACTTTGTGGAGGACTGGGATTCGAACCATAATTATTCCTGCTTGCGAGCCGTCGTCTTAACTACTGAACCATGCAGTTGATACTTACGACCCGTCTATAAAGCTTCAATTCCGATATTCCGACTCTTTAACTTTCTAGAACCTACAGAAATATTCCTGCATATCTCGCTGGAATAGCACTCCCTGCGACCGTACTGTAGAAATTTCGAAGTCAAAGGGAGCCGACTAGATTATAGTGTGATAGTGCTGTCGCCGTCACCCTCCTCCCCTCTCCGCAACTTCTTTAAAAATATTGGTTCTTCTGACCCTGATCTATAGCGTACTCAGATATCTAAGCGAGATTGGAAAGTGAAATTTTGGTTGACTGGACGGAGCCAATGAATGTTCACACTAAATCAATGTTATGGTCACTGACCGATATGTAGCGTAGCTCATGGCCTACGTTCGCACTTCGTGTAACGCACTTTCAGTTATAAATAGAACTCCAAACTAAATTCAGCTATTTAAACAACAGGAAAAGCTACAACGAGTATTTTGGTGCACATTATAAACACTAATTTTGTAGGTACAAAATATGCATGGAAATGCGGTAGGAGGAGATGTACGTAACTCTTTCGCTGTGAAAATCACACAGTGACCATCTTGTGAAAAAAAATTGTAGACGATAAGTTTTTTCATACCAGATGTGTTAGCCACAAATTTACTAACAGAAAATTCAATTTTCCATTTTTTGCTCTATTACGATTACAGTCTTTAAATTCACACGATCAGCTGATCACGGCGATGTGCCACTTTCAGAAGCTAAGTCGCAACTTGTACGTCTTTTATTTAAATGTGTAATTATTTACGAAATACTACAGTCGTAGTGGTGTACGGATGTAGGCGTAAGAACTCACAGTATACCGATAGAAAATTGCTCTCCACGGGTTGATTGGCAATTTCAGTTGACGAGCTACGATGTAATGTATTGAGATCACAGGACCATGACTTGGTAATGAATCGAAGTTGGCAACGACGCGATTTGTGTGACCTGAACCTGAAATACATAATAAACAAATTCTTACGTACTCGCTGTTCCACAGATAAACACAGTGGGAGTGTTACAGCAGGGCGCACTCCACTGCAGAGTGAAGAGTGTTTTCCGTAGTCTGGGCTGCAGCGTATATAGATTACAGTTTCCATTAGCACGCTTCCAGAACACGGATGTGTGCGTTTTTACTATTTGTTTGTTTATCTGTACAGAGCGCATAAAGAGACAGAAAATTCAATGCCGGCGTCTACGCCAGAGGTGAGATTCAAAGTCGCTATATGATGTAGCAACGTTAGTCTGTGATCAAAGCGGCGAGCATCAACTTCATGAACATAACGGACAGGTCTCCTCATCAAAGAAGAGTATAACATTTTATCACGTTCTCAGCGCTAACAGCTTCAAATGCCATTGATACTGTGCGTAGCAGCTCAAGAGTTAGATGCACAAAAGATGACAACGATAACGGTGAGCGTAATTTACGTCATTTTAATGAAGTACGTAGGTTACCTACTTCTAAAATTTTAACATGTGCTGAAGCATAATTTTCTCAGTACTCCGGTTGATAACAGCCACACCTCTGCAATCACTGTAGTGCTTTTTTTTCTGCTGTGAAGACACTGCACAACATACCTGTACCAAGGATCCGACGCAGCATACGTCCGAACGTGCGATTTATTTAATTCAAAGCAACAAGCTTCGGGAAGACATGATCCCATTACCAAGACTACATCACTAGGCATGGTAAAAAAATAAGAAATCAGGAAACAAGCGCTGTCAAATGTATAATGGTATGTTGGTGTTGTTGTGGTGTTCAGTCCCAAGAGGGGTTTGATGCAGCACTCGATGCTACTCTGTCATGTCCAAAATTTCTTGAATTCATGTGAGCCGATATCCACTGAAATCTGCTTTCTGTGTTCATCCCATTGTGTCCCTCTGCGATCTTTATCCTCCTACGCCTCCCTCCATTAGGAAACTGAGTATTCCTCCACGCCTCAGGCTGTCTGTTATCTCTTCTTCTCAGAAATTTCTTTTCTTCCCGGATTCGATTCAGCACACCATTGTTAGTTACTCGATCTACCCATCTAATCTTTAGCATCATTATGTAGCACCACATTTCAAAAAGTTATTTGCTTCTCTTGTATGAACCTTTTTCCGTCCACGGTATGGCATGGTGTGGTATAACGTAAATAATTACTGGTATCTCTTAACACTCACGTAATTATGTTTATTAGCTGACTGACTGACGATCAAAAAACAGTGTTGCGACAGACTGGTAAGCATGACCAGGAATTACTAATGCTATATGTTGAAACTAAAATCTTATCTCCTCATAAGAAATACCCCATACTCTCAAAGATGATAATAAATAATGCACCACTTGAGCAGGTTCCCACTTAAAATTTTTAGGATGCGACGTAAGCTACTACATGACAAGGACATATAAAATAAAATTAACATATCAGTGAATATGCAGAATGATAATCAAAACAGTCCACAATGAAATACGGAAGGAAGAAAAACTTCAATTTTATAAGACCATCGCTTCACTTATATTGCTATATGGAAATGAGATATGAATCCAAAAATAACGTGATAAAACAAACTGGAAGCAGCAGAAATGAGATTTCTTAGGAAAGTGGGAGGTGTTACCTGAGAAGATTGTATAAGAAATGAAAATATTTGAAATGAACTAGGTATTTATGATATTGATGAAAAGACTGAAAAAAATAATACATAGTACCCCACGTCTGGCCGGCAGAACAGATATAGGGAGACCCAGATTTAGGTGGCGGTGAAAAGAGACGACGGAACAGGCACAAGTGCGTAAGCCTTAAAGAGCGGAAGCAGAAGAAGAAAATACCCTGCACAATACATATAAGAGAGTCATATTTCTGACAATGTACGTTCGTTGGCTACTAATTTTTTACTATGACTGACGGCACAATAATTTTAAGAACCCGATATAGGGGTCATCTTCATGTGTACCAGAAACATATCGTATTTTGAATTAAATAAATAGCACATTTGGACAACTTGTGCGTTGCAATGCCCGTACCGATGTAGTGGATTTTATAGTACGGTGAAAAGATTTACAGTGGAAGGCGATCATGATGTCCTAAATTTTCTCTGCGACTGTGAATCCCAGCCACGAAAAGGTGCGAATGGCCGAGATACGGGAGAGGGTAGCGGATAGAGGACTCACCACGTCGATGAGCTGCGACAGCTTGAGCTTGATGCAGACGCGCAGCACGTCGGACGTGTTGACGACGGGCCGCACGAGCTTGTTGTAGGAGCTGAGCAGGTCGTCGTAGAGGCGCTTGGCGTCCGGGTTGCCGGCGACGGCGCCGTGCACGACGAGCGCGGACAGCAGCCAGGCGCGCAGCGTCTCGCCGGCGGTCGGCGCCAGGCGCCGCGCCCACAGCGCCGCCGCGTGCATCGCGCCCGGCGGTCGCAGGCGCACTGGCCGCGCCGCGGGGAGACAGCTGCCGCGCGGCGCGGCACGGGCAACGCTCGCGCGCCGAGCCGAGCCGGAAACCGCCGAAGTACGGCGACAGCTGCCGACGGGAAAAGGCGGCGGCCGAGCTCGGCCGAGAACGCCGACTACCCGAGCTAGGGATGGGAAAAAGCGGTCGGCTACGACCGATACCGGTATTTTACCGGGTGATCAAAAAATAATCCACGGAATAATGTAGATAGAGAGGTAAAAATTGACACACATGCTTGGAATGACATGGGGCTTTATTAGAACAAAAAAAAAAAAACAAAGTTCACAAAATGTCCGACAGATGGCTCTGGACAGCAAAACGTCAGTGACTGCGCATGACAATCGTCTATAAAAGGAGCTGTAATGAGAGAGGGAATCTAAAGCCCGACCCCCTCCAACCACTCCTGAACTCACCGTACCTGTCCGTCCTCTGGACGTCCCCACCCCTCCTGGCAATTCCCTTCGTCACCCCCCCCCCCCCAACGCTGAGGACATCATCAGGTTCCTCACAATCGTCCTTCAAAATGTTCATCCCTTTCAGCACCCCCACACCCTCCAGCAGATCTCCCTCGCCGCCCGTTCCATATTCCAACTCAAGATGTATGCCACATACTCCAACAACCAGGCCCATTTCACCTTCTCCCGCCTTGACACCCTTGTCTAAATCCCTGTCATGGCGCGACAGCAACGTATCCTTTTCAACAACATCCGCTCCCTTACCGCCAACAAGAACCTCTTCCTGCACACCCTTGCTACCCACCGCGTGGATGCCTTCCTCCTTAATGAAACCTTCCTCCAACCCCACCACACCATCCACACTTCGCCCTATCTCCTCCACCGCTCTGATAATCCCTTCCCAATTGCGATGGCGGAGTTGCTATTGGTCACCGCCGCCAGATCCCCGTTCGGCTCCAACCTCTCCTTCCCGACCCCACCGAACACCTGATCCTTAGTCTCTTCTTCCCCGGCCTTACTGTTGCCTGCGCCACCATCTACGTCCGCCGCAATGCTCCTCTTCCCTTCGACTTCCTCTCCCTCGTCGACCGTACCTTCTCCTCCTACGTGATCGCCGCCGACCTCAACATCCATAGTCGTTCCGCTGCCCAGTTACGGCGGTGGCATCGGTTCCTCTCCACCCTTCAAGGCGATCTCATCCCCATCCCCCAGCACACCCGTCCTGAATCCAACTCCACTCCCGATGTTATTTTCTCCTCCCCCAACCTCCTTGGTCGCATAACGGTGGATGTCCTGGAGCCCATTGGTAGTGACCATCTCCCTGTCCTCATCACCGTTTCAGACGGACGTCGCCCCCGACCCGACCCTCGTACTGACCCTCCCCCTAAGTATGTCCATGACTATTCCCGTGCTGACTGGAATGCCTACCGGGATACCCTCTCCACCCAGGTCGATAGCCACACCTTCACCTACCGCCACCCTGCCGATGTCACCCATGCCGCCTCCTTTCTCCAGCAGACCTTGTCTGAGGCCGTGGAGGCCCACGTCCCTACTGTCGCCATCCACACCCACCGTCCTACCTTACCCCCACAAGCCATTCTCCTCCTTTGTGAATCCCGTCGTCTCTACCATGCCTTCCTCCGCACGCATGGCCCGGACACACTACGACGCCACCGGCAAATCCAGCGACACATTCGTAATTTGCTCGTGGCTAAGAAACGCCGGGACTGGTGACAGACATGCACCCGTTTAAATGCTACCCTACCAATCAACTCGTCCAAGTTCTGGTCAGCCTTCCATCGCCTTACCGGAAATAAACCCTCCCCCTATTATCCTCTTATCCATGATGATCACCCTTTCCCTGACACCCTTAGTAAGGCCAATCACTTTGCCTCCTACCTCTCCGATGTATTTTCCATACCTGATGATCCCCAGTTCGATTACTCCCTCTTCCTGGATATCCGCAATCGAACTGACACCTCTGTCCCTCCTGGTTTCCAGTACTTGGGCAACATTGCACACACGGAACTCAATGCCCCTATCACTACACAGGATCTCATTGCTACACTCCGCACCAAACGCAACACCGCTCCTGGTCACGATCGTGTCACCTACCGTCACCTTCGTGAAGCTCCTGTCTCTTTCCTCTCCAGCCTGGCCAGGCTCTACAATGTAGTCCTGTCCACCGGTTACTACCCCGACCTGTGGAAAACCTCCCGTATCCTCATGTTCCTTAAACCTGGCAAACCGCCGTCCGCCGTCTCCTCCTACCGTCCCATCAGCCTTACCTCGGTCTTCAGCAAGGTTCTGGAATCTCTCCTCACCCGCCACATCCACCAGCATCTCCGCCAGCACCGCCTCCTTCCCGTTACCAAGTGTGGTTTTCGGCCGACCTTCTCTTCCGACGACCTTTTCCTTCACCTCACTCATCTCCTTTCCGAACAGCTTAATTCCCGTCGCTCCGCAATCTTCCTCTCCCTGGACCTCGAACATGCATACGACCGCGTATGGCATTCCGGTCTCCTCTTCAAGCTCTAAACCTTTGCCCTTCCCATTAACTACGTCCGTCTGATCGGCTCCTTTCTCTCCCGCCGTCCTTCCTATGTCACCATCCATAACACAGATTCCTACACCTTTTTCCCCTCTGCCGGTGTGCCCCAAGGCTCCGTCCTCTCCCCCCTTCTGTACCTTTTGTACACGGCGGACATGCCGCCGCCGTCACCCCCCCCGTCCACCTTCCCCAGTTTGTCGATGACACCGCCTTCCTTGCCCTTGCCCCCACCCTACAGCGCTCCCAACACCTTCTCCAATCCCATCTTGACCGGTTCACCGCTTGGTGCAACCAGTGGCTGCTCAAGGTCAATCCCTCCAAAACCCAGGCGATCATTGTAGGCAAGATCACCCCTTCCTTCCGCCTCCTTGATTTCTATCTCACCATCTATGGCCGTCCTATCGCCCTCACTCCCACCCTTAAGTACCTTGGCGTTACCCTCGACCGTCGCCTCTCCTGGACTCACCACCTCCGGACAATCCAAGCCAAGGCACGCTCCTGACTCAGTCTCCTCAAGCTTCTCTCCGGCCGTACGTGGGGTCTGGACCACTCCACCATCCGCCACACCTATAAATCCCTCATCCCCCCTATCGTTTGTTATGCCCATCTGGTTTGGATCTCCGCACCCCCTACCTTTTATAAATCCCTCCAAATCCTTGAATGTCATGCTCTCCGCCTCACCTATCGCATCTGTCTCCCCTCCCCCATGTGGATCCTGTACGATCTCATCCCTTTCCCCCACCTCCTCCTTTTCCTTGAAAGGATACGGATCCTGTACACCTCCCGCAAACTCAATCCTCCTCACCCGCTCGTCTCCCCGATCCTCTCCCACCCCCACCCGCTGCCACCCCTGTATTCGCACATCCCACCCGGTCTCCATCTCTCCACCCTCCTTACCCTCTCCCAAGGTGGCTTCCGCCAGCTCCCCCTCCCTGATGATGCCCTCCTCCCCTCCATCTACCCCTCCCACCAACTTTGATCCTCCCGCCCTCCTCCTGTGCCTGCTCCTCTGGACTCCCTCCCTCCCTTCTCTCCCTTTTCCCTCCCTCCTCCTTTTCTCCCCCCTCCTCCCTCGGGCCTCCTCTCCCCTGTCCCTCACCTCCTGCCCCCATATCCTCAGCCATTGGCATCCTTTTTCTCCCCTCACCCCTGTTCCCCTCTTGGCAGGTCCCCGGACTCGCACATGCTCAGTGGACATTCGCGCGCCGGAGATCACCGCCATCAGTGTTTCTTGTGTGCCATCATGTTTAGTGTTCAGTGTTCACCATCACACTCCATCGTTCACCAGTGCCATCGTCTACTTCAGTGTTTGTGCGTTGTATCAACAGTTTGCAGTGTGGATTATCGTCGCTTGTGAATGGCTCCATGTTTGTCTTTATGTGTCTACTGTTTTATTGCTCACCGTTCTGTAACTTATGTGTCTTCTCAGTGTTTCTTCTCTTTGTGTATCCTCTGGCTGAAGAGCGGCGTAGAATGCTGCTGACAGCCTGCCTGTTGTACAGGTTTAAAATAACAATAAAGAAAAAAAAAAGAGAGAGAGAGAGAATCCACCTCTGGCGGTACTCCACAACGTTACCGCCCTTCGATTGTGCCATTCCAGCACTAATCGAAGTGCTAGGTTTTTCAGGTGCCAGCCAGCCAGCCAGCCGAGCAGCAGCAGCAGCAGCAGCGGTCCCGGTCCCGGCCAGCAGCAGCGGTCCAGCCGGCAGCAGCCAGCCAGTCCTCCTCCTGCAGCGGCGGCGGCGGCGACGGCGGCGGCGGTCCAGCCAGCCCAGCAGCAGCAGCAGCCCCGGCCCCCGCCATCGCCGTCGCCGTCGCCGTCGCCGTCAGCGCCAGCATCGTGGGACTCTGGTCTTCCTCCGTCTTCGTCTGTCCCCAGTTTTTGTCCTTTCTTTTTCGTCCTGTGCGTTTTTGTTTCTCCCTGTCGTCATGTGAGCCCCCACTACCACTGCCACCACTACCACCACAGCCATAGTTTATACTTCCCCCTCCACCGCCACTACCACCATAACATGGTGTGCCCAGTCACACCCTCCTCTTTCCATCCCACCTCTTCTCACTCTCCCTTCGCCCTCGCTCTTTGTCACCCCCTCTCCCGCTTCTTCCTCCCGCTCCTCTCCCTCTGATCCTTTCCCCACACTCCCCCGGCCTGTCACTGCAGCTCCAGCTAGGGTGGTGGCCCGCCGGGCCACTGCCCATGCCCAACTCTCCCCTTCGCCTTCGCCATCACTGCCACCACTGTCGCCATCGCCATCACCGTCGCCTTCACCATCACCAGCGCCAACTGCTGCGTCCAGACTGGGACCTGCCCCTTCCCGTCACCTCCCTATATCTCCCTCCCTCATATCACCACTCACATTTCTGCCACTGTTAAACGCCCTAGTGGCACCACCACCTCCTCTGCTCCCAAAAAGGCCCTGCCCCATCCTCCTTCCCCCCCCCCGGATGCCATGGATGTCTCACCGCCAGGCCCTGCTCCCTCCGCCTCCTCCTCCTCCTCCTCCTCCTCCCCCCCACTTTATACAAATACCTCCTCTCCTGTCCTGATCCTTCCCTTCTCGAGGCCCAGAATCTCTCCCTTGTCCTCCGCCAACACTTCCCTGGTGCCACCATCTCTCTCCTCACTCCCAGATGGGATTCTCATCTCCTCCCCCAGCCCAACCCTCCATACTGACGTCCTTTCCCGCCTCCCCATCACCCATTTTGGCCCCAACGCCTCCCTCACACCTGCTCCTTCTCCATCCCCTACCCACCAACCCCAACACCCGCATCACCCGCTGACCCTCACCGCTGTGCGCATCCTACGCTGGACGTGCGGGTGGTCTGCCGCATTTTCAACTCGGCCAGCCCCACCTGCCTTATGCGGGTTTTCTCTCAGGACGCTCCACCCATTGACCGTCTCCTGTAGGAGGGTGCCCTCCTCTTCAACCAGCGCTACAGGGTCGACCCCTCCCGTTCTCCTCCTCAATCCCTGTGCTGCCAGAGGTGTCTGCACTATAACACACACCCAACAGCCGAGTGCCGCGAAGCCCCCACCTGCCCGCATTGTAGGCAGGCGCACTTCCTCTGGCAGTGCCCTAACCTTCAATCTCCTCCTTCCTGCAATACCTGCAACCTCCCCCATCCCACCTACTCCCAAAAGTGTAAAGCCCGACCCCCTCCGACCACTCCTGAACTCACCGTCCCTGTCCGTCCTCTGAACGCCCCCACCCCACATGGCAATTCCCTTCGCCCACCCCCTACCGCTGAGGACATCATCAGATTCCTCACCATCGTCCTTCGGAATGTTCATCCTTTTCAGCGCCCCCACACTCTCCAAAACTATCCCTTGCCGTCCGTTCCATTTTCCAACTCAAAATGTATGCCACCTACTCCAACAACCAGGCCCATTTCACCTTCTCCCGTCTTGACACCCTTGTCTAAATTCCTTACATGGCGCGACAGCACCGTATCCTTTGCAACAATATCTGCTCCCTTCCCGCCAACAAGAACCTCTTCCTGCACACCCTTGCCACCCACCGTGTGGATGCCTTCCTCCTCAATAAAACCTTCCTCCAACCCCACCACACCGTCCACACTTTGCCCTATCTCCTCCACCACTCCGATAATCACCTCCTGATTGCACGTGGCGGAGTTGCCATTGGTCACCACCGCCAGATCCCCATTCGGCTCCAACCTCTCCTTCCCGACACCACCAAACACCTGATCCATAGTCTCTTCTTCTCTGGTTACCTGCTTTACCTGCGCCACCATCTATGTCCGCCCTAAAGCCCCTATTCCCTTCGACTTCCTCTCCCACATTGACCGTACCTTCTCCTCCTACGTCATCGCCGCTGACCTCAACATCCATAGTCGTTCCGCAGCCCAGTTACGGCAGTAGCATCGGTTCCTCCCCTCCCTTCAAGGCGACCTCATCCCCATCCCCCAGCACACCAGTCCGAAATCCAACTCCACTCTTGATGTTATCCTTTCCTCCCCCAACCTCCTTGGCCGCATAATGGTGGATGTCCTGGAGCCTATTGGTAGCGACCATTTCTGATGGTCGTCACCCCCACCCCAACCCTCGTAATGACCCTCCCCCTAAGTATGTCCATGACTATTCCCGTGCCAACTGGAATGCCTACTGGGATACCCTCTCCATCCAGGTCGATAGCCACCCCCTCACCTACCACCACCCTGACAATGTAACCCACGCCGCCTCCTTTCTCTAGCACACCTTGTCTGAGGCCATGGAGGCCCACGTCCCTACTGTCGCCATCCACCCCCACCGTCCTACCTTACCCCCAAAGACCGTCCTCCTCCTCCGTGAATCCCGCCATCTCTATCGTGCCTTCATCCACACGTGTGACCCAGACACACTACGATGCTACCGGCAACTCCAGTGACACATTCGTAATTTGCTCGCGGCTAAGAAATGCAGGGACTGGCTACATACATGCACCCGTTTAAATGCTACCCTACCTATCAACTCGTCCAAGCTCTGGTCAGCCTTCCGTCGCCTTACCGGAACTAAACCCTCCCCCTACTGTCCTCTTCTCCATGACGATCACCCCGTCCCTGACACCCTTTGCCTCCTACCTTTTCGATGTGTTTTCCATCCCCGATGGTCCCCAGTTCGATTACTCCCTCTTCCCGGATGTCCGCGATCGAACTGACACCTCTGTCCCTCCCCTCACACCTGGTTTCCAGTACTTGGACAACATTGCACACACGGAACTCAATGCACCTATCACTACACAGGATCTCATTGCTGCACTCTGGACAAAACGCAATACCACTCCTGGTCACGATCGTGTCACCTATCGCCACCTTTGTGAAGCTCCTGCCTCGTTCTTCTCCACCCTGGCCAGGCTCTATAATGTAGTCCTGTCCACAAGCTACTACCCCAACCTGTGGAAAACCTCCGGTATCCTGTATTCCTTAAACCCAGTAAACCGCCGTCTGCAGTCTCCTCCTACCACCTCATCAGCCTTACCTTGGTCTTCAGCAAGGTCCTGGAATCCATCCTAACCTGATGCATCCACCAGCATCTCCGCCAGCACTGCCTCCTTCCTGTTACCCAGTGTGGCTTTCGGCCGTCCTCCTCTTCTGATGACCTTCTCTTTCACCTCACTCAGCTCCTCTCTGAACAGCTCAACTCACATCGCTCCGCTGTCTTCCTCTCCCTCGACCTCAAATGTGCCTATGACCGTGTGTGGCATTCCAGTCTCCTCTTCAAGCTCCAAACCTTCTCACTTCCTATTAACTATGTCCATCTGATCGGCTCCTTTCTTTCCCAACGTCCTTCCTACGTCACAATCCATAACAAGGATTCCTACACTTTTTTCCCCTCTTCCAGTGTGCCCCCAAGGTTCCGTCCTCTCCCCTCTTCTGCACCTTTTCTATACGGCGGACATGCTGCCGCCTTCACCTCCCATCCACCTTCTCCAGTACGCCAATGACACTGCCTTCCTTGCCCTTACCCCCAGCCTGCAGTGCTCCCAACACCTTCTCCAATCCCATCTTGACCAGTTCACCACTTGGTGCAACCAGTGGTAGCTTAAGGTCAATCCTTCCAAAACCCAGGCGATCCTCTATTTCTATATCACCATCTATGGCTGTCCTATCGCCCTCACCCCCACTCTTAAGTACCTTGGCGTCACCCGCGACCGTTGCCTCTCCTGGACTCCCCATCTCCGGACAATCCAACCTAAGGCATGCTTCCAGCTCTACCTCCTCAAGCTCCTTTCTGGCTGTACATGGGGTCTGGAGCCCTACACCACCCTCCATACCTATAAATTCCTCATTCATCCTATCCTTTGCTACGCCCACCCTGCCTGGAACTCCGCTCCCCATACCT
Source organism: Schistocerca serialis cubense (assembly GCF_023864345.2). Taxonomy (NCBI): domain Eukaryota; kingdom Metazoa; phylum Arthropoda; class Insecta; order Orthoptera; family Acrididae; genus Schistocerca; species Schistocerca serialis. Next base: position 84,194,203 of record NC_064649.1, on the reverse strand, counting down.
TCTACAGTTCCCTTCAGATCCTTGAACGCCATGCTCTTCACCTCACTTATCGCATCTGTCTCCCCTCCCCCACTTGGATCCTGTACAACTTATTCCATTCCCCCACCTCCTCCAATTCCTCAAATGGATACAGATCCTCTGCACCTCCCGTAAACTCGATCTTCCACACCCGCTTGTCTCGCCCGCCCCCATCCGCTGCCATGCCTGTATTTCCACATCCCGCTTGTGTTTGTTCCTATGGGCATCCTCTCTCCCTTCTCTCCACCTTCCCTCCCTCCTCCCTTTCTCCCCACTCATCCACCGGGCTTCCCCTAACCCCGTATCTCCATTCCTCCTACCATCTCCTCTGCCATTGGCATCTTTGTTCTCTCCCCCCCTCACCCCCTTCTTCCCCTCTCGGCAGGTCCCCGGACTCGCACACGTTAAGTGGACATTCGCGCGCCGGAGATCATCGCCATCAGTTTCTCGTGTGTGTGCCATCGTGTTTGTGCTTCAGTGTTCTTCGCCGCCACGCTCCTTCGTTCACCTGTACCATCTACGTCGTCACTGTCTGTGCGCAGTGCCGACAGTTTTTTTAGTGTGTTTTTCGTCGAGTGTGAACGGCTTCGTGTTATTCGTTTCTGTGTCTACTGTTTTTTGCCCGCCACTTTGTTCAGTATCTTCTGTGTCTCCTTTGTATTTTCATTGTCAAACCTGTGGCTGAAGAGCAGCGTAGTATGCTGCTGCCAGCCCACCTTATGAAAAGGTGTTTAAATAACACTAAAAAAAAGAGAGAGAGAGAGAATCAGATGCGCCAGCAATCGCGACATGTTGACGTTACCTGAAAAGGCGCTTTTAGTGAAGCTGTACTATCATAATGGGGAATGTGCTGGTTCAACGTTACGATCCTATCCCCATAGGAAGGGGATTCGAACGGGTGAAGGTCCGTTGACAAATGCAGCTGTGGAGAGAATGATTTCGAAGTTCGAATCCACGGGTTGTTCAGACGATAGACCCCGTAGTGGCCGACTGAGCACAAGGCGTAATGCTGCTGAGACAGTTCAGGAAGACATGGGGACTGTAGCGGGTTCGTCTATGCACGGTGAAGTCAGCGCTCGTGCAGTCGCACGTCGCACCGGCATTGCATAACTACTGTTTGGTTGGCACTGAGGCGTACCCTCCGATGTTATCCATACAAAATCCTTCGGCGTCATGAACTGTTACCTCGCGATTTAGTGAAGCGGAGGGGATTTGCGTTGTGGGCGTTTCAAAAGATGGCGGAAGATGACGATTGGTTGAGTAACGTGTTGTGGACCGACGAAGCTCATTTCACGCTGCAAGGGTCCGTCAATGCCCACAACTGCAGAATTAGCGCTACCGAAAATCCTATAACTGTCGTGGAAACTCCATTGCACGACGGGAAAGTCACGGTATGGGTTGGATTTATCAGATCTACCGTTATCGGGCCCTTTTTCTTCGAGGACATGCGTGATTCTGGTTTTGTAACTGCTACCGTGAAGGGTGAGAGGTACGCCGATATGTTACAGAATCGTATCATCCCCAGGCTGCCTCATAAACACCTGCTGGAACGTACGATGTTTATGCAGGATGGCGCTCCATCCCATATTGCTAGACGCGTGAAAGATCTCTTGCGCGCGTCGTTTGGTGGTGATCGTGTGCTCAGCCGCCAGTTGCGTCACGCTTGGCCTCCCAAGTCTCCAGACCTCAGTCCGTGCGATTATTGGCTTTGGGGTCACCTGAAGTCGCAACTGTATCGTGATCGACCGACATCTCTAGGGATGCTGAAAGACAACATCCGACGCCAATGGCTCACCATAACTCCAGAGATGCTTTACAGTGCTGTTCACAACATTATTCATCGACTACAGCTATTGTTGAGGAATGATGGTGGACATATTGAGCATTTCCTGTAAAGAACATCATTTTTGCTTTGTCTTACTTTGTTATGCTAATTATTGCTATTCTGAGCAGATGAAGCGCCATCTGTCGGACATTTTTTGAATTTCTGCATTTTTTTTGGTTCTAATAAAACCGCATGTCATTCCAAGCATGTGTGTCAATTTGTACCTCTCTATCTACATTATTCCGTGATTTATTCAGTTTTCAAATTTATACTGACTTTTTGATCACCCAGTATCTCTGAATAACTGGTGTTTGTTTGTTTCGTTTACATAAGATAATTTTTTAGTCGTAACTGGATAAAAACCAGTGTTTCAATTTGCCTAAACAGTCAGTGGTGCTAAAATTTAAGGTATTAAAATATATTAAAAAAAACGAGTAATGTTTATTCGTTGTTAATATAATTGCGTAGGCTTCCGCGGCCAGAGTCAGTCGACATATAGGTTTTCTGGGTATGGTACCGCGTCATAATGTATAAAACTACTGCTGCTGGAGGAAAACCAACGTTTCGACCACGGTTGCAGCGGCCTTCTTCTGGGTCTAATGGTGCGTTCTAGCTATGCAGTGTCCTTTATATTTTGTTGTTACTGTGAACAGCGCATGCCATTATGTCATTTATTCGTTGTTGTTGTGGCCTTCAGTCCAGAGACTGGTTTGATGCAGCTCTCCATGCTACTCTATCATGTGCAAGCTTCTTCATCTCCAAGTACCTACTCCAACCTACATCCTTCTGAATCTGTTTAGTGTATTCACCTCTTGGTCTCCCTCTACGATTTTACCCTCCACGCTGCCCTCCAATACTAAATTGGTGATCCCTTGATACCTCAGAATATGCCCTACCAACCGATCCCTTCTTTTAGTCAAGTTGTGCCACATATTTCTCTTCTCTCCAATTATATTCAATACCACCTCGTTAGATATGTGATCTACCCATCTAATCTTCAGTAGCTCCACATTTCGAAAGCTTCTATTCTCTTCTTGTCTAAACTATTTATCGTCCACGTTTCACATCCATACATGGTTACACTCCATACAAATACTTTCACAAATGACTTCCTGATACTTAAATTCATACTTGATGTTAACAAATTTCTCTTGTTCAGAAACGCTTTCCTTGCCATTGCTAGTCTACATTTTATATCCTCTCTACTTCGACCATCATCAGTTATTTTACTCCCCAAATAGCAAAACTCCTTTACTACTTTAGGTGTCTCATTTCCTAATCTAATGCCCTCAGCATCACCCGTCTTAATTGGACTACATTCCATTATCCTCGTTTTGCTTTTGTTGATGTTCATCTGATATCCTCCTTTCAAGACACTGTCCATTCCGTTCAGCTGCTCTTCCAGGTTCTTCGCTGTCTCTGACAGAATCACAGTGTCATCGGCGAACCTCAAAGATTTTATTTCTTGTCCATGGATTTTATTCGTGAAATTTTTATTTCTTTGAAATATTGGATTATCATAAAAAATGGAAGTCAACAGCTTTCACATAATGGTAACACCAATTTCCGTCAGACCACTGATGTTAACCATTGAACAAACATGCCTATGTATGAAGTGCTGCGTCAACCACAAATAACATTGTCTTATACAGGGTGTCAGTATGTAACTGTTCATAATCTGGCGTATTAAAGTCGTGGAAGGTATAAGAGATGCTGGAAGTGATCCACTTGAACTTGAAGACACAGTCGCACACGTTTCTGCATGTTCTTCAAGACATGCAGTACATCGGGAGTGATGTTCCGAATGTGACACGTCAGTGCAGCTTGGAGTTCTTCTATGGTGAACATACGAGGTGCGACAATAAAGTAATGATACTGATTTTCTTTGCAAGATGTGGCAACCCTGCAGGCTTGCATAGGCACGATATCTTTGAAGTTGGTATAAGCTGCTTCTAGCGCAAGCGGTACATCGATGCAACTGCTCAGTCGTGAGTTGTGCTGTAATAAGTTAACACGTGTTTGTGTCTCTCATCACGGAAATGGAACCGCATAATATTGCGCAACGATATGCCCTTTCTTTTAGCGTTAAATTGGATGAAAAGGCAACGACAACCTACGGTAAGCATCAGAAAACTTTTGGAGAGAAGGTTATGTCAAGAGCTCAAGTTATTCGTTGGCATAAAATTTTTAGTGAAAGCAGAACGAATGTTGAAGATGAAGACCGCAGCGGACGACCATCAACCTCACGGGCAGATGTCAACTTGGCCAGGGTGTGTGAACTTGTATGATCTGATCGAAGATTATCCGTGAAAATGATTGCAGAAGAACTGAAAATTAATCGAGAAACAGTCCGTCTAATAATAAATGAAGAACTTGGTATGAGAAAGATTTGTGCAAAAATAGATCCAAAAAAATCTCACACCATAACAGCGAGAACGTGGAAAAATATGGCAATTTTTAACCTCAAAACAAATTTCAGTACTACCACAGCCACCTTATGCACCAGATATCGCTCCATGCGACTTTTTTCTACTTCCAAGAGTGAAAACAGTGGTCAAAGGACACCATTTTCAAACAACACAAGATGTCCAAAAAGCTGTGATGAGGGTCTTGGAGGATATTACAGAAGATGAGTTCCAAAAATGTTACCATCAATGGCAGGAGCGCTGGGAAATCTGTGTGCAATAAGAAGGGAACTACTTTGAAGGAGACATCACTAAATTTGACTAAAACGGTAAGCAACTTCTTTTTCACATCAGTCTCATTACTTCATTGTCACACCTCATATTTTTTAAAAAACGAGTAAAGTTTATTGGTAAAATTTTATTTCTTTGAAATATTGGATTATCATAAAAAACGGAAGTCAACAGCCTTGACGAAATGGCAACGCCGGTTCCCGTCAGACCACCGATGTTAACCACTGAGCAAGCATGCCTATGTATGAAGTGCTGCGTCAACCACAAATAACATTGTCTCATACAGGGTGTCAATAAGTAACTGTGCAGTTCATAATTTGCCGTGTTAAAGTCGTGGAAGGTATAAGAGATGCTGGAAGTGATACCCTTGAACTTGACTACACAGTCGCACATGTTTCTGTATGTTCTTGAAGACTTTGTGCAGAAGCTCCAAGGCGCGGAAGCAGGGACGATGCTGAGGGGAGACGAGACTAGGAGAGATATTGTTACAAGAAGTAAACCGTAAGTGGAGAGCCTTGCGAAAATGCAGACGGCCCCAGACGCGGTACCAGGGCGTTAGTTACTCTTCAAGGAATCAACATGTCACCTCTTATGTCGTCTAGACGCTGTGCTAGGTTGTCACCACAGAACTTTGTAACCAACAGGCACGTACTAGCGTATAAAGCCAGCTTGATACCAGCCCTGAGAACAGTAGGCTCACAAGGGTTAGAAAGAGAGCGAAAACACCAAAAACTGTTGACCTACCAGTCCCTACTCCGGGGAGCCCTAGGGGCGGGACTAAATGATGTATATATAATGTTGCAAGCCTTATTTGGCAGAGCAGTTACTTTTATCTTTCAGCTGAACAATGTTGATACCAAATACGGACTTATTTAGTGCAACTGCATTAGCATCCCCGCCTTAGGAGCAGTAGAGGGGACCTAACTGAACCGTGATTCGCAGGCACCTGAAATAGACCTATGGGACTGGCTGGGTGGCTTAGAGTGGGAAAAACAGTGCCACCATGTGACTCTTTAAAACCCCTAAATTCCGAATTTGGCGGAGTTCTCAGTCAGACGAATCCGCGTCCGTTGACTCCAGCCTCGGTCCAGCTCCGCCTAAGTCTGCTCTCTCACATGGAGTACCTCAGTGAACAGTGTCACATTCAGTATGTTTGTTTTGCAACAAAGTTGTTCCCTTAAGATGCTGCTAGTGTTTGCTACTGTGGTTAGCATCCACTTCTGGGACTTCTGCACTGGCTTGTGTTGTAATAGTGTTATTCGTGCTTTTCCTAACCCTAGAACTAGCCTCCAGTGTATTAGTTAGTCCTGTCTGGAATAAAAAGCTATTTCAAAACTCTGTTTGTCCAAGAGTCTCCACAACGAGTTCCCTACAAAGTCTCACCACCTGCATTTCTAGTAAATGCCTGTACCTGTGTTGGCTCAGATAGAAGAAAGCAATCAAATGCCTTCACTGTGAATTGTGCTTCTGCTTTCTGCTCTGTACCTATCGGGAGCGCAGACTGACCAGTAACCCCTTTTTTCCCTCTCCCACGTATGTCAGGACACGACAAGTAATCCAGTGGAGCCACGGCGGGTGTACGCGGAGGCCAGATCCCTCGAGACATGATACGGTCAATGAAGATGTCCTTTAAAAAGTTCATCGCCTTTTGGGCGGTATGTACAGTCGCCCCATCCTGTTGGAACCAGGCATTCTCAATTTCGTGCTCATTCAGTTCACCGAGGAAGGGTTCCAGAATGCAGATGCAGTACTGCTCTGTAGTTATGGTACTCTGACCACCAAACACATTTTCATCATGCAGTGGGGACACCTTAAATTTTGATTCTCCATAGCCCACACACGACTATTCTGGCTATTCACGTAACCATAGAGGTCGAACCATGCCTCATCCGCGGAAAACGTTGTCAAGAATACCCTCATCATTGTCCTGCAGGAAGGACAGAAACCAGTTGCAAAAGTTCACGTGTGTGGAGCGATCGTTGTCTCTCAGTTCATGCACGGCCGACATCTTCTACGGATACATGGACAGTGACGTCTGGACAATCTTGTGAGAGGAACCCATGAACACGTGTGCCTGAAGAGCTAGTCGTCTAACCGATTTCTTTGGATGCGAAGACAGTAACTTGTTCTCGAAAGAACAGTTACTGTTAATGACCGTGCAGCTTTTCCCTGGAATAAATTATGACTAACTGACAACCTCAGCTGCCGACAGGTGTTGTTGTTATACCACGATGTGGACAGGTGAAAATGTGTGCCCCGACCAGGACTCGAACCCGGGATCTCCTGCTTACATGGCAGACGCTCTATCCATCTGAGCCATTGATGGATAGAGCGTCTGCCATGTAAGCAGGAGATCCCGGGTTCGAGTCCTGGTCGGGGCAGACATTTTCACCTGTCACATGGCAGACGCTCTATCCATCTGAGCCATTGATGGATAGAGCGTCTGCCATGTAAGCAGGAGATCCCGGGTTCGAGTCCTGGTCGGGGCAGACATTTTCACCTGTCACATGGCAGACGCTCTGTCCATCTGAGCCATTGATGGATAGAGCGTCTGCCATGTAAGCAGGAGATCCCGGGTTCGAGTCCTGGTCGGGGCACACATTTTCACCTGTCACATGGCAGACGCTCTATCCATCTGAGCCATTGATGGATAGAGCGTCTGCCATGTAAGCAGGAGATCCCGGGTTCGAGTCCTGGTCGGGGCACACATTTTCACCTGTCAGATGGCAGACGCTCTATCCATCTGAGCCATTGATGGATAGAGCGTCTGCCATGTAAGCAGGAGATCCCGGGTTCGAGTCCTGGTCAGGGCACACATTTTCACCTGTCCACATCGTGGTATAACAACAACACCTGTCGGCAGCTGAGGTTGTCAGTAAGTCATCATGATTTCTTTGGACTTTGCAGCATCATGTCTTGCACCTCCACCACCAGGTCTTCGGATGTGGATGTGGATGGCCTGCCTGATTTTTGGGCATTATGAACGCTTCCTGTCTTTCGAAACTTGGTGGTGAGATACCGTACTACATTGCCGTCAGGCATCTTCACTCCCGGTAACTTTACTGTAAATGCAGCTTCTACTGTGGAGGTAAACTTGTCTCCATAAGAAACACTTTTTGTTCAATCGTCAGCATGATCTGGATGACAATTATGTATCTCCAATCAAACCGGACCTGCGAACAAATACATATATCTGGTCAAATACGGTTCAAATATGTTAAATAATGGACAATGTTGTATTAATAATAGACAATCATGTCAGTCATTAATTAGCACACCACAGCACGACGCCGGCCGGGGTAGCCGAGCGATTCTAGGCACATCTCTACGGTAGTTCTGCGTGCTCACGGGAGGCCTGGAGGGTATCAGGCAGGTGTATGGGTGTCTTGACTCTTCAGTGTCCACTTGTACATTACGCCTATTTCTTTGTACGACTGTTTCATAATTTCAAAAAAATGGCTCTGAGCACTATGGGACTCAACTGCTGTGGTCATCAGTCCCCTAGAACTTAGAACTACTTAAACCTAACTAACCTAAGGACATCACACACATCCATGCCCGAGGCAGGATTCGAACCGGCAACCGTAGGAGTCGCACGGTTCCGGACTGCGCGCCTAGAACCGCGAGACCACCGCGGCCGGCTCATAATTTCAAAGTTGTTTTCTCGAATCCACGGAAATGAAATTTTTTCGATACTTCACTACAGACACAGTTCATTTTTCCTTTCAGTTTCTGATAGGAAATTGGCAAAATGAACACCCAGGCAATGCCGGCATTGTCAGACAGTAATATCAGTAAAAAACGGAAAAGCAGTTATTTCAAAACTGCACAGTTGGAGAGGTTTTGAATCCTGCCTCGGGCATGGATGTGTGTGATGTCCTTAGGTTAGTTAGGTTTAAGTAGTTCTAAGTTCTAGGGGACTGATGACCACAGATGTAAGTCCCATAGTGCTCAGAGCTATTTGAACTATTATTTTTTTACTTTAGCAGATCGATCATAATAACACATCCACCCATATTTCGCATCTGATTCAGACTCTACGAAAGATTCGTACCCAAAGACGCTAAAGCTGCACAGCTCAAAACAATATTCAAGAAAGGCAATAATAGTAATCCACTAAATTACAGGCTCATGTGATGGACGTCTATATGCAGCAGTATTTTCACACCTATATTGTGTTGGAACATTATGCATTAGCTCGAAGAGAACGGTCTATTGACACATAGTCAACACGGATTTAGGAAACATCGTTCTTGTGAAACACAACTATTTACTCAGACGAAGTACTATGGACAAGGGATTACAAATGGATTCCGTATTTCTAGATTTCCAGAAGACTTTTTACATCGAACCTCACAAGCAGTTTGTAATAGAATTGCGTGCTTATGGAATATCGCCTCACTTATGCGACTGGATTCGTGATTTCCTGTTAGAGTGGTGACAGTTCGTAGTAACTGACGATAAGTCCTTGGGTAAAACAAAAGTGATTTCTATCGTTCCTTATATAAACGATTTATGAGAGAATCTCAGCAGCCTCTTCATGTCGCTTGCATTTTGCTGTCGTTTATCGTCTAGATAAAAACAAATTGCAAACCGATTTAGAAAAGATACCTTATGGTGTCAAAATTGGCAGTTGACCCTAAATAAAGAAAAGTGTGAGGTCATCCACATGAGTGCTAGAAAGAGTCTACTAAACGTCCATTACACGATCAATTAATCAAATCTAAAGGCCGTAAATTCATGTAAATACCTAGTAATTACAATTGTTGTTGTTGTCTTCAGTCCAGAGATTGGTTTGATGCAGCTCTCCATGCTACTCTATCCTGTGCAAGCTTCATCATCTCCCAGTACCTATTGCAACCTACATCTTCTGAATCTGTTTAGTGTATTTATCTCTCGGTCTCCCTCTACGATTTTTACCCTCCACGCTGCCCTCCAATACTAAATTGGTGATCCCTTGATACCTCAGAATAGGCCCTACCAACCGATCCCTTCTTCTAGTCAAGTTGTGCCACAAATTTCTCTTCTCTTCAATTCTATTGAACACATCTTGATTAGTTATGGGATATACCCATCTAATATTCAGCATTTTTTCCCAAGAGGACACCATCATCATTTAACCATACAATAAAGCTGCATACACTTGGGAAAAATTACAGCTGTAGTTTCCCCTTGCTTTCAGCCGTGCACAGTACCAGCACAGCAACGCCGTTTTGGTTAGTGTTACAAGGCCAGATCAGTCAATCATCCAGACTTTTGCCCCTGCAACTACTGAAACGGCTGCTGCCCCTCTTCAGGAACCACACGTTTGTCTGGCCTCTCAACAGATAGCCCTCCGTTGTGGTTGCACCTACGGTACGGCCATCTGTATCACTGAGGCACGCAAGCCTACCCACCAACGGCAAGGTCCATGGATCATGGGGGCATTACAATTACGTACGAGTTACATTGGAAGAACACATAAAAATATTGTAGGGAAGCCGAAGCAAAGACTGCTACTTATTGGCAGAACACTTGGAATGTTACAGCGTAAAGTGAACAGCCGGCACGCCAGTCGGGAAAGACAGAGAAGAGAAGGCGGTGAGAAGAAGTCAGCCAATTGCACGCTGACCGGATTTCCCACCACGACGACGCTGCCATGGCAGCTGCTCCTACGTAAAGAGGACATAAGCGCTGCGACCTACTGTTGATGGCCCAGTTGAACAGCAGCTTGAAGATTAGCCATTTGTATAACACACTGAGCGCTAATCATTTCGCTTGTATTCTCTATGTAGCACAGACTGGGAATTGTCTATACTGAATGGTTATTCTTCCAATGCAATTCTTCTGTCGCGGAGCACAATTACATTTCTTTGTCATTTATGGGCAACTTTAGTTATGAACTGGCAAAACTTTTCCGGGGAGTGGGCTCTCGTATAGTATTTTCCACGGCTACCAATCTCCAGTTTATGTACATACATAATGAATCACATAAAAAGAACAACCTTTTGGCATCTGGGGTATATCTGCTGGAGTGTCGTGATTGTGGTGTAGGATATGATGAACGAACAGGCAGAACCTTCCAAATTAGATTACAGGAACATCTTCTTAATAGATGAGAACAGAGCTCTGCCTTTGCCCAACACCTTAAAGCCAGTGGCTGTAGTCCTCCACAAGGACAAAATCTTAAGATTTTGCATTTTGCGCAAAAGGGTAAGAAGTTAAACATCTTGGAAGAAATTGAATTATTGAGCCATATGGAAGACAAAGATTTGTCTCTCCTTAACGGCCAAATCTTTGGCGCCAGTCAGGCCTTTTTAGAAGTTATGAAATCGGTGTTATTAATGTAATCCTGGAGCTCTCGTAATTCTGCCTAAATATGAGCCCTGTTTCTCTCTGGTCTTATGTCGTCTTCTTAGCCAAGCCATTAGGGTTTTTTGACTCAAACAGGATACTTGCGAGTTTGTGGCTTTAAATGATGACGCATTTTACACATTTCCATATAGCTATAAAAAGGGGGAGGGGGGGCGGAGTTTACCCGCATAACGTCCGTCTTCCACGTTAGTATGTATTTTTTAAGCCTAATAATTTTACTTGTATTTTGTAAAAAAAGTTTTCTTGCCAGAAGTTCTAGCTCCGAATGACGCAGTATTGAGTGTTATATGGGCGGCCTCTTTATCTGAGATTACGGTCCTATGTTTTTAATGTTCTCGTTCTAGTGGTATATGATACGAAAAATCTGTTTGTGTACTCCGTCTGTGTGTTGTATTATACACCTTGTTTCCTCATATTAAATTTACCGCCTTCATTTATATTTTACTTCGTCAAAATTTTAGGATAAGTTATTGTACAGGTGTTGCCCCTAGTAATTCCATCTTATCAATGTTTTATGTGCATTACATTTATAAAGTTTTAGTGGGTATGTATACCCAGTTTACGATCTCTCATTCTTATCACTCCTGAGTCGCAGCGCCACCTATTGAGATGATTCTGTATTATGCGTCAGTACTGGCACACGACGCTATGGTGCATTATGCTTACTACCTGAGCCCCCATCTTACTTTGTTACTCGCTCCTGTGAACGGGAACGCGTTATGCAGATCTTGGTGCCTCTCGCGTCCATCTAGAAAAGGTAATGATGTTACTGTTTTATATTTCTAGTTTTTACTGAGTTTAACGAAGGCGATATTGGCCTGATATATTCGACGATGCACTTTGGCTGCACGGACTAAAGGGTTCTTCTAAGAAATACCAAATTATGGTATTTGCTCTATCAATATTTGATCTGTTTATACATGCTTATAGGTTATCCAAGCCTGCACTAAGCGACCGCGATTCTTAAATAGATGTATTTGTTTTCTGTTCCCTATGTAGATAACCTGAAGATGCCTAAATAAAGCGAAACGCGTCGTTGAAAAATAAAAAACTAAAATTGCAACCAAGACTAGTTTTTAACTAAGACTGGGTATTTTGTATGTCGCCCTTTGCTTGCGACACATCTGTGTTATTGCCGAAGTTAAGTATTGTATCTTTTGTTTTTGTAATAAAACTCGTCAATACCATTTGTTTGAATGTTTGTCTAGCGAACCGAGTACGCAGGATTCCTAGACACCACATAGAAGATGCAACAGATGTACTAAAGGGACTCCCTGCACTACGCTTGTCCGACCTCTTTTGGAGTACTGCTGCACGGTCTGGGATCCTGGATCAATAGAGCACATCTAGAGAGTTCAAAGAAGAACAGCACGTTTTGTATTATTGAGAAATAGGGGAGAGTGTATCATGGACTTGATACAGGGCTCTGGGTGGACATCATTAAAACAAAGGCGTTCCTCGTTGCGGCGGGATATTTTCACGAAATTTCAATCATCAACTTTCTCCTCTGAATACGTAAATATTTTGTCGATCCCGACCTACATTGGGAGAACCGATCACCATATTAAAATAAAGGAAATCAGTGCTGGCACTAAAAGATACAGCTTTTCGTTGTTTTCCGCAGAATAATACGCAGTTATTGTGGAGGTGTTTCGAGGAACCATCTGTCAGGCACTTAGATGTGATTTGCAGAGTAGCGATGTAGATGTAACTTTCTCGTCAGAAACAACATTCATGTGGTCAGGCTTCCTAATCCCTAGAAATGGCTCCATGCGACTATTCGCTGTATACCGAAGTGAAAATTCCTCTGAAAGGAACACTAGTTGAATCCGGAAAAAACGCCATGGGGAACATGGCTGCCTGGTTGATGGCTGTTCCCAAAGTGTTTCCGAAAATGGCGAGAGCGGTGGGAAACTGGAAATTTGTGGTAAGTTCCTATGAGACCACACTGCTGATACGATCGGTCCCTATGCTTACACACCACTTCAACTGACTTAGCGAAGGACAAAACACACACACACACACACGGGGGGGGGGGGGGGGGAGCCGTGCGAATCGTGGCAAGGCACCCTAGACCATGCGGCGACCTGCACGGCATAGCGATGGGAGATTTGCGGAAATTACAGAGGAGATTACTTTCAAGGGGATTGTCGTTCTGTACATACCATGTTTTTGGCCTTCGGTTCGTCCACGTATAATGGTGTGTAAAACTGAAGGACAAAAATAACTTTCACATGACAACAACTGCCACAGTATAGTACAAGAAGCTAAATGAACAAATATGCATTGAGATAAACGGAAATGACACTTGTATTGAAATATTACACTGAAGTAACCACGATTCATGATGCCTATCTGGACGTCACAAACGGCGGGAGCTGTATGTTAATAAGGTGTGTAATCACCATTGCAGTGACAGCGTCTGCCACCGAATGTATCAGGATGACCAAATGTACCAGGAAGACACCTAATGTAGTGGATGGGTGCCAGGAGGTGCTGTATTAAAACTCAGTGAGAGTTTTCCAAATGATTTATTTGCTTCCAGTACAGTGCTCCATTCACCTCGGTCTGCATCGCAGGGCCCTGCATTACTGAGGAAGCACCCCATCGGCCTGTGTATTGCAATGCTGTGTCGTGCCAGCCTTGGCTGGCCCGCTGAGTTCCAATAATGTCAGGACGACTGCGTCAGCAGCCGACTCAGCACTTCTTGGTGTGAGCTGCAGGTGGCCAGCTGCGTCCTTTTACTCGCCTGCATGGCATAGCTGAGATCACAGCCATGAACAAGCGCCCACTACCTGGCATTCGAACCTGTGGCCCTCACCTCGGGAAGTCTCTGGCATGTGTCAGGAATGCCCGCAGCAGTGAGCTGGCAGCCGACTCAGCACTTCTTGGTGTGAGCTGCAGGTGGCCAGCTGCGTCCTTTTACTCGCCTGCATGGCATAGCTGAGATCACAGCCATGAACAAGCGCCCACTACCTGGCATTCGAACCTGTGGCCCTCACCTCGGGAAGTCTCTGGCATGTGTCAGGAATGCCCGCAGCAGTGAGCTGGCAGCTGACTCAGCACTTCTTGGTGTGAGCTGCAGGTGGCCAGCTGCGTCCTTTTACTCGCCTGCATGGCATAGCTGAGATCACAGCCATGAACAAGCGCCCACTACCTGGCATTCGAACCTGTGGCCCTCACCTCGGGAAGTCTCTGGCATGTGTCAGGAATGCCCGCAGCAGTGAGCTGGCAGCTGACTCAGCACTTCTTGGTGTGAGCTGCAGGTGGCCAGCTGCGTCCTTTTACTCGCCTGCATGGCATAGCTGAGATCACAGCCATGAACAAGCGCCCACTACCTGGCATTCGAACCTGTGGCCCTCACCTCGGGAAGTCTCTGGCATGTGTCAGGAATGCCCGCAGCAGTGAGCTGAAGAGTGGCCCGCCGCTGGCTGGCTGCAGACCCCGCATTGGCCTCGGAGTCTCGAAGCAACGACCCGCCGTGGACTGGGGCACTAGTTCCCCATCTGTTGCTGTGTGTAGCCCGGTGGTGTGAAACTCCCCGCCGGCCTGATTGGCCGAGCGGTTCTAGGCACTAAAGTCTGGAAATGCGCAACCGCTCTGGTTGCAGGTTTGAAGTCTCCCTCGGGCATGGTTGTGTGTGATGTCCTTAGGTTAGTTAGGTTTAAGTAGTTCTAAGTTCTAGGGGACTGATGACCTCAGTAGTTAAGTCCCATAGTGCTCAGAGCCATTTTGATACGCCCGCCGTCCAGGAGAACTGCCATACTTAAATGAATCTTGTTAGAAAATGGCATCTATTTGATACGTCGTGGTATGGGAAAACTTAACCAAAATGTAAGGTAAGCAGAGCTCAATGGCTGCAGGGAGTGAAAGTGTAGAAGCAAATGAGGTTACAGTTTCAAACACAATTTAATTGTATTAAACATTAAAAAGCACTTTTTCACTGGTGTTTTATAGTTCTATACAACAGTGATTCTTCCAGAAGCAATCTATGCAGCTGAAACAATGGTGATTGATGGTCATTCAAAAATTAAGGAAATAGAAAAGCAGGAAAGAAAAATTCTCAGGAAGATTTACGGTCCATTCAACAAAAATGGCATTTGGATGAAGAAAGATCAACATAGCAACAGATGAAATCAGAAAGCGCCGGGCCAAATTTTATACACACATCTACAGGATGGAAGACTCCAGAACAGCAAAGAAATTATTCAATATTATAACAAGGAGTAAATGTGGCACAGAATGGCTGAAAGAAGTCCAGAGGGATCTACAGCAGATCAACATATAAAATCTCGAAGATCGCACCGAGTGCCGGCATAAAATCACTAGTGTGAAGTTTGGGGAAAGAACATAGCGTCAGCCTGGTAAAAAATGGACAGAGGAACGGAAGAAGGAGCATTCTGAGAGGATGAGGAGGTTTTGGGAAGCAAAGAAGAAAAAACATCCGAAGATGAAATTATGAATTCAAGTTCGATCGCTCTCCTAAAGGGGAACAATCGTTATAATATAATAATATAATATATATTGTTCTTATGGTCTTCAGTCCTGAGACTGGTTTGATGCAGCTCTCCATGCATACAATAAGGCTGCATGCCCTCAGGAAAAATGACGGCTGTAGTTTCCCCTTGCTTTCAGCTGTATATATATAATCACAAAACACAATAAAATTTTCTAAACTCCAGGACTGAAGGGCCACTGAACATTCACAACTGTAATGTCAGAATGACAATCTTAAGATTCAAGATAATCACGGTCTGAAGGACCCTACACTTTTGATTAATTATTGACCAATACAATTAGTTACTGAAGGGAATGACTTTAATGATTCGGCCAGAAAGGCCAATCAAATATAATCACAAATGCTGTTTTGGTAATGCTATAAGAATGCAAAACCAACAGTTAATTTACTTCGTCCAAAGGAGCAGTAAAGACCAAACGACAAATTCATATACCAAAGGTGTTTTTTTTTTTAATGAAACAAGCTAACAAGATAAAATTAATAACCAAAAGGGGGAGTGACGTCGCCACTCGGCCCGAGGGACCTGAATATCAGTAGTAATAAATATTTGAGAATGGTTGAAGTTAGTGAGTTAGCACATAAAACCACCACTAGGAAAAATTTACAATCAGCTGTGCTAGGACTGCCTGCTTTACCAATATGGCGCAGACCAGCAGAACAACTAGAAACTTCACCAACTTGGTGAATCGTCCACATAGGGCATGACAGCAACTCCCTATAACACATAAAATAAAAATTACTAAACATTGAAACACGTGGTTTAAAATATAACGCCAATCTAGGCAGGAACTGTTAATGATGCCCACAGGCCTTCGTAAATCTTTGACTTAGTAAATGTGATGGCCAGTAGTAAATAATAATATCACTCAAATTGTAAAACACAAGATCTTTATTGCACTTGGGTCAGAATAAAATTTCAGCCACAGATAATATTTTAGGTTCAGTTATTAAGGCACAGAGTTAACACTCTTTCCTAGTGATAGTTACACTTGACAATATAAGAACAAATCATTGAACCGGGATTTCGGGCACACCAGAGCCTACTAAAATTGCGAAACACCATAACGCACGACCTTGGAGATAAACACACCCGACGACACAGACAGAAATTGAGTGAGACACATCAAGTGAAGAAATTTTCACCGTTATTCCGGAAGGCAGACAAGCATTCAGCGACAGGTTGCAACCAGCACCAACTCGAGTTATGTCAATCGCCCCAGTTCCGCCATAGCAACGCGGACACGCCGCGTCGACAGTTGCCACGCCGAGCTTCCTTATCACACAGCCCGTCCAGAACGACTGCCCCCGTCCCGAGTACACAAGCTCGTAGCAATCACGTGCGTTCACTGGAAGTCGCACCACCTTTCCCGCAACATTGCGCTGCCACACAACCAGAAACTAAACTCCCCATCTCAGTCCGGCAGCAGCATTCAATACTCTCGTTGTCAGCAGGTCTCTTCCTAGAACGCCGTGGCCTCCGAAATTTAAAAGCAAACAGACCAATCGCGGCAGAGCAAAGCTAAGGCTCCGGAAGACGACACACCACACCTAGGCAAAGGTGAAGATGATACGGTTCACTGTTTATACTCGGCTGTGCGCCTCTGTTTTGCCGAGTGCACCGCTTCGTGTCACGTTGGCATAACACTTAGGTTGGCCAGTGGCCCTCTTCTGCCTGTGACTTGTGCCATGGAAACTGCTGTTCGCGCCCTCTCTGGCATTTCCATGCCCCTGTGGCCTCTATTTGCCTTTGCAACTGCTGGTATGCGTAACTTACTGCAATCGGCCCGCAACTGGCTGTAACTCATACTTCGCACAGAACTAACTTTCCCTATCCTAAACGATGGTGCCGCTATACCATGGATGGCAGTGCATGCTCTGCAGAATGTTCTCATGCTGGCCACAAGATGGGTGAGGAGGTCTCATGTCAGAGTGTTCCATTACTCCATCATCATGGTCAACAAACACTGGATGGTCGTTAGTGCATGTTGACATGTGTAATATCTTTCGCCAATGCATTCCACAGGTGCTCAATGGGATTTAAATCATTGAATCAAATAAACAGGCATGCCAGTCCATTAGCCTAACATTCTCTTGTTCCAAGAGCCCCTCGACATGCACTGTTCGATGCGGTCACACATTGTCATCCACAAAAATGAATTCACGGCCAAATGTACTCCTGCAAAGATGCACATGAGGAAGGAGTACAGTGTCACAACAACGTTGCTCAATGATTTGGAAGCCAGTACGCCCATGGAACGTCATGCTTCCCCACACTATAAAACTGGACCACCAAAATGATCATGTTCGACAGCGCTAGATGTATCTTCTGTTGAGTGGTACTTAAGATAAGTAAATAAATTAGAGAAATTAGAAAATAAATGAAAAACTTGGTTTATTTTAGTTACATACTGGCAAACAGCGGGCAGAACAGCAGAGCAGAAGAGACAATGACCATGAAGTCAGCAAGTTCCACATAAGCGGACGCTGTCGATTCAGCCGTCAGGGCATCGCCCAACCAGCTCACGTGTTTCTCAGTTGTCACATGTGAGCAAAGGCCCTCGCCTACATTCCAAGAGCCATGACCAACGTTAAGAAGATTCTTCGAGAAGCTTTTCAACGTGACAGAAGAGGCAATGACCGTGAAGTCGTTCACCTCCAGTAAACTGAAGTGAATAAATACGCGAGACGCAGTGGGCCCGACGGACGAAGTAAGAAGAGAAGAGTAGCAGTAGCTTTCAGTCAGTTTCGGTGCTGAAGACCGTCATGCAAGAACAGACTACATCATGCACAGACACACCAAGTCCGCCGCTGTAATGGAATAGCAAGCAGCAGCCTCGGCGCCAGAAGACAGAAGTTAAAAGGTATTTGAAGACTGATTTTTATGTACCTGGGTGATTCGTGAGGACGGGAAGGAGATGACCTCCCATCAGCAGTCACCTGTGAGCTGGGATGAAGACCTGACAGCCGAAGACTGGCAAGTGGGAGTCCGTTGTTCAAGTCCGGGACACTGGCCTTCCCCCGCCGCGCCGCTCCGCTGGCCGACGCACAACACACGCGGCCGCTTAGAGATGAGAAATACTGGGACGCCACATCCAAGGTATCACCATCCGATGCACGACTTTGCTCTCAATAATTAAACGTGTCACACCGCGCTGCGCATCTCCAGTCAGCTGGGCGTGACAGCGACACGAGATACACACTGCCATGCGTAATCAGACGCCGCCGCCGCCGCTGCCGCAGCAGAAGGCTTCACAAACGACACAGCTGCCGTTCTCCGAGCCAGAACATCGAGTAAGGAAACAGTTGTACGAAACTTGCAATAAAAGTTTTCTTATGAAAAAATGCTGTTTCATTCTACCTCATACCCGAGCCAAGGAAGAACCCACCCTGCTGACATGTTGTTAAGAGAGAAAAATTAATTAATTTAGTATTTTCATCCTGACAGAATGCTTTAGAATCAAATGCCCTTTGCAGTAATACTCATCCTGACAACTGACTAGCATCAAAAGAGAAAACCCAGTTACATTTAGTGACAGAAGTGTTATACTTCATATGGCGAGAGGTGAGAACACATAATGCACCCAGCAGCTACCATTGGCAGGTGAGTATGTGTGTGTGTGTGTGTGTGTGTGTGTGTGTGTGTGTGTGTGTGTGTGTGCGTGTGTGCATGTGTGCATGTGTGTATGCATGTGCATGTGCGATTCGAGTCTGCTCATCATGTAGTAACTTAATTTTGTGTCTCATCGATTATATGTACAATTTATCTCAATGATGTGGAAGGAGTTATTTTACATTCATATTGCACAAGTGTTAAGCGGAGTAGGGCGTCAAACGGGCCGACTTGGAGCAGGAGAGGCACCACAGGACATTTTAATTTCCACTGTCTATACTTTTACAAATAAGGTCATAAAACGTTGTCAGCATGACCAGGAAGGATTCAGAATTCACACTTAACTACATCCACATTTACATGGATACTCTGCAAATCACATTTAAGTGCCCGACAGAGGGTTCATCGAACCACCTTCACAGTTCTCTATTATCCGAATCTCGTATAGCATGCAGAAAGAACGAACACCTGTATCTTTCAGTACGAGCTCTGATTTCCATTATTTTACCGTGGTGATCGTTTCTCCCTATGTAGGTCGGTGTCAACAAAATATTTTCGCATTCGAAGGAGAAAGTTGGTGAATTTCGTGAGAAAATTCCGTCACAACGAAAAACGCCTTCCTTTTAATCCTGTATCATTTCAGTGACACTCTCTCCCATATGTGGTTCATGGTGTGGGTTCCTGTAGTCATGTCCTAGCTCATGAACCACGGGCAACGTATGAGTGGCCAAGTAAGTCGTCCCGACACTCGGGGTACCAGTTACTTTGGAATAAGGCTGGGCATCTCGGACATATTCTGAGTCGTGGTCACCTTTCTGCTCATACGGCAAAGACTACCAAATCCACCGGTTAGTCCCTCAACCGTTAGGGGTAAAACCCAATGGGACTCGGGGCAAGTAAGGCTAGCAACCTGCTTCCCTGGTACTATAAATATGATGCTGGCAACAATCAGAGCAAAATGCCTCGGACCTTTGGAGGTGACGGAGTCCCACCTCTAACTGACAAACCAGGGACTTCTAAGATACGACTTGGCAAACAAATGGTAATGAGATGGGGAGCTATTAATATCAATGGGGGCTACTCTGGGAAGAAGGTAGAGCTGGCAGAGGCTGCAAGTAAGATAGGGCTGGACGTTTAAGCTGTTAGTGACATTCGGGTAAGGGGTGAGAAAGAAGAGGAAGTGGGAGAATACAAGGTCTACCTGTCAGGAGCCAAAGCAGGAATAGCACAATGGGGTGTAGGGCTTTACATCAGGAAAGAAATGGAACCCAGCGTAGTTGCAATAAGGTATGTAAACGAACGACTGATGTGGATGGATTTGACAGTGTCTAGCAAGAAAATTAGGATTGTGTCAGTATATTCACATTGTGAAGAGACAGATCAAGATAAGATGGATAGTTTTTATGAGGCACTCAGTGATGTAGTTGTTAGAGTAAAGGACAAAGACAGTGTTCTGCTCATGGGTGATTTTAACGCCAGGGTTGGAAATCGAACAGAAGGGTATGAAAAGGTTATGGGTAAATTTGGAGAGGATATGGAGGCCAACAGGAACGGGAAACAACGCTTGAATTTCTGTTCCAGTATGGGCTTAGTAATCACAAACTCCTTTTTTAAACATAAGACCATTCACGGGTATACTTGGGAAGACAGGGGAACCAGATCTGTCATTGACTATATAATAACAGATCAGGAATTCAGGAAGGCTGTGAGGGACACACGTGTATTCAGGGGATTCTTTGATGACACTGATCATTATTTAATCTGCAGTGAAATTGGGATTGTGGGGCCGAAAGTGCAGGAGGTCAGGTCCATATGTAGGAGGATAAGAGTGGAGAAACTTCAGGATAAGGAAATCAGGCACAAGTACATAACAGCGATCTCAGAAAGGTACCAGTTAGTTGAATGTAGTCAATTACAGTCATTGGAAAAGGAATGGACAAGGTACAGGGACACAATACTAGTAGTGGCTAAAGAATGTCTTGGAACAGTAGTGTGTAAAAGCAGGATGAAGCAAACAGCTTGGTGGAATAACACAGTTAAGGTAGCCTGTAAAAGGAAAAAGAAGGCGTATCAAAAATGGCTACACACTAGAACTCAGGTAAACAGAGAGAGTTATGTTGAAGAAAGATACGAAGCCAAACAGATAATTGCAGCATCCAAGAAGAAATCTTGGGAAGACTTTGGAAACAGCTTGGAGACTATGGGTCAAGCTGCTGGAAAACCATTCTGGCGTGTAATTAGCAGTCTTCGAAAGGGAGGTAACAAGGAAATGACAAGTATTTTGGACAGGTCAGGAAAACTGCTGGTGAATCCTGTGGATGCCTTGGGCAGATGGAGGGAATATTTTGAAGAGTTGCTCAATGTAGGTGAAAATACGATCAGTAATGTTTCAGATTTCGAGGTAGGATAGGAATGATGATGGAAATAGCATCACATTTGAGGAAGTGGAGAAAATGGTCAATAGATTGCAGTGCAATAAAGCAGCTGGGGTGGATGAAATTAAGTCGGAACTCATCAAATACAGTGGAATGTCAGGTCTTAAATGGCTACACAGGATAATTGAAATGGTCTGGGAGTCGGGACAGGTTCCATCAGACTGGACAAAAGCAGTAATCACACCAATCTTTAAACATGGAAGCAGAAAAGATTTTAACAACTACAGAAGTATCTGTTTAATCAGCGTTGTGGGTAAAATCTTCTCAGGTATTGTTGAAAGGAAAGTGCGAGTATTAGTTGAGGACCAATTGGATGAAAATCAGTGTGGGTTTAGGCCTCTTAGAGGTTGTCAGGACCAGATCTTTAGCTAAGCAGAAGATGTCGAAGCACCAAGAGTGCCGTCCACATTTACAAGTGTTTTGTAAACAAGCAATCGTCGGCGACGACGATAACAACGTTTACGAACCATTGTAAGAAGCAGTGCCTCAGTGGCTATTCACTCACACAAGAGTGAATGCGCTAGACAGGACAGTGTGCTCCTTATATAGCATCAGTCCTGGCGCACGCAGCGGATGTGGACTGCTGGGCGCCCATTCATAAGCGCGCCGGCAAATAATGGAGAAGTGTTAAGAGTGGAAAAGGGAATTGTATCTATGCTTTATAGATATAGAAAAGGCATATGACCGGGTTCCTAGGAGGAAGTTATTGTCTGTTCTACGAGATTATGGAATAGGAGGCAATCTTTTGCAAGCAATTAAAGGTCTTTACATGGATAGTCAGGCAGCAGTTAGAGTTGACGGTAAATTGAGTTCATGGTTCAGAGCAGTTTCAGGGGTAAGACAAGGCTGCAACCTGTCTCCACTGTTGTTCATATTATTTATGGATCATATGTTGAAAACAATAGACTGGAGGGGTGAGATTAAGATATGTGAACACAAAATAAGCAGTCTTGCATATGCGGATGACTTAGTTGTGATGGCAGATTCGATTGGAAGTTTGCAAAGTAATACTTCAGAGCTAGATCAGAAATGTAAGGACTATGGTATGAAGATTAACATCTCCAAAACGAAAGTAATGTCAGTGGGAAAGAAACATAAACGGATTGAGTGCCAAATAGGAGGAACAAAGTTAGAACAGGTGGACGGTTTCAAGTACTTAGGATGCATATTCTCACAGAATGGCAACATAGTGAAAGAACTGGAAGCGAGGTGTAGCAAAGCTAATGCAGTCAGCGCTCAGCTACGATCTACTCTCTTCTGCAAGAAGGAAGTCTATACCAAGACTAAGTTATCTGTGCACCGTTCAATCTTTCGACCAATTTTGTTGTATGGGAGCGAAAGCTGGGTGGATTCAGGTTACCTTATCAACAAGGTTGAGGTAACGGATATGAAAGTAGCTAGGATGATTGCAGGTACTAGTAGATGGGAACAATGGCAGGAGGGTGTCCACAATGAGGAAATCAAAGAAAAACTGGGAATGAACTCTATAGATGTAGCAGTCAGGGCGAACAGGCTTAGATGGTGGGGTCATGTTACACGCATGGGAGAAGCAAGGTTACCCAAGAGACTCATGGGTTCAGCAGTAGAGGGTAGGAGGAGTCGAGGCAGACCAAGGAGAAGGTAGCTGGATTCGGTTAAGAATGATTTTGAAGTAATAGGTTTAACATCAGAAGAGGCACCAATGTTAGCACTGAATAGGGGATCATGGAGGAATTTTATAAAGGGGCTATGCTCCAGACTGAACGCTGAAAGGCATAATCAGTCTTAAATGATGATGATGATGATGATGATGATCTCTCCCATATTTCGCTATAATACAAAACGTGCTGCCTTTCTTTGAACTTTTTCGATGTACTCCGTCAGTCCTATCTGGTAAGGATCCCACGTCGCGCAGCAGTATTCTAAAATAGGACGGACAAGCGTAGTGTAGGCAGTCTCCTTAGTAGACCTCTTACATTTTCTAAGTGTCCTGCCAATAAAACGCAGTCTTTCGTTGGCCTTCCTCACAACATTTTCTATGTCTTCCTTTCATTTTAAGGTGTTCGCAATTGTAATTGCCAAGTATTTAGTTGAATTTACGGTCTTTAGATTTGACGCATTTATCGTGTAGCCGAACGAATACCTTTTACCACTCATGTGGATGACCTCACACTTTTCGTTATTTAGGGTCAACTGCCACTTTTCGCACAATTCAGATATCTTTACTAAATCGTTTTGCAATTTGTTTTGATCTTCTGATGACTTTATTAGTCGATAAACGACAGCGTTATCTGCAAACAACACAGATCGTTTATATAGATAAGGAACGCCAAAGGGATTCTAACACTACCATGGGGAACGCCAGAAATAACTTTGGTCTTACTCGATGACTTTCCGTCAATTACTTAAACTGTGACCTCTCTGGGCTGGCCGAAGTGGCCGAGCGGTTCTAGGCGCTACAGTCTGCAATAGCGCGACCGCTACGGTCGCAGGTTCGAATCCTGCCTCGGCCATGGATGTGTGTGATGTCCTTAGGTTAGTTAGGTTTAAGTAGTTCTAAGTTCTAGGGGACTGATGACGCTAGAAGTTAAGTCCCATAGTGCTCAGAGCCATTTTTTGACCTCTCTGACAGGAATTCACAAATCCAGTCACATAACTGAGACGATGGAAGTGGAAGTTCGAAAAAATAACAAAATAAATTTTATTTACATGTGGAACTTCATCATTTTTTCACTTGTTGTTGGCTGCATTTGTTGCTATAGGTACACTTTTCTTCAGAAGTAAGAGAGAGTCTTCGATGAATTTTGCTCAGAACACTAACCATAATTAGAGGTGTAAGGAACTCTAGAATTTATTTAATTGATGGAAAAATGAATGAGCCGTTACATTTTAGACTTCATGGTAAGAAGAAACTCAAATTTTATTTATAATCATCTTAATTTTTACCACAGTTTTAATTAGATTTGGATAATTCTAGAGTTTCATTCACCTGTAAGCATTGTTTGTATGCTGCGCAAAATTTATCCAAGACTATCTCTTACTTATGAAGAAAAGTTTACCTATAGCAACAAATGCAGCCAATAGTAAGTGAAAAAATGATGAAATTTCAAATGTAAAACAATTATTTTGCTGTGTTTTTGAACTTCCACTGCTATGAATGTGAATCCTGAATCCTTCCTGGTCATGCTGACAAAGTTTTATGAATTTATTTGTAAAAGTATAGACAATGGAAATTAACATGTCCTGCGGTGCCTCTCCTGCTCCAAGTCGGCCCGTTTGACGTCCTACACCCCTTAATAAATAGAGAAACATGCTGAGCATAAACGAATTTTCGTTTAATAAAGTCAGTAACTTGTACCCACGACATTTGACACGTTGCATGAAAGGGAATTCTTCTGCAGAACAGAAGATATTCTCAAGCAGAATAATCTTAGTTTTCAGATTTAACTTAACTATCTGTGAGACTTTGTATATCACTGTGGGGAGTCATCAAAATTTTTGGTGGCAGCATTGTGCACCAACTTCCCGTGTTAATGGCCTTACTGTGGAATAATGAATATAATTTTGTTTTCCTGTCTTCTAATTATGTGCAAAATCGTTGCTTTTGGACTTAAACGGCGTGTTACAATAAACGTCATCAGGGAATAAAAACACTGACGACCAGTACTCAGCATGCCAAATTCCTTAAAAAGATGTCGAAAAGGTGGTCACAAATGAGCACCACATATTATTCATACAGCAATAAGGCATGATTTTGAACAGTGAAAATTTACCATCCAAAAGTTGAACAACCGCACAATGTTTTTCAATACGCTGTGTTAAGTAACTGACTAGTCTCTCCGCGAGATTTTCAATGTTTCGAAGTTCAAATGTCACTGTAGTGAGTTATTCCAGAAGTTCAAAAAAGGAGTTATCTACTTAAATTCTCGCAATAATCACACCTAAAATTTATTAATTTCTGCCTTAAGATATTTTTTTTTCGCCATGTGTTACATTTAAAACTGGTGTAGCACCTGTATATGTGAAGCACTAGATAATCTATCGTTCTGAAATGGAGAGTGAGACCATTTGCAGAAAACCATTTACTAATACTTTTAAGAACATTATCTGCTAGTTCTGTTGCTGTACGTATCTATGGATCGATTACAATACTAGTGTCATCTACAAAAAGAAATAACTTTGCTTGTTGCATGTTAGACAGAAGGTTGTTTACAGGTAAGAAAAAAAATATCTCTGAGCGCTATGGGACTTAACATCTATGGTCATCAGTCCCCTAGAACTTAGAACTACTTAAACCCAACTAACATAAGGACATCACACAACACCCAGTCATCACGAGGCAGAGAAGAGCCCTGACCCTACACGTAAGAGGTACAATAGTGGACCTAAAACTGAGCCTTGTGGAAACCATTAAGTGACTTCTCCCAGTTAGTATAACCTCCCCTGAATACAGTGGTTGCATTACTAAGCAGAACTTTCCGCATTCTTGTGGTTATATATGACATTAACCATTGGTTGTCTATTTCATCAGTTCCATAAAACCTTAGGTTACATGGAGGGTATCGCGATTAAAAAAGGCCACAGACAGGTCACAAGAAAAAGCAACCAGTGCTATTTTGTTCTTTAACGCTTGTAAAATTTTGTGGACGAACACGTGAACGTCGTTCTCAATTGCGCAACCCTTTCGGAATCCAACGTGTGATTTACTAAAAATATTACTCTCACTCATGTAGTATACTATTTTAGAATACATCATCTTGCAGCGTCAGAATAAAGTCGAGCATTTCACCCCTATTCTAACGCATTTCCCAGAAACAAGATGCGATGTACGGCTGGGCAAGAAACACGTCACAAAATGACTGTGCTGAGCACGTCCCGTAAAACTTTTATGTCGCCGTTAATGTCAGAATCTCAAAACTATTATGGCCTGTTTTATGGGTTTGCGTGTAAGAAGCATGGATCATACCCATGCGGAAATTCTCGTATAATGTTTATGTTGACAGGACTCAGTGCGTGTTTTTTGCAGGATATGAATCACATGTGGGCTTACGCTGCATAGCACAGCGTTGTTAGTGCGCAATAAAATGCACGCTATTGACATAAGTTCGACAAAATTTGAATTAAACAGAAAGGAGGCAAAACAACATTTGGGAGCATGAACGTAAACAACAGTACACTCACTAGTGCTAATAGAAGACTTCAGGTCGTCAAGCTGCGAAACAAAAGAACGAAAACGTGTATATTGAATATCCCACAACATAGAGTTTTTGGCCACTGCTGCAGTTAAACTATAATAGTTAGTGCAGCAAGTTTCAAAGTAGATCTAAAAATCAGTTGCAATACACTGAGGAGCTAAAGAAACTGGTGCACCTGTTTAATATCGTGTACAGTCTGCCAAAGTACGCAGAAGTGCCGCAGCACGGTGTGGCATGGACTCGACTAATGTCTGAAGTAGCGCTGAAGGGAACTGACAGCACGAATCCTGCAGGGCTGTCCATTAATCCGTCATAGAACGACGGGGTGGAAATCTCTTCTGAACACCACGTTGCAAGGCATCCCAGATATGCTCAATAATGTTCATGTCTGGGGAGTTTGGTGGCCAGAGGAAGTATTTAAACTCATAAGAGTCTTCCTGGAGACACTCTCTAGCAATTCTGGACGTGTGGGGTGTTGCATTGTCCCGCTGGAATTGTCCAAGTCTGTGGGAATGCGCAGTGGACATGAATGGATGCAGGTGATCAGAAAGAATGCTTACGCATGTGTCACCCGTCAAAGTCGTATATAGATGTATCAGAGGTCCCATATCACACCACCTGCACACGCCCCACACCATTACAGAGCCTCCGCCAGCTTGAACGGTCACCTGCTGCCTACTGACACGCAGCGTCCATGGATTGCCGGCACGGTAGCTCAGCGTGTTCGGCCAGGGAGCTGGTTGGCCTCTGTAATAGAAAAACTGAGTGCAAGGATCAAACGAACTTGAACGGAGGTCATGTGACGTCCGCAACGACCAAACACAACGATCAACAAGGAACAAAATGCAAAAAAAAAAAAAAAAAAAAAAAAAAGAAAGGATTCATGAAGTTGTTTCCAGACCTACACGTCCATATGCTCGATACAATTGAGACTCGTCCGATCAGGCAACATGTTTCCGGTCATCAAAAGTCCAATGTCGGTGTTGCCCAGGCGAGTCGTAAGACCTTGGGTCGTCCAGTCATCAAGGGTACACAAGTGGGCATTCGGTTCCGAAAGCACACATGGATGATGTTTCGTTGAATGGTTCGCAGACACACTTGTTGATGGACCAGCACTGAAATCAGCAGCTATTTGCGGAAGGGTTGTACTTCTGTCACGCTGAACGATTCTCTTTAGTCGTCGTTGGTCGCTCTCATGTAGGATCTTTTTCCGGCCGCAGCGGTGTCAGAGATATGATGTTTTACCGGATTCCTGATATTCACGGTACAGTCGTGAAATGGTCGTAAGGAAAAAATTTCCTCTCATCGCTACCTGGGAGATATTGTGTCCCATCGCTCGTGCGCCGACTGTAACACCACGTTCAAACTCACTTAAATTTTGATAACCAGCCATTGTAGCAGCAATAACCGATCTAACAACTGTGCCATAGACTTGTCGTCTTATATCGGCGTTGCGGACTCCAGCGCCGTATTCTACCTGTTTACATATCTCTGTATTTTAATACGTTTGCCTATGCCAGTTCCATTGGCACTTCAGTGTAAGAAAACAATAACCTACAATCAGATTTTTTTCTTTTGGATCATCAGTCTACTGACTAATTTGATGCAGCCTGCAAGGAATTCCTCTCCTGTGTCAACTCATCTCACCGCAACACTTCCACCCGACTTCATTATTAGAAAAGGTGCCACTTGCAGTCCGTCTACATACGTAGTTCCATCACGATGGAGCAACCACACACTTCATTCGAGATGCCAGAAACCAGTTCGGTCCCATATTTGGGGATCGGTGGACTGATCGAGGTGGCCCTGCAACTTGGCCTGCTCGGTCGCCTGACCTCAACCAGCTGGCTTTCTTCCTGTTGGGACGTCTGTAGAATCTGGTGTAAGAAACACCGCTGGATTTAGCGGAAGATGTAGCGGAGAGGCTGCATGCAGAGTGTTAGGTTGCCCACACCATGTCCAGAATCTTTGTGCGAGTACGGCAAACAGTAATATGCAGATGTCAGGTATGCTGTGACGCTGGAGGGAGGCATTTTAAGCATGTCAATTCGTAAGTGGTGAAAACATTGTTGCCAGTAGTACCAGTGATCTGATAGACTAACAAATGAAGAAAACAGTCATGAACACATTGGAACATCTACACCCATGCTCATAAATTAAGGATAATGCTGATACATTGTGAAACAACGCTCTGATGGGCGGTTGCGGGTTTAAATCACCTCGGGGTATTACCATGCGGTGAATTTGACCTGCGATCGTCGCACGGCGGTGCTGGCAGCAGTCCACATACGCAGAGGTGTGTTGGTGCGTGTCAGAGTACGGTGCAGCGAGTAAGTGTGCAGACGTTTTCTGTCATGCTAATGGTGACTGTGTGTTGAAAATGACTCAAAGAACACATATTGATGACGTTATGAGGGGTAGAATACTAGGGCAAAAGGAGGCTGGTCGTAGCACGGGCCCTCCGTGTGCCACAAAGTGTGATCTCAGCATTATGGCAACGATTCCAGCAGACAGGAAACGTGTCCAGGCGCTACAGTACGGGACGTCCACAGTGTACAACACCACAAGAAGACCGATATCTCACTATCAATGCCCACAGACTGCCACGGAGTACTGAAGGCAGCCTTGCTCAGGACCTTACCGCTGCCACTGGAACAGTTATCTCCAGACACACAGTCTACAGACGACTGAACAGGCATAGTTTATTCGCCTGGAGACCTGCAAGCTGGATTCCACTGACCCCTGGTCACAAGAGAGCCCGTAAAGCCTGGTGTCAAGAACACAGTACATGGTCATTGGAACATTGGTCCAAGGTTATGTTCACGGACGAGTCCAGGTATAGTCTGAACAGTGATTCTCGCCGGGTTTTCATCTGGTGTGAATCAGGAACCAGATACCAACCCCTCAATGTCCTTGAAAGGAACCTGCATGGGGGTCGTGGTTTGATGGTGTGGGATGGAATCATGATCAGTGGGTCCCATCTTCCTCCTCATGGATGGCGCCATCGAGCTGCCATCGTGGAGGAGTACCTTTAAACACAAGATATCAGGCGAATGGAGTGACCTGCCTGTTCTCCAGACCTAAGCCCCATCTAGCACATCTGGGATGCTCTCGGTCGACGTACCGCTGCACATCTTCAAACCTCTAGGACACTTCAGGAGCTCCGACAGGCACTGGTGCAAGAATGGGAGGCTATACCCCAGCAGCTGCTCGACCACCTGATCCAGAGTATGCCAACCCGTTGTGCGGCCTATGTGTGTGTGCATGGTGATCATACACCATACTGATGTCGGTGTACATGCGCAGGAAACAGTGGCGTTTTGTAACTCATGTATTTCGGGACGGTTTTCTCAATTTATCACCATCGACTTATAGATCTGTGTCGTGGGTGTTCCCTATGTGCCTATGCTATTAAAGCCAGTTTTTTTTGTAGTGCCACGTTGTGTGGCACCACATTCTGCAATTATCCTTAATTTCTGAGCATGAGTGTAATTTTTAACATTCGTTTCACATGTTTTTTACTTTGTACAATGTATCAGTTTGAGATAGGACAAGTCATTCACTTTCATGTTCAACTCTATTCTTTAATGTTGTTATTACACCCCAGACATCATTTTCTGTGAGATGACAGGAAGTTACCGTCATGAGTAGGTACTGCATGTACATTGTTAATGCATGCAGTATCTTTACGGTAGCTCTCTTTCGTATAGTACGAGGACTATTCGAAAAGTAAGAAACGATAGGTCGCGAAATGGATACCACAATGAAAATCAAAATTGTTTTATTTGCAACAGTTAGCTACAACTTCCAGCTACTTATCTCTATAGTAGCCGACCCGACTTAGACGTTTGTCGTAGCGTTCTACCAACTTTCCAGTACTGTCGTTTTAGAATTCAGCAGCCAGTGCTTTCCGCCAGTTCTCTACGCTGGCCTACAGCTCGTTGTCTGTGCCGAAATGTTGCCTTCATAGCTAGCGGTTCATCTGGGCAGAGATGAAACTCAGAGGTAGTCAATTGCGTGCTGTATTGTGGGTAATCAAACATTTCCAATTGAAAACGATGCAGGAGCATCTTCATTGCCCTTCAGAATGCGGCTGGGAATTGTCCTGAAGAAGAAAACGCACGACAGTTATGTAATGTTGGCTGCATAGCTTCAGGCGAAATTTCTCACCAGGCCCTCGTACTTGGCAGGAGACACTATTGTTCTAGGTAGCATTATGTGCTCTCTGTGTGCTCAGAACTGCAGCCCATATCCTCCACACTCGCTACTTTGAGATTCCCGCAGGAAGGCGAACGTGATTGTGCATTCGGACTGACGGTGGAGGAGTCACTTCCCATCGAGGCGATTCAGGTGCATGAATGCGTGGTGTCTGTAACGACAGAACGACGCTGTCGGTCACCATGTAGTCAAGGATTGATGAATAACGATCAGAATTGAATCTTAAGAGGTATGAAACCTAAAATTAAATACTAAAACAGTATGACTGGTTAAGGAATGTTTGAATATATGTCAAATCGTTACACTTAAAACGATAAAAAAAACGGCACTGACAAATAGTGCAAAAGCACCAAATGTACAGAGACAAGCTTATGACTTAATTACATGATGTAAACGATGTCATAATTACCACATTTATAGAGTAAAATCAGTAATATAAAAGTATAAAAGAAAGAGGGAGAGGATGGAAATTACAGATGATTTAAAACAAGAGAAGTAAAAGAGACATGCATTACAGCAGATCGTCAAAAAGATCGAAGAAAATTTTATCCTTAAAGCTCAGTTGTTCATTCGATAGGGTAATGGCTGTCTTTTATAACAGATATAGATTTCAACCTCATCCAAGTGGTCTAATAAGAGCTCTTTGGGGGCGTTGTGTAGGATTTTTAAATTCTCTTAGATAAGTCTGAGCCATGCTGTGGATTGCGTTGGTGCTGTTTGTAGGTTTCTGCCCTCTGTCGGAGGCCAGACGGTATCGTTTAGTTGGCATGGTTGCAGTTGTTTGTCTTCTTGTGTTGACTGGGGCCACTCGGTTCCTCAACCGTTGCCTGTCCGCTAGTGGCAGCAGCGGTGGTTATCGGTATGTAGTAACTGTTGCCCTATCTTTGCGGAGACGTCCTTGTTTTTCCGGGTCGTGTGAGTGGGTCAGTTAGGTTGGGGACTCAGGAGGAGCCAGGTCTGCGCAGTGTGCGAACACGCCGGGCCCGCTGGTGGCACGCATGGACTGCCGGATGGAAGGGCTGTGGTCACGAGGGTGCACGACCTCGTCGTAAACCGGATCCAGCAAGCTTTAAGATGAGAGCATTTCAATCCAAGTAGAGAAGCCTCCACCATTGTGATATCTCGCGATTCTCCAGTGACTTGGGTTCGTTTTGCTGTTCACAGTATCGCCGAGGCGAAGAGCAGCGAGTGGAGTACTTGGGAAAGGCGGATCAGATTAGCTTTCCTCGACTTCTTATTACTACACTCCTGGAAATTGAAATAAGATCACCGTGAATTCATTGTCCCAGGAAGGGGAAACTTTATTGACACATTCCTGGGGTCAGATACATCACATGATCACACTGACAGAACCACAGGCACATAGACACAGGCAACAGAGCATGCACAATGTCGGCACTAGTACAGTGTATATCCACCTTTCGCAGCAATGCAGGCTGCTATTCTCCCATGGAGACGATCGTAGAGATGCTGGATGTAGTCCTGTGGAACGGCTTGCCATGCCATTTCCACCTGGCGCCTCAGTTGGACCAGCGTTCGTGCTGGACGTGCAGACCGCGTGAGACGACGCTTCATCCAGTCCCAAACATGCTCAATGGGGGACAGATCCGGAGATCTTGCTGGCCAGGGTAGTTGACTTACACCTTCTAGAGCACGTTGGGTGGCACGGGATACATGCGGACGTGCATTGTCCTGTTGGAACAGCAAGTTCCCTTGCCGGTCTAGGAATGGTAGAACGATGGGATCGATGACGGTTTGGATGTACCGTGCACTATTCAGTGTCCCCTCGACGATCACCAGTGGTGTACGGCCAGTGTAGGAGATCGCTCCCCACACCATGATGCCGGGTGTTGGCCCTGTGTGCCTCGGTCGTATGCAGTCCTGATTGTGGCGCTCACCTGCACGGCGCCAAACACGCATACGACCATCACTGGCACCAAGGCAGAAGCGACTCTCACCGCTGAAGACGACACGTCTCCATTCTTCCCTCCATTCACGCCTGTCGCGACACCACTGGAGGCGGGCTGCACGATGTTGGGGCGTGAGCGGAAGACGGCCTAACGGTGTGCGGGACCGTAGCCCAGCTTCATAGAGACGGTTGCGAATGCTCCTCGCCGATACTCCAGGAGCAACAGTGTCCCTAATTTGCTGGGAAGTGGCGGTGCGGTCCCCTACGGCACTGCGTAGGATCCTACGGTCTTGGCGTGCATCCGTGCGTCGCTGCGGTCCGGTCCCAGGTCGACGGGCACGTGCACCTTCCGCCGACCACTGGCGACAACATCGATGTACTGTGGAGACCTCACGCCCCACGTGTTGAGCAATTCGGCGTACGTCCACCCGGCCTCCCGCATGCCCACTATACGCCCTCGCTCAATGTCCGTCAACTGCACATACGGTTCACGTCCACGCTGTCGCGGCATGCTACCAGTGTTAAAGACTGCGATGGAGCTCCGTATGCCACGGCAAACTGGCTGACACTGACGGCGGCGGTGCACAAATGCTGCGCAGCTAGCGCCATTCGACGGCCAACACCGCGGTTCCTGGTGTGTCCGCTGTGCCGTGCGTGTGATCATTGCTTGTACAGCCCTCTCGCAGTGTCCGGAGCAAGTATGGTGGGTCTGACACACCGGTGTCAATGTGTTCTTTTTTCCATTTCCAGGAGTGTATTTACTGCGTTCAATTTGTTACAATTTGTTCAACCAGCGGAAAATTTCCTTGCCTGGTGGCTACTAACGCCCCAGTTACCAGCCCTGGGGGTTAGTGTATGTGACGGCAGTGTACATTTCCTGACCTTGCCACTGCTGCCAATAAGGCGCGTAGTTTTGACAGCTTTCTTGATTGTAGGCCGATTGGTGTTTCTTCTACTCTGGTGGTAGTGATTCCTTTCTCGTTCCGGGCGCTCTAAGCACATTATTCTGGGGACGTAGTGCAGACTGCCGGTTCCGGCTTTGCCGTATTGTTTCGTCGTTGAATTTGGCTTATCGGACTTCAGGTAGCTTCAGCAAGATTATCATTAGCCATTCGTTATACTGCCACTAGTCTAAGCTACCATCTTGTGACGTGAATGCAACTCTTTGCTGCCTATCTCATCGACCCGCAAAAGTGTTTGTTGCCGGACTTTCTCAGAGGTCGATTCCTGGAGCACCGTCTGTGGCCCTTTGGTTCTTGTAAGACATGTGTGTTCCAAAAGGAGGTCTGATGGCCGTTAGTTCAGTGTAACGCTCTTTCAGACCACGCCTGCTGCTGGTATAATCGGGCTCAGTACCCTTTAAGGAACTTATGCACTGGTCCTTATATTTTATTATTGTATTATTTATTCCAGTACCTTGTAATGCCTACATTAAATGTTATATATGTCTAGTTAGTAGTTCTGGTCGCCGTCTGGAATAAATATAGCAGTGTAGTGTTCAGTGGATGTTATGAGTTGTGTTATAAAGTTCACAATCATCTTATTTCACCCGTTTGGTGATCAGTTGCTTGTATTTTAATTAATCTTTGCTATTGTACTTGCTGTTATAGAGCAGGTTTCTAAATTTTTATATTATTGCCGCTCCTGGTGTGTATGGCCTTCAGCTGTGATTGTAGTTATTTGCCTTAAAATTCTGGTATTTGTATTTATGCAGTAAGCCTTTAAAACCTTATTTACTGCCATTCCTGGTGTCTGATGCCTTCCGCTGTTTGTGGCGACTTGCCTTTAATATTTTCAATACCTGTAATTTGTAAGTTGCAGCGAGTTTTAAACAATTCTTAATTTATTGCCATTCCTGGCGTGTAAGGCCTTCTGCGCACGTCACAGTGGCTTGCTTTCATAACATTACCTGCTGTATCTGAATTTGATGGTCATTTGCTAAATTGTAACTCACTGAAACACTATTATTTACGCAGTTGTTTATTCCTTCATTAATAACTTGTGGTATTTTTATTTATTGTTTAGTCTGTAATTACTGGTTTAAAATAAATTGTGTGTAACTGTAAAAGGCAACCAATAGTAATTCATTACCGCCCGTCCACAATCGTGACCCAATCCTGTCTTCCCTTGACATCAGGTTTCAAAGTCTCCCTCTATGTTCATCATGCAGATGAAGTGCGTGACAAAGAATATTAATGGTTAACACTTCAGGGACATATCTTGAAGATAATTTTTCATAAAATGGAAATCAGATACCATGTGGTTATTAGTTTTCAATAGATCCTTGCTATCAAGCTCGATCAATATTTTTATTATCTCTCAGATCGTTGTTAATTTCGAATAATACGTTTTCAAAAGTCAGTTTTTGTGTGTGTGTGTGTGTGTGTGTGTGTGTGTGTGTTCGCTCACGTGTGACTGTACATTTATTCTGATACACTGTATTGTCAAATTAAAGTAATAATTCTACTCGTGTGGTTCTAGGCGCTTCAGTCCGGAAGCGCAGGACTGCTACGGTCGCAGGTTCGAATCCTGCCTCGGGCATGGATGTGTGTGATGTCCTTAGGTTAGTTAGGTTCAAGTAGTTCTAAGTTCTAGGGGACTAGGGGACTAGTGCTCAGAGCCATTTGAACCAATAATTCCACTGTTACCGTTGCCAATGTCTGTAACTGATCAGCCACACTTCTAGGACTATTCTTTGGTGATACTGTCAATTCTTTTGATAAATGGAGCTACCTATCTTCAATATCTTCTTCTGCATATCTGAGCCTTTTTTCTGTCTGATGTCGAGCTATGAATATGTGAGTGGTCATTCCTGTTACTGCTTCGACACAAATTATGTTGTACTCATAATACAGATTATGTTTATTTTAAAGTACTTTACCTTACTCGTTTCCTGATTAATGAATATAAAATTTATACGTATTCCTCTATTTTTCCAGTGGACATACCGAAAAGATTGAAGGCAGATTGTTGCTTGATATAAAGACCGGATACTTTAAGTGCTATATCGTTATTCATGCCTTATACAAACCAGAACTGCCCTGAGACTCATTTGCCAATAGTTTCCTCATTCTCACGCACATTTTTTCGTAAGAACTTTGTTGAACAATCGGCCAACTACCACAGAACAATGACGAGCCTATTTTCTCAATTTTCTGCTGTCCACAGCCCCAGAATTTAATTTCGACAAGGAATTTTTTTCATAAATGTATGCTGACTCATAGTCATATACGATATTGCAGTGGCTATGTTATTCCGAATGTAAAGTTCCTTTGGACATGCATGCATGCACTGCGTCTACTACAGACGTTATGAAATACGTTAAACGTATTCGCAATTGCGAACATGGACAGCAACTTGAAAGTCGTGACTTTTCAGGCTTTCCCGGTGGATCCGTTGCAAACACGATTATCTTGTTTGCCGCCGAATCGTATTGTGTAAATCCCACAATATTTCATCGAT
Source organism: Schistocerca serialis cubense (assembly GCF_023864345.2). Taxonomy (NCBI): domain Eukaryota; kingdom Metazoa; phylum Arthropoda; class Insecta; order Orthoptera; family Acrididae; genus Schistocerca; species Schistocerca serialis. The sequence goes on along the minus strand of NC_064649.1, from coordinate 84,157,983 downwards.
GCAACTGTTCCACATCTTCATGTGGTGGTAGTTGCTTCTGTCGTTGGTGCAGTCGCTTCTTGCAGCGGTGGGTTTTACACAATACGATCCAGCGGCAAACCCGAGAAGTGTATTTACAACTCGAAAGTCACTCACTCGCTGTCAGCGGATATCGTATTCATCCGTTGACAGCGGGCAAGTGACTTTCAAATAAAACGTCTCGTCTTAACTGGAATATACATAATGGATGTACGAGTACAAGTTTTCGACAAATGGTTGGCGGCATATGGGAGTTTGGGTCTATCTGTGAGATGTGCTCGGATATCCAAACGGTAAGACAACGTTCGCGACAAGCAGGAAATTCCGGTTCGAGTCCCGGCCTGGCACAGATTTAGATAGCCCATCATTCCATTCTACAGTACATGGTAGCCACCTTTCTCATTGGGATACTTAAGTTACACAAAACTGCTGGGTATTAATAGTATCTTCATCTCGTGACTTATTGAGAAATTTTTTATTAAAATACCTAACTCCTGTGGAGAAGAGGAAGAACGCATCGGTCTTCATTATACACATGAGATCGGGCTGAAAAGTAATGCCTCCGAATTTTTTGTGTGAAAACTGTTAAAGCTACAATGAGATTTTCACTCTGCAGCAGAGTGTGCGCTGATATGAAATTTCCTGGCAGATTAAAACTGTGTGCCAGACCGAGACTCGAACACGGGACCTTTGCCTTTTGTGGACAAGTACTCTACCAACTGAGGTACCCAAGCACGACTCACACCCCGTTCTCACAACTTTACTTCCGGCAGTACCTCGTCTCCTACTTTCCAAACTATACAGAAGCTCTCCTGCGAACCTTGCAGAACTAGCACTCCTGGAAGAAAGGATATTGCGGAGACATGGCTTAGCCACAGCGTCGGGGATGTTTCCAGAATAAGATTTTCACTCTGCAGCGGAGTGTACGCTGATACGAAACTTCCTGGCAGATTAAAACTGTGTGCAGGACCCAGACTCGAATTCGGGACCTTGGCCTTTCGTGGGCAAGTGCTCTACCAACTGAGCTACCCAAGCACAACTCACGCCCCCTCCTCACAGTTTTACTTCTGCCAGTACCTCGTCTCCTACTTTCCAAACTATACAGAAGCTCTCCTGCGAACCTTGCAGAACTAACACTCCTTAAAGAAAGGATATTGCGGAGACATGGCTTAGCCACAGCGTCGGGGATGTTTCCAGAATAAGATTTTCACTCTGCAGCGGAGTGTACGCAGATACGAAACTTTCTGGCAGATTAAAACTGTGTGCAGGACCCAGACTCGAATTCGGGACCTTGGCCATTCGTGGGCAAGTGCTCTACCAACTGAGCTACCCAAGCACGACTCACGCCCCCTCCTCACAGTTTTACTTCTGCCAGTACCTCGTCTCCTACTTTCATAACTATACAGAAGCTCTCCTGCGAACCTTGCAGAACTAACACTCCTGGAAGAAAGGATATTGCGGAGACATGGCTTAGCCACAGCGTCGGGGATGTTTCCAGAATAAGATTTTCACTCTGCAGCGGAGTGTGCGCTGATACGAAACTTCCTGGCAGATTAAAACTGTGTGCAGGACCCAGACTCGAATTCGGGACCTTAGCCTTTCGTGGGCAAGTGCTCTACCAACTGGGCTACCCAAGCACGACTGACAGCCCGTCCTCACAGCTTTACTTCCGCCAGTATCTCGTCTTCTACTTTCCAAACTTCATAGAGCATCTCCTGCGAACCTTGCAGAACTAGCACACCTGGAAGAAAGGATATTTCGGAGACTTGGCTTAGCCTCAGCCTTGGGGATGTTTCCAGAATGAGATTTTCACTCTGCAGCGGAGAGTGCGCTGATATGAAACTTCCTGGCAGATTAAAACTGTGTGCTGGAGAGAGACTCAAACTCGGGACCTTTGCCAGTACCTCGTCTCTGGCGGAAGTAAAGATGTGAGGACGGGGCGTGAATCGGGCTTGGGTAGCTCAGCTGGTGGAGCACTTGCTGATGAAAGGCAAAGATCCTGAGATCGAGTCTCGATCTGGCACACAGTTCTAATCTGACAAGAAGTTTCACGGTTAAAGCTTTTAAAATAAAACAAACGTTATTAATATTCTACATCCTTATTTTTCATGTCTACGTATTTATAGCTCAACTTAGTCAACTGAGAAACCATTTCTCCCAAGGAGAGACTAGTTTTCTGATGCCATTACTGTAGAATGTTTGACTTTGTCAACGGAGCTACAATCTCACCTCTGCTTGTACCTTTTCGTCACTATCAAAGTGAAGTCCTCACATGTGTTCTCTAAGTTTTAGAAACCGATGAAATTCGAATGGGGCCAAGTTGAGACTGTATCGAGGATGTCGATCACAGTAAACCCAAGGCGTCAGACTGTTGCAGGTGTCAAGCGCTTTTGGGTGATCTAGCATTGTCAGGCTGAGGGAGAGAGAGTTCTATGTATGGACGAACTCTTCGTATTCGAAACTTGATTATAACACGTTGTTTCTCACTGATCGACATAGGTACGTTACATACCGCCATGTTACACACTAGAATTGAGACCAATCTACTGGCAGGTATGTAGGTATGTAGATAAGTAGAAATGAAGAATAAAGATCTAAAATGTTAATGACATTTGTTTTATTTAAAAAGCTTTAAGGGTTGTCACATAACAAAATACTGGGGGCATTATTTTTTATCACACCCTTGTAAAAGAGTGGATGAGTGGGGACACTCTTGTCTAACGCTTGGTTAATTTCATCTACATTTTGTCTGCTGTTCGCTGCTTTTATTACAATTTTGTTATTCACAAGTAAATCGTTTACTTCTTCTATAAGATGAAATTGGATCTCTCTGTTTCTTCAGATTTTCTAGTTTGTTTCGATTTTCTTTATTAAACACCATTTCGTAGTCAGTGAAGGCAAGGAAAGTTGGCAAATTTGTAAGGTTTCAGTATTGTGAGACATGGTAGTTTTCTGGAGGGTTCGTCTTTGGATACCTGAATACACGGGTGATATGCAACTCTGCGGTTATCAGAGGTTATGTTAGGAGCAGATGACGTCACTGTCATTCTGCCGCAAGCAGTCAGTTTTCGGTGGACGGTGAGAGACCAACGTGGATGGCGGACGTATAGGATAGAAATGCTTCTTCTTGTGAACGAACATTTAGAAAGAGATTACATGGGCAGAGTTCTAGTTTCCTGCGAAAGTTTGTTGTAATAATAATGCAAACTGCTTTGGGCACATTTAATCTTCCTCAAATTGTCGCAATATAAAATCTAAAATTCCGCCCAACAGTCTATACTTTGGTATCCACTTCAAAATCGGCAATCGTGTGTTCAGGTTCCTGATTACTATTTCGCACCACCCATCTTTAAAAGCGTTTCAAAAGAAAAGTAAAGAGAAAATGTCATGTAATTTAAGTACTGACCGTTCTTTAGTTTCCAGTGAATGAGTTTCGTTGTTTGCAACACTTCAGGAGATTATACAGTTCTCACGGTAATATAATTCGAATTCTTTGTGGTTACAAGTGGCAGTATAATTTCAGTTCAGAACAACCGTTTTCTTTATTTGTACTCAGTTTGTTACGCTTTCCTCATACTGCCTGAAAATAAAACTTAACGTAACTTTGCTGACACGCCTTGCACTATTGTGCGGCCAGCTAGCAGCAGTCCTGGAAACATAATGAAACTTTATTTCCCGAGCAGTTAACATAATTTTCTAATCTATCAGCGCAGTGCTTTCTTACAGGCACATGTAGTTCAGTGACTTATTTTCATGCATTAAAGCAGAACATCGGTTCCCATTCCGCAAGTATTCATGGGACCAAGACGAACGTTTGTGAGATAGAACCAGCAAATTGTATTCATTCGCAAATTTCCTATATGGTTCAGAAGTTACATCTATAGCTACCTACACATTTAGCAGGCCATAGTTGAGCATTCTATCTCCTGATCATTGATGAGGAAGTCATTCAGTGTATATAGATAACTACTCTTGGTATTCAATTATTAATCATTTACAGTTTGTGATTGTAAGTTTAGAGTAATTAAATCTCACATGTTATACGAAATTTGTAGAGATGATGTTGTTCATATTCAAAAGTAGTATAGCTATGCAAGGGCACCAAAACTATAGTTTGTAGTGAGTGGAGGGGAGAGGGAAGGGGCTAGTTCGGAGAGTATGGAATATTTTTAATATTTTGGAAGAGAATGACGACTTGGGATTTCTAAACTTGTTACTTGTGTAATATCGACGTTTACATCATTATATCGGAAGACAAAACCCACTACACTATACTTTTTCTTTTCGTGAGAGAAAGGGGAGGGGGGCACCTTGCCCCTCTTGTAATTACGTCATTTCTAGGTCACGGCATACTGGCGATACAGAATCAGAATTTGTTCTAATTCTGTTTCCTAATAGTACACTAACACATGGTATTTTTTCCAGTAAACCATCATTAATTTTTTTGAGATATAGTTTAAAGGAGATGTTTCAATTACAGTTGCAGCATTCTATCTTATATTTTCGAATCATTATGCAACTACAAAAGAACTCTGAAATAGTTTTCAGACAGAAGCATAGTATCAGAGACTATGCACGTGCTATAGTATAACAGACTGTACAGTAATTGTAATAAGTTGTACACTAAAGTAGGAATTAAACATGGCACACTATTACACTCCCACCAGCAACTTTCACTAAGAGTCTTCGTCATAAAGTTTCCAAAGAGAAGTTTGACCATAAAAAATTTCAAATGGAATTCAAAGTGGCTTTATGTTAGTTGTGTCATACTGAAGTTCCAGTCCGAACGTGACCGTCCTTTGACAACATAGTTTCAACGACTGGCGATAGACGTTTTGCTAAAATTCTAGTATACAAAATATAACAAGCAATTAGTCTGTAGTCGTGACATTCACGTCTATTTATTTTCTTATAAATTGGGCAGATCTAGGCTGTACCCCGTTCTTCATGTATACGAGGGTGAGTCAAATGAAAACCTTAAATAACTTTTAACATATTATTTGTTGTGCAGAAGTGGTACAAAGTTGTATCAATTTTCAACATAATCTCCCCCACGCTCAATGCAAGTCCACCAGCACTTACAAAGTGCACAAACTCCGTTAGAAAAAAAATTATTTTGGTAGTCCGCGCAACCACTCATGCACCGCGTGGCGTACCTCTTCATCATAACGAAACTTATTTCCTCCCATTGCGTCTTTGAGTGGTCCAAACATATGGAAATCACTTGGTGATGAGGAATGGCGTCATTCCTTGCTCGCTCTCTTCGTTTCCGGTAGGTGGTAGTGAACCCAGGTTTCGTCCCCAGTAACGATTCTTGCAAGAAAGCCATCACCTTCTCGTTAAAAGCGCCGAAGAAGTTCTTCACAAGCATCAACACGTCGTTCTCTCATTTCAGGAGTCAGCTGCCGTGGCACCCATCTTGCAGCCTCTGTGTGAAACTGGAGCACATCATGCACAATGTGGTGTGCTGACCCACGACTAATCTGTAAACATGCTGCAATGTCATTCAGTGCCACTCGGCGGTGTTCCTTCACTATGGCTTCAACTGCTGCAGTGTTCTGTGGAGTCACAACTCGTTGTGCCTGACCTGGACGAGGAGCATCTTCCACTGAAGTCACACCATTTGCGAACTTCCTACTCCATTCGTAGACTTGCTGCTGTGACAAACATGCATCACCGTACTGAACCTTCATTCGTCAATGAATTTCAATAGGTTTCACACCTTCACTACGCAAAAACCGAATAACCGAACGCTGTTCTTCCCTGGTGCAAATCGCTAATGGGGCGGCCATCTTTATACTGATACTGCGACAATATGTGTGCATCTGCACTATCCTGCCACCTACGGGCCATTCTGCCAACTTACACGATAACGGCGCGAAATTTCGATTTGTTATTACAAATTTAAGGTTTTCATCAGACTTTGCCAGCACATGTTCATAAAATCCAATGTTTATATTTTTTAAGTATTTGGTGCATACTTTATTGATACTTTCTTGATTTTATCTCATTATGCTGTCTTCCTGTTCCTAGTGAAAGTTATTGCATCCTATAGTTCCTCCAGCGTTATTAAATCTGCATTCCTATCTGCTTCAATACCTTACACATCAGCCCTGAGTGCTATATAGTACCTGTTTCGGAAATTGTGTTCATTTCTAGTTTGTGCTTATCTACTTTGTTTCGATATGTCATTATTTTACATGCTTTGTCTTTTCTTCCTCGTCTATATCTGCATCTACATCCATACTCCGCCAGCCACCTGACGGTGTGTGGCGGAGGGTACTTGAGTACCTCTATCAGTTCTCCCTTCTATTCCAGTCTCGTATTGTTCGTGAAAAGAAAGATTGTCGGTATGCCTCTGTGTGGGTTCTAATCTCTCTGATTTCATCCTCATGGTCTCTTCGCGAGATATACGTAGAAGGGAGCAATATACTGCTTGACTCCTCGGTGGAGGTATGTTCTCGAAACTTCAACAAAAGCCCGTATCGAGATACTGAGCGTCTCTCTTGCAGTCTTCCACAGGAGTTTGTTATCTGCGTAACGCTTTCGCGATTACTAAATGATCCTGTAACGAAGCGCGCTGCTCTCCGTTGGATCTTCTCTATCTCCTCTATTAACCCTATTTGGTACGGATCCCACACCAGTCAGCAGTATTCAAGCAGTGGGCGAACAAGTGTACTGTAACCTACTTCCTTTGTTTTCGGGCTGCATTTCCTTAGGATTCTTCCAATGAATCTCAATCTGGCATCTGCTTTACCGACGATTAATTTTATATGGTCATACCATTTTAAATCACTCCTAATGCCTACTCCCAGATAATTTACAGAATTAACTGCTTCCAGTTGCTGACCTGCTATATTGTAGCTAAATGATGAAGGATCTTTCTTTCTATGTATGCGCAGCACATTACACTTGTCTACATTGAGATTCAATTGCCATTCCTTCATGTCCGATATCTGAAACTATGATTTCTAACTTGCTTGACTTCCCGTTTCACAAGAGGTGATTTTCTGTTATAATGTAGTCTCAGATCATGTCACCTGAGGAATCTAACATTTTTCAGTAGGCATGTTCCTTAATTTTAAGTAAACTACGTATTTTATCACTGAAGTGTCGCAGATCCCTTTCAAAAAATCTCTTTTTTGTGCCAAGTGATTTTGTTTCTGCTTTAATTAGTGCTTTATACTATAAGGGGAGATCAAAATGTATCTGTATGCCAATGAGGCAAGATCGCCGTAGGAATTGAGGCAACCATCCCACCGACTCACCAGGCTGAAAATATCCATTTCATGTAACACCGTGGTTTTCTGCGCGAAGAAGTCCGTAACTGCCTCCTGAACATCCTCGTCCGACAGGAATCGGCGACTCTTTTTTTAAGAGACTGAAGGTGTGACAGACACGGGGAACAGATCAGAAGTATAGGGCGAATGCTAGAGTGTCTCCGACTTGCGTTGGCGTATCTTCTAAGTTACGCCATTTGTGATATGGGGATGTGCGTTATCATGAAGCAGCAGCACTCTTTTTCTGAGGTTTTGCCGGACGTTTCACCTTAAGGGGACCACACCGTGGTTCAGGTCGGAAAAAATCGATTTTCGGTTTTCATCATATTTCGATATACTACGTTTTTATTTAAGTACTCTGTTTTGTGGCGGTGTTCGTAGCGACAAACAATTCACTGTAGAAACGGCTTACGAAGTCACCGCCACACTTTTAATAGCGGGCCGACCGGTCCGCTGGAACAGTGAACAGAAAGATGAAAACCCAAACACTCTGATTAAATAAAAGTCGGCACTTATCTTTATTTATGAAGATACAGCATCACAGTAGTGAACTCCGTGTCTACAGAAATCTGTCTAGTTAGAGTCGGAGCGGCTAGGTCAGCGTCGGCTGACGACAAACAACAACTCTGCTGCGATGAACACACAACTGACTAGCAAGTACACAATTCGGTGGCGAGTATACAACTGAGCGGCGAATACAGAACTGTCCTAGCGCTCGCGACTCCAGCGCTTAAGAAGCCAGAAGCCAGCGGTGGCGCGCGCAGACTTGCGGCGATTTCCTGTATCGCTGGCGCTGCTTATGCGGACGGCGTCCGGACTTTGACGCTGCCAACATTTTGGCAGCGGGCTCGGGTGGCATCACTGGCTAGGATATAACACTCCTCCCCCCCAAATCGCCGCACCGTCGTTGAAAAATGACGTGGCGAGCGTCGACGGCGGGGGAGGGGTCTGGCCGCAGGCGTAGCAGAAGAGACCGGGGCGGAGACTTGTCGGTGGCAGTCCCCGGTCCGCACCCCAGCATTGGCTGCGCGGGGCCTCGGGAAACACCGACTGAAAACCGAGGTCAGGATGCACGCCTGTGACCACGGGCGCAGCTTCTGGTACTGGACGCGGCGAGGCGTCGGGACCCACGAAGAGAGGCAGCGTCTCCTGACGCTGCGTCGACGGCTGCTGAGTGGGCGCCGGACAAGGCGCTGCGGTGTCAGACTCCTTGGGGGTGCCCAAGGAAAGCGGCTGCAGGACAGGCTGCACAGCCACCGCTTGGGAAGGCGGCCCGGCTGAGGGGTCGACGTCCATCAGCTCCGAAGGCGGTGGCGACTGAAGAGGGACCGCAGGCGCCGGAGCGACCACCGGGGGCGCTCCCGGATGAAGCTGCGCGGGAGGCATCAACGGGACGGGCTGTCGGCGTGGTAGCGGCGACGGCTGCTGCTGCTGCTGCCGCCCTGGGGGCGGCAGCGAAGTCGGAAGGCGCGGCTGGAACCCGCCGCGGACCAAATCTGTGGACAAAGAACGAGCGGCAGAATCCGGGCGGCCAGCGCGGCGCAACTGGTTCTGATGCCTCCTGTGCACCCCAGTAGCACCTTGAACAGTATAAAAACCGCGACCCTGGACACTTATCACGGTACCACGTTCCCAACGACGGCGACCGTGATAAACTCTGAAAAAAACGGCGTTGTTGCGCTGAAAACGCGTGCGATGCTCAGAAGCGGCGGGTCGATCCGGGGGGTGCAACAACCGTAGTAGGGTGCGATGACGACGGCCGTGGAGAAGCTCTGCAGGCGAAGGGCCGTCGCGTGGCGTGGTCCGGTACGACGACAGGAACGTGATGAGGGCCTGCTGACGAGAGTGCGTAGCACGAAGGCGGTCCATATGATCCTTGAATGTGCGTACAAAATGTTCCGCTGCACCATTCGATTGAGGGTAGAATGGTGGAGTAAGAACATGGTGAATGCCATTGGCAGAACAAAAACTTTCAAATTCAGCAGAGGTAAATTGTGGACCATTGTCAGACACTAAAACTTCTGGAAGACCCTCAATACAAAAAATTGAAGTCAACGCCTGTATAGTTTGTGCAGACGTTGTAGACTGCATGGGCACAACAAACGGAAATTTACTAAATGCATCTATCACGATGAGCCAACGAGAATTCCAATATGGACCAGCGAAATCAATATGTACTCGCTGCCAAGGACCGGCAGGGCGTGCCCACTCAAAATAACGTTGAGGCGGAGCAGCTTGGTGTTCGGCACACGTCGAACAATCTGTAGACATCTGCGTAATCTGCTTATCAATGCCGATCCATGTACAATGACGGCGGGCAAGCTGCTTGGTGCGGACCACTCCCCAATGACCTTGATGCAACAAGTCGAGGACCTTGGATTGGAGCACTTGGGGAACCACTACACGAAGCTGGTCATTCTCGGTGCGTAACAGCAAAACTCCGTGCGAAACAGACAACAGATGACGTTGCGGATAATAGCGACGAACCACAGGATCCGATATGTCCTTTGCCTTGGACGGCCAACCACGTTGAACAAAACGTAATAGTAAACTCAGATGAGGATCCGTAGCTGTCTCACGTGCCACCTGACGATAATCAATCGGAAAATCCCGGAGGGATTGATGCTCATCGGCGTCAATCTGATGGCAGGAGTCGTCAGAGGAATCGAAGACATCATCCGCAGCAATCGGCAATCTAGAAAGCGCGTCAGCGTTTGCATGCTGAGCTGTGGGGCGATACAGTATCTCATACTGGTATTGTGATAACAAAAGAGCCCAACGTTGTAGTCTCTGAGCTGTCCGCTGAGGAACTGGTTTAGACGGATGAAACAGTGACGTCAGGGGCTTGTGATCTGTTACTAAATAGAATGGTCTACCATAGAGGTAGTGATGGAATTTTGTGACACCGAACACAATAGCCAACGCATCCTTGTCCAATTGGCTATAATTACACTGAGCTTTGTTTAGCAATTTAGATGCGAACGTAATAGGACGTTCGGTGTGACCGACTCGGTGAGACAACACAGCACCGAGGCCGAAAGAAGAGGCATCACAAGCTAACCACCAGAGGCTTGTTAGGGTCGTAATGGACCAGACAACGATCATTCAATAAAGCCTCTTTAAGCTGCTGAAAGGCTGATTGGCAATCAGCTGACCACACAAACGGAACATTCTTACGGCGGAGACGATGCAACGGTGCAGCAATCTGTGATGCATTAGGTATAAACCTAATATAATATGTCAATTTGCCAAGAACTGCTTGCAATTCCTGCAGATTGCGAGGGGCGGGCAAATCACGAATAGCTGCTAAATGTGACTGGGAGGGATGAATGCCTTGAGCATTAATAACATGTCCCAGATACTCCATCTCCGTAAGGAAAAATGAACATTTATCGATGTCGCAACGTAGGCCTGCCTGAGACAACACTTGAAACAAACACTCCAAATTACGGAAATGTTCAGCAGGCGTCCGACCGGACACAACAATATCGTCTAAATAGTTGCAACACGATGGCACATTAGCCAGAAGTTGTGACAAAAAACGCTGAAAAACAGCTGGAGCTGACGCACAACCAAAAGGCAAACGCAGAAAACGGAACAACCCCAACGACGTGTTTATGACAAAATACTGTTGTGATTGCTCGTCGAGGGGCAATTGCAAATATGCTTCACGGAGATTAATTTTGGAAAAGAAACGAGCTTCCCCTAACTTATCCATCAGCTCGTCCGGTCTAGGCAAAGGAAAAGAATCAATGACAGTCTGAGGATTAACTGTCGACTTAAAATCAGCACACAAACGTAACTTGCCACACGGTTTCTTTATAATAACTAAGGGAGAAGCCCACTGGCTCGCTGAAACGGGTTGAATAACACCGTTGTTTTGCCAACGACGAAGTTCATCTTCTACAGGTGCCCGGAGGGCGTGAGGCACTGGACGAGCACGACAAAATCGAGGCTGAGCATTATCTTTTAACGTAATATGAGCGGCAAAGTTCGCAGCACAACCTAGTTCGTCTTTAAATATGTCACTGTATCGTTTACACAAAGCTGTCTTGAGGAACAACAACAGAATTAATTTGCAACACATTGTCTTGGATAGACAGGCCAAACAAGTCAAAACAGTCTAATCCGAAAATGTTTACACTGTCTGTAGCGCGGAGCACTGTGAATGAAACTGTTTTTGTATTGCCACGGAATGTGGCTGGCACGCTACATACACCTAACACAGGAATTTGTTCTCCACTATAAACAGCCAAAGAATGTTTTGCCGCTGCAAGTTTAGGGCGGCCGATAGCCGCATACGTAGCACTATTTATGAGAGTCACAGACGCACCAGTGTCTAATTGCAAATTGAAGGTCTTATCCTGGATGCGTAGCTTCACAAATAGTTTATTACACTGTCTCTGGATCGGTTCAGTGGAGGCGGAAGACAAAATCAGCGCGTTTAGCGCGTGTTCGCTGCTTACGACAACTCGTGGGTTGGGCGGGTGGAACAACAACTCCCGCTTCACTTGCAGTCTGTACATTACGTTTTACAGCGTTTGAATTACGCTTGGGTCGCATAGCAGAGGGCTGGGCGGGTGGCTTATTGCGAACAAGTTTATTACCCACACGAACCGTGGAAGAGTCTTTAAACGCGACCTTCTGGGCGGGCTGGCTTTGAAGAACATGAATATCCATGGGCTGGGCAGCATTAGAATTGTTCTTGCGTTTACGCAAACAAACAGTCTGGATGTGTCCTTTCCTTTGACAAAAGTGACAAACCGCGTTTCTTAACGGGCAACGTTCACGAGGATGAGCAAGAACACACTTAGGACAAGACTGAACTCTATCATTTTGCACACGCGGCTGACGAATGTGTTTAACATGACGCGGCCGGCTAGTGTTTACAGTCTGACTCTGCCGGTGGGGCCGCGGGCGTGACATAACTTGCTTAGCACAGGCAATTTGAGAAATACATGGCTGATCTAACTCACACTCAGCATAGTCAAAAGTATCTTGGGCTTCAATGATGTTTATCACAGTCTCTAATGACGGGTCAGGCAACTTTAAGATAGCAGCACGAATACGAGAATCTGCAATGTTTTGAGTAATAGCGTCTCGTAACATGACATCACTGTAGGAAGCTCCACACACACACAATTAAATCGGCACTGACGGGTGAGGCCCCGTAAATCTGTTAACCACTGTTTATTAGATTGATGTGGCAGTTTCTTTAATCTGAAGAACTTGAATCTGGCTGCTGCCACATGAACTCGCGACTCGAAATACTCAGCAAGCTTGTTAACAACAACGTCATAGTCTAAAGCTTCTGGCTTGGATTCCGGGAACAACTTACAAAGTAGTCGATAGACTTCCACGCCTGCAGTGGAAATTAAATAAAGCTGCCTCTCAGTACCTGTGATTTTGTAGACTGTCATGTGCGCCTGCAACTGCGCGAAATATTCTCGCCATTCTTCTCTTGATGCATCAAAAGCACGGAACGGTGGTGCTGCCTGTGCTTGTTCCTTTTGTGTTGGAGGATTAGCCGCTTGTTTGGCGATCGCTTCCACCAGACTATGTATTTGCTGACTCTGTAACAAGATCAACTGTTGTAATTCGGCAGACATAGTGAACACAAATTAAACCAGCCCCCAAAATTCTATCGCTATAATTAGTATAACCAGAAACAAGTTGAACCAGCCCTGCACACGAGTTCGGAAATCCTCGTCGCCAGTTTTGTGGCGGTGTTCGTAGCGACAAACAATTCACTGTAGAAACGGCTTACGAAGTCACCGCCACACTTTTAATAGCGGGCCGACCGGTCCGCTGGAACAGTGAACAGAAAGATGAAAACCCAAACACTCTGATTAAATAAAAGTCGGCACTTATCTTTATTTATGAAGATACAGCATCACAGTAGTGAACTCCGTGTCTACAGAAATCTGTCTAGTTCGAGTCGGAGCGGCTAGGTCAGCGTCGGCTGACGACAAACAACAACTCTGCTGCGATGAACACACAACTGACTAGCAAGTACACAATTCGGTGGCGAGTATACAACTGAGCGGCGAATACAGAACTGTCCTAGCGCTCGCGACTCCAGCGCTTAAGAAGCCAGAAGCCAGCGGTGGCGCGCGCAGACTTGCGGCGATTTCCTGTATCGCTGGCGCTGCTTATGCGGACGGCGTCCGGACTTTGATGCTGCCAACATTTTGGCAGCGGGCTCGGGTGGCATCACTGGCTAGGATATAACACTCTGAAAACGATTTTGCTGAAAAAATTTTTTTGCAAGTATGTAAAGAGCATTATCCTACCACTTGTGTTTATGTGCCACGCCCACTTTTTTCTCACCCACTGTCAACCCACCCGCTGTCAACTCTAAGCCATAATAACAGTAACAGTAATAACGGCTCCAGCAGAGAAGACCAAAAAATGGAAAGGGTGGCAATGCTCGAGAAAAACTGAACAACATGAAAAATTTCATCTACATCTACACACGTACTCCAAAACCCACCATATGGTGCGTGGCGGAGGGTACCTCTTACCACTTCTACTCATTTGCTTTCCTGTTCCACTCGCAAATAGAGCGAGGGAGAAAAGATTGTCTGTATGCTTCAGTACGAGCCCCAATATCCCTTATCTTATCTCCGTGGTCCTTTCGTGAAATGTACGTTGGCGGCAGTAGAATCGTTCTGCAGTCAGCCTCAAATGCCGGATCTCTAAATTTTCTAAAAAAGTGTTCCTAGAAAATAACGTCGCCTTCCGTCCAGGCATTCCCATTTGCATTCCCGAAGCATCTCCTTAAGGCGGCCACACCGTGGTTCAGGTCGAAAAAAACTGATTTTCAGTTTTCATCATATTTCGATAGATTGTTTTACTGAAGTACTCTGGAAAGGATTTCGCTGAAAAAAATTTTTTTCGAGCATTTACAGAGCATTTTCCTACCATGAGTGTTTATGTGTCACGCCCACTCTTCTGTCACCCACTTTTCTACATACATTTTAGATCTTTATATCCCCTAAATTGGACGTTAGGAGTGGAAGAAATGATGGATGTTCGGATATTGCAGTTGCACTTGATGGATGTTGGCAGAAAAGAGGACATACTTCTCTGAATGGAGTAGTGACTGCCACGAGTGTAAACACCAGTGAAGTGTTAGATGTGGAGATAATATCTAAATATTGCAAATGTTGTAAAGTCAATCAACATAAAGAACACAACTGGGTGGCTAATTTTAGAGGGACAAGTGGTGGTATGGAAGTTCATGGAGTACAACAAACATTTCATCGCTCCATACAAACAAGAGGTGTACGGTACACCAAATATTTGGGCGACAAGGCGTAGAACAATGTGGTGAAGTCTACGCCATATGAAGATGCCATTATTAGCAAAGTAGAATGTTCGAAAACGTTTGGGAACAAGGCTGAGAAAACTAACTGTTGCTATGAGATAAAAAAAATTAGAAGATGGAAAATTGTTGACTGGACAGGGTAGGTTAACTAAAACTTAAATAGAAAACTAACAGGTATACTATGAGCAGGCAATTAGGAGAAATAAAGAAAATCTGGAGGCAATGAAGAGAGATGTTTGGGCCATATTCTTCCATAAGTCCTCTACTGATGATAAGCCATGTCATGGATTGTGTCCATCAGGAGAAAATTCGTGGTGCGAATACAATAGGGCTCAGGCAACTGGAGTATCTTATTCTGTCCAGAATTCTCTTCCTGCTGCTGTTATTACAGTAATTAAACCTATTTTCAGAAACTTGGTTCATCCTGCTGCTGTTATTACAGTAATTAAACCTATTTTTAGAAACTTGGTTCATCCTACATGGGCAGACACAGAACCCAAATGAATGTATCAACAGGGTAATTTGGAACTGCGTTCCTAAAATTGTATTTGTAGGCATGCATACAATGAAACTAGGAGTTCATGATGCTGTTATTACATTTAATTGTGATAATATTGGAAAGTGTTGGGTACTGAAAAAGGTCGAAATTAATCCTGGTAAAAATATGATCACCGGGCTGCAACATTACGATAAAATGAGGATAGCCATTGCAGACAGGTCTGCATCTAATATGGCCAAGAAAGCAAGAGAAACATCCAAGAAGGTGAAAAAGAAGCTGGAAGACCTGCTAGAGGCCAAAGAAGGGCCATCGTATGCAGCAGGACAGTTTTAATTAACTGTAAGAAACAAATTTCAAAAGTTCTTTCTTTAAAGTAAATTTCCCGCAAACTAAAATTTTCAGTACATATGCCCCATTATATCCGAAACTATCATAGATAAATGAATGAAATTTTCAGAGACTCTGCATAACATAAAAATACACCTCTGGTGCTACATTCATTAATACTCCCATATTAAGAAGTTCACAAAAAAAAATATTTTCTGCAGAAAGAACTTAGTATTTTTGTTAATAAATTTTAAAAAAGCATTTCTTAAAAAACTATAAAATGGATAAAGTAGATTTTAGTACAGTTGGCTCTATTAGCATCATGTAACATACAGTAAAAATATTAAGGACCTGCATCAAATAGTTTTTTTCAGAAACGGGTCAAATACTCGCCTAAATTAACATGGGTTAGATAGGCAGGGTGTGGTCCCCTTAACCACATGCCGTAATTTCTCCAGCGTTGCGCAGTACCGTTTCCCAGTGCTAGAGACACTAGCTTCCTTTAAATCAATTTTCAATGAGCCCTGATAATCAAATAACATGGTGAACATCACGCTCCCAGCAGATGGCGGGCTCTTGCAATGTTGGGGCGAGAAGAATGTGGATGATGCCACTTTCCCATCGATGACATTGACTCCAGCTCCCAGTGGAGGCGCCAGCTTTAGTGGATTGCAACTGCTCTCAAGGAACGTGTTGCATTCAACACTGAAATGCATCAGGCGCCTCAGGCAAACAGCCATTTATATTTGCTTTTTGTTTCGCATTCAACATGGGCGGCATCCACTGGCTGCATATTTTACGGTAGCCAAACTCCTTTTGGATGATGAGTTACACACTGCCGAAGCTGCTGTCTAGTTCCTTAGCTATGGCACGAATGGTTATGCGCCAGTCCGCCTTATTCGCATCACCAGCCACCTGCTTGTTGTCCATAATGGGTGAGGCTGGCCATCCAGATCGACCGGCGTCTTGGGTCAAATCGCGACCAGCATGGAACTTGGCGCACCGTTCCACAACGATGGCTTTCGACATACATGCTGCCCCATAAACATTCTTTATTCTCTGATGGAAGTCTGCTAGCGTCTATCGTTCGGCAGCCAAGGAAACAATAGCAGCATGTTAGTATAGTTGAGATGCATTTGGTAGTAATGTCGCCATAGTTCACATTTTCACATTTACAATGCAAATGCCATGCAAATCCTTGCCTACGTATTAGTGCTTATATACCAGTATAGAAGTTGCGTTATGTTGCGTATAGGCTGTAGCAACGCCCTGAAATAGGAATTTTTTATCACTCTTTATATTGTATTCCTGATTTTTCTGTTGAGATGTCCTAGTAAATATTTTGTGAATTTAGTTCATTTTCCATTTATGCTGCTTTATCTCTGATACTACTGATATTTGAAGTAGCCACTCTGAATTCACTTCCATTCCAAGTACTTTGTTCCTGTTGTATATGAAGGTCCTCTTCAATTTATCCATCTGGCTTACTTCCTCCCAATGATTCTGTATAATATTGTAATTCCCAAGTTATAAGCAAGTAGCCAGGGCAACTAGGTGATGTGGCTGTTACATGTACATGACTCTTCTGTTATCCACACTTAATGGGTCATTTAACATGAAATTCATTGAAATTTGACATTTCTTGTTTTCTGAAATCACTTAAATGAATAATTTACTTTAATTTTTGTCAATACTTGGTTGTAATAGCTAAGAAACTAGCAAATGTCAGAATGATGGATTTAATGGAAGCAGATGTAAGTATTAAACCTGTAAATATTAGAAGTTTAAATTTAATACATGTACATAATCTTATTGTTTATTGACTGAGGATCATTAAAATTAATGAAACTCAAGTTTTTCTAATTACATTTTTGTAATGTGTTTATCTGAAATGTTCCATACCCAGAATGATTCCCTCTTTTATCGGTCTATGGAATGAATAATCTAATCTAAACTAATCTAATTGCTAGTTTCCCGAACATTTTGATATATAATACAGTAAAATGAGATAGTTGTGAGACCTTCAAATAATATTTCGAATGTTGACATGTGACTGTCAAATTTTGTGGCTACGCATATACTGCCACAGCTGAGCAGTCATGTCTTGGGAACTACACAGTTTAGAAGGCTGTGAATTGCTTTGTTCTGTACCTACTGCTACGTCTCGGAAGTTAGCATTACGAATAAACAAATCAGTCCTTTGTTTCTGATACTAGTTTTCGTTGAAAGTAGTCTGATTGCTGGCTATTTTTATAGTAAGCTAACTTCTGTTGCTTTTTATAAGTAAATAAAATGACTAAGCGTAAAAGTAACTTCAAGAAATGCAAGATGATAAGAGCTGTGTGGAGCACTTTCTTTCATCAAATATGAACCGATGACGAGCCACGTCTTGCTTTGTGTCCACCTCCACCAAATACTTGGTGTAAATATAGGCACGCTGAATTTTATGGCACCCTGCATGAATTTACACATATTCTCTTCCTTTGGCAGTAATGAAGACAATCAAACCTATTTACAGAGATATGGCAAATAATGAGCAACTAAAGAGGTGTTTACATGGGAAGACCCAGAATGTGAATGTGTCCTTCAATAATGTTGGGTGGTGCCGTGTGCCTAAAAATGTATTTGTTGGCCTTATGACTCTAAAGTTATCACTGTCTGATGCTGTAATAACTTTTAATGGTGGGAACTATGAAAGACTTAAGGTTCTGGAGAAGTTAGGGGTATGACTCGGATAAAATACAGCTAAAGTACTGCGGGAACTGAATGAGCTTTGTGTACGTGAAGCAGAGTTAGATGAACAGCAAATGAAAAAAGAAGCAAGAAAGAAAAGGAGGAGGCAAGTTGCGACACTGAAGAAGACGCAGACTATGGGCCAGGGCAATTCTAGTGCATAAAATACGCAGAAATGTAAGTCTGTATAAGAGTTAGTAATAAAAAAAGTTTTAAACCTCATAATTTCTCTGAACTACAGTTTTTGTTTTTGCAATAAATGACTCGTTTTGTAAAAAGTACTGATGGTAGAGACATTAAATCTTCACAGCATGCCAAGTTTGAAATTCAACACATATAGAATCAGAATTATTAAAAAAAACTGAATTGTTTTGTTTTTATGTTCATTTATTTACAAGATTCTGTCAAAAAACTGAGTGTTTGAAAAGAAAAAAGATAACATGCCACACAATAAAGTTTTAGTAATAATTCTAGTTCAGTGCATTCAATACACTGAAAAAATTTCCGAGATAATGGGTCACAAAATTCGATAATTTAACATTGAAATACAATGTCCCCTTCAGTGTCTGGCTGAAGGTTTCTCTACCGTTCCACTCCTGAACAGCGAGTGGGAAAAACGACCACTTACATGTTTTCGTGTGGATTTTGATTTCTCTTATTACAATTATCATTTCCCCTACGAGTGTGGGGTCAACAAATATTTATGCATTCCAAAGAAACGATGGGAATTGACATTTAGTGAGAACGTCTTGCTGAAACGAGAAAAGCCTTTGTTGTAAAGATTGCCACCCAAACTCGCGTGTGATATCCTTGACACTTTCCCCTTCTGCGACAATACAAAACGAGCTGCCCTTCTTTAGAACATTTTTTTTCCCCCAGGAAATTTCGTGAAGCGAGACATGCTGCAGCATTGACTTATGCCACTATTACAGCAAGTCAGTAGAGATTTTGTTTTATAACAAGATGATGCTCCACGACATTTTCTTTCAGACGTTCATGATCACCCAGCGCCAAACTGTCTGGGGGTTAAATTGAACATGTTTTCCATCACGACTCTGCTCTTCTTCAGTGGCCCATACCATCAATTGACTTACCCCAATAAGTAGAAACGCCATGAAATTATGTGAAAGATCGTTTGTTCCTGTCACCACTGTCATTTAATTTTCAATACTTGCAAGGAAAGACAATTGCTTATGGTCGCTGATACTTACCATGATGTTCAGATATACATGGCAAGAGTTTGATTATCGTATTGATGTTTGCTGCATCACAAATGGTGCCTGTATTAGCACCTCTAATGTGAGATAAAAACTTCGGGACATGCCTTACCAACTGACATGTGTCTATTTTCTGTATGTCTCACAGTCATCTTCTGAAACCATTGAGATACTGATGAAGGAACATGCGTAAATGTATTGATATAGATTAAAAAATACCTCATGTGTTACCATCACTAACTGCAGAGTAGCTGTGGTATGAGTCAGAGCTTATTCTGCCGAGTCCTTTAACGCGGCAGGCACCATGAGCCTCAGAGGAATGCGGTAGACCCCAGCCACCTCGCTATCGCAGTTGGCACCGCTTTTGGGATTCGCTCGAGCCAGTGGGAACAATGGTGCCGGGGAAACCCCGGCGTGGCGGGACGCAAGCATGACGGAGCGTGGGCCTGCGAGATTGCTTGCTGCCTTCCGCTCGGTCCCTGGGCGCGAATTACTGTTTGATTGTCTGCTACTGCTCATTGTTAGGCAGTCCGAAATTACTCACAGGCGACACATATTCATATGTGATCAATCTGAAAACAGAGCAGCAGTCAACTGCCAGTGTCTGAACTCTTGTGTAAAACATATAGTTACACTACCTCCTTTGCCGTTTCAAAAATTTTTCTGCATTTTGACTATGTTCCACTGCGAAACAATAAAAGAAAAACGCAATTAAAAACTGAAACACACTGAAACTTATTGTTGTAGGTCTATATTTAAAGGCACTGCATTCTTTCAGCTCCTGACTTTAAGTAAAAGGTATTGTGAAAGTAATCCCTGAAATATAAGTACTTTCAGAAAACTCGTATCCATTAGTAGACTGCTCTTGTTTTCAACATAAATTTTAGCTCTCTGCTTCAGAGTTAATGTCTTTTCTTGTTCTCATCCTGCGTAGTTTACAGTTCACCCATCCCACTCTTGGAGGCTCCTGGAGTCCATAGCTTTCTTCTCATCTGTCACACATTTTCCAGGATATCGAAATTTTTTAAGTTTTTGCTCATGGATCCCCCTCCATACCTTCTTTGCAACATCTGTTATCATCAATTAGTTCTGAAGACCCATACAATAGCGACCTCTTCATTTCAATATCTTGTGTACCGTTCCACTTTAATTAATTTTTCCAACATCTTAATTTCATAACATTCCACTTCCATTAATTTTTATAGTCTCTTATTACCACTGTTACCAAATCTTGAGAGTCCAGCGCTTCATCTCCAGTAATCCACTACCACAGATAGCAGTTAAATTTGGTCTATCTTTTTGGTTTCCAAATCTTCTTATACATATAATTACATGCTTCGTACTATTTGTTTCTATACACTAATTTTAGTTTCATTTCATGTTATAACTCCAAAGCATTAAGTTTAAGTGTGCGTAGTCTTATTTTTGATATTTTCAAACAGCTCCCTCAGCAAATAACTAGTCATCGCTGTCTTCAGCAAGTATCTTTCTTCATCTGTGAACTGGAAAGAGAGCAGTTTATCTTTATCCAGAGCCTCTAACCCTCACTTCTCCTTCTCCCTACCAGCTTCCCATCCTCCAGTACCGAGCGGGGTGGCGCAGTGGTTAGACACTGGACTCGCATTCGGGAGGACGACGGTTCAATCCCGCGTCCGGCCATCCTGATTTAGGTTTTCCGTGATTTCCCTAAAATCACTCCTGGCAAATGCCGGGATGGTTCCTCTGAAAGGGCACGGCCGACTTCCTTCCCAATCCTTCCTTAATCTGATGAGACCGATGACCACGCTGTCTGGTCTCCTTCCCCAAACCAACCAACCAACCAATCCTCCAGTAATGTCGCAACATAACACAGGAAATTGCCAAGAAGCATAAAAGCGGTGACTCGTTTTTTTTTCTGGTTACTATCCCTTGCTGTAAGGGCTGTGATTTTTTATTATTTTTTTTTCTAAACCAACAAGGTAAAACAGAGGCCACTACTTCCACCACATCAAGTGGATTTAGTGCTCACGTCCTCACACTGAGCCGTGAACACTTCCCAGTTTATCAATGGGGGATAATGGAAAATTATTACTATTATCGGTGCCATGCGTGCAATGGTCGTGTCAGGAGCGCGATATTGAATCTTTATCCTATCATTAATGGCGCGAGACCTGCACGACCTTATGGCAAACGTTATAGTTCTGCGTTACTCTACTGTGACACTAAGGATGATTTCACGTAATGAAAGGGAGAATGTAAAGATTAAAGGACTTATTTATTTCACAGTTGAATACTGAACAATTATACAATCAAATTGCGGTGGGGGAAGAAAGAATTGAGTTCAGCAGTCTGCACCAACGCTCGTTCATTATAAGCCACGATAGCAGGAGAAAAGGAATTTTAGGAACGATCGCCGCATTACCAAATGGATTCTAATTTACTAAAGGAAGATGTTGCTGGCATGCAATGACCACACCCATGAATGCTACCAAAGACTAAGAAAGATGCTACTGTGTGTGAATCGCTAAGTAGCCTCCTGTGCTAAAAGAATAAAACCAGCAAGACGCGAAACTATTCATACGGGTGATACTAGACACCTTGGCTCGCGGCCCGACTACGTTAACGAAACATAAAGGGGCGCCAGACCTCACCACGTGGCGTAGGACAAAGGGCACGTTTTCAAGCTAGGAAGACCTAAATTCTGAGTCGAATTTTGCACGGGAGAACTGAAAGAGCTACTGCCAGACGAAGCGGAAAAGCGAGCATGAAAGTATACGAGGTGTGGCTAGAAAAAAACCGGACTAGTACTGGTGAAACAATAAAACGAATGCAATAAGGCTGAAAGTCGCGTGGCCTGTCACGTGACTCTCGCTCCGCCTACTGCTCGAGTTTCATCTGCCTCCTGCACTCAGTCTGCCCGTGGCGTCTGTTTTAAGTAGTCGACGTTTTGTCTGTGCGTCGGAAAATGTTGAGTGTACAGAAAGAACAGCGTGTTAACATCAAATTTTGTTTCAAACTAGGAAATTCTGGAAGTGAAACGTTTGTAATGTTACAACAAGTGTACGGCGATGATTGTTTATCGCGAACACAAGTGTTTGAGTGGTTTAAACGATTTAAAGATGGCCGCGAAGACACCAGTGATGACACTCGCACTGGCAGACCATTGTCAGCAAAAACTGATGCAAACATTGAAAAAATCGGTAAACTTGTTGGACAAGATCGCCGTTTAACAATCAGAGCAGCGTCTGAGTTAACAGGAGTTGACAAGGAAAGTGTTAGGCAGATTCATCATGAAAGTTTCAACATGAATAAAGTGTGTTCAAAAATGGCTCCAAAGTGTCTCACAATTGAACAGAAGGAACGCCGAAGAATGATTTGTTCTGACATCCTGGAAAATATTGAAAGTGATCCCACCTTCTTACAAAATGTTATTACTTGCGATGAATCGTGGTTTTTTACTTACGATCCCGAAACTAAACGCCAATCGATGCATTGGAAAACTACTGGTTCTCCACGACAAAAAAAAGCACGAATGTCAAAATCGAAATTCAAGGCAATGATGATTGTTTTTTTGACATCAAAGGGATTGTGCACATTGATTGGGTACCAGAGGGACAAACAGTGAATCAGCATTACTACATTAGCGTCCTGGCTACCCTACGTGAGCGAGTACAGAGAAAACGGAACGATTCGTGGAGAAAAAAGTCATGGATCCTTCACCAAGACAATGCCCCAGCTCACAGTGCGTTGTCAGTGAAGACGTTTTTGGCAAAACGCAACATTCCCATCTTAGATCTTCCACCCTACTCACCTGATTTGGCCCCCTGTGACTTTTTTCTTTTCCCTAAAGTCAAGTCAGCTTTGAAAGAAACTAGATTTGAGACTATTGAAGCAGTAAAAGAAAAAGCGACGGAAGTAATGTATGGACTTACCGAAAATGATCTGCAGCATTGCTATGAACAGTGGAAAATTCGTATGGAGCGGTGTAGAGACCGAGGAGGAGAGTACATTGAAGGAGATAACATGAAATTGTAAATAATTGTAAATAAATGTTTTTTCCAGCATCAGTCCGGTTTTTTTCTAGCCTCATCTCGTACACTTTAGTGCCGTACTGCAAGCTAATGTGACTAACCGACACATCTCGCACATTATGTCCAACTGTACAAGGAAAACCCACAGTCTTATAACCCGGAAAAATTGCGTAAGACGTAATTTAAGGAACGCACATCAGTAAAATGGCCTATAAGGTTCCTTTTGGGCTACAGGGCGCGAAGCTACAGTGCACGTCGGCGCTCGTGCCTACCGGCACTTCTTCTTCTGGAAGCAGCACCTCCAGCTTCAGGCGCTGTCACACTAGAACTGCCGCTACTGCCCCTTTGTCCACTATCCAGCCGCGGAGGGCTGTTGGCGTCCACCCGCGGAAAACGGGCGCGCACCTGAACTGGACAATCAGAGGGCCGGAATCTCACAGAGAGGCGACCACGCGACGTTAAAATCGAGCAGAAATAGCAGTTACAAGGTTGGCAAGGCAGGTTGGGGAACTGAGAGCAGGAGAAACTTTGCCCACTACTGAACGTTCAAACGACATCACGTGCTACCCTGGCGATCCGAAAAAGGATGGCGAACGGGAAGCCATCATGGCTGCTAGGAAGACTGCTGCCCTCGTCCATAAATAAATTCCTAGCGCCAAGCTCCTCTCACAGAGCAGTGTGAGACAAACTGTGAACATCATCAAATAAATTAGGCGACCCATAGAAATCTTTAAAAGGGCCTGAATTATTATATTACCGAATACCATAACGCTGGGATTAGAAATACACTCCTCGAAATGGAAAAAAGGGACACTGTTGCTCCTGGGGTATCGGCGAGGACCATTCGCAACCGTCTCCATGAAGCTGGGCTACGGTCCCGCACACCGTTAGGCCGTCTTCCGCTCACGCCCCAACATCGTGCAGCCCGCCTCCAGTGGTGTCGCGACAGGCGTGAATGGAGGGACGAATGGAGACGTGTCGTCTTCAGCGATGAGAGTCGCTTCTGCCTTGGTGCCAATGATGGTTGTATGCGTGTTTGGCGCCGTGGAGGTGAGCGCCACAATCAGGACTGCATACGACCGAGGCAAACAGGGCCAACACCCGGCATCATGGTGTGGGGAGCGATCTCCTACACTGGCCGTACACCACTGGTGATCGTCGAGGGGACACTGAATAGTGCACGGTACATCCAAACCGTCATCGAACCCATCGTTCTACCATTCCTAGACCGGCAAGGGAACTTGCTGTTCCAACAGGACAATGCACGTCCGCATGTATCTCGTGCCACCCAACGTGCTCTAGAAGGTGTAAGTCAACTACCCTGGCCAGCAAGATCTCCGGATCTGTCCCCCATTGAGCATGTTTGGGACTGGATGAAGCGTCGTCTCACGCGGTCTGCACGTCCAGCACGAACGCTGGTCCAACTGAGGCGCCAGGTGGAAATGGCATGGCAAGCCGTTCCACAGGACTACATCCAGCATCTCTACGATCGTCTCCATGGGAGAATAGCAGCCTGCATTGCTGCGAAAGGTGGATATACACTGTACTAGTGCCGACATTGTGCATGCTCTGTTGCCTGTGTCTATGTGCCTGTGGTTCTGTCAGTGTGATCATGTGATGTATCTGACCCCAGGAATGTGTCAATAAAGTTTCCCCTTCCTGGGACAATGAATTCACGGTGTTCTTATTTCAATTTCCAGGAGTGTATGATATAGGAGCATTGAATGGTGAATGAAGTGTACGTCTTTCAAGGATTATAGTTTAGCTACGTACAGAGTATCTCTTTTCCATCAGTCCGACGTGGCCCACCATAATTCCCCTCCTATAGCATGTGTTCCCAGTTTCTCACTTCTACAGTTTCCTCTAGTACCATGGAAGTTATTTCTGGACATCTTAACAGATGCCCTGTAATCCTATCCTTTTTATCAGTGTATCATGCTTGTTCCTCTCCTTGTCGATTCTGCAGAGGAAATCCACATTGTTTATAATATCAGTCCACCTAAATTTCAACTTCTATCAATCATACCCCATTTCAAATACTTCAGTTCTCTTCTTTTCCATTATTGCCACAGTCCATCAGACACTTCCATGCAGAGCTGCATTTCAAATGCACTATGAGGTTGTAATTAAAGTTACAGTGTTCTGAATGTTGCAGTGCATGTTATACACATTACATGACGCTGAAACACGTAGGTATGTTCATTAATCGATGTGTGCGCTGTAAGCAGTCCGAAAGTGGTGCGGGTACAAGAAAAGGAGGGAAACGATCGAACACATGAGAATTGTGGTTCTGGGATATTTATCACGATATGGCCATAATTTATAAATTCAGCAGCATTCGTAACGCTGCATGGTATACAATTGCTCGTAGGGTATCCAGTGTAGTCAGAGTGATATGTCGTTGTTTGCTATCCTTCAGATCAGGAAGAGTCCAGGTACATATGTGACAGACACGAACTTTTAGACATCACTACAACTACAAGTCACGTGGATTTAGGTTTGAGTATCTGGCAGGTCACACAAAGTTTCCAGATGATGTGGTCGTTACTGAAGATTTCTCGAAATTTTTTACCTGGCAAGAGATGACTGGTGTCACCACATCTTGCGTGAAAATAGTGGTATGCGTTCTAGCAAAGTTGGAATCACATGTTTCCCAAGCGCATCCTAATAATGTCGTATCCTCGACGAAAAATGAAAATGAGAGAGGTTGTGAAACCTCAGCACACAGTCATATAAGCTGAGTGCTATTCCTGCAAAATATGTGATGGAGAAGGATCCCGTATGCAACAGTGCAGAGTGAAATGTCCCACGTCCATCGAAGTATACCTGGCTACATGTCATCCATTTCCACGCGCGTCAAAATATGAAGAGCAGAGTCATTGTGTTTTAGCCTATCATGGGGCTTATTTGACGTGCGTTCTGAATCTTGTAGTGTAAAATGCGCCACAAAACCTTTTGAACTATTGACCAATGGAGAGACGAATCCCGCGTTACAGTTCGGGCAGTGGCTGCAGAATCATGTGCTGCCATGGGAATGGGGCACATCACTCTCCCCACTGCAGCACCAAATTTACCTGTTTCTTCAAACTTCTTGATCATATTCTTTAGCCCATTTATTGATGTGCATCCATTCTGTCTACGTTATTTTCGCAATGCAGCGTTCCTATTGCTGCCGTTGTGATACATTAAGTATACCAGCACTACACAGTCTTTCTTGCTCGTAGCCATTGCGTTTCTTATGGAAAAGTGTACCTTCTTAACCCTTTACACCAGAAGTCGCTTAAAGAAGAAATTAAGATACGTCGCCAAGTGACAAACAGTACACGTTGAAACAGGAACATTTCAAATTCTGACTGCCTACAGCGCCATATTTTCACATGGTGGCAAAAAGGAGAAATATTAAATTTTTTAGCATACTGGTTACTGAATGTACCTATGATGTTTCAGTAACGATCAACGAATATAGCCCATATATATGTACTGCTGGCCATTAAAATTGCTACACCTAGAAGAAATGCAGATGATAAACGGGTATTCATTGGACAAATATATTATACTAGAACTGACATGTGATTACATTTTGACGCAGTTTGGGTGCATAGATCCTGATAAATCAGTACCCAGAACAACTGGCCGTAATAACGGCCTTGATACACCTCGGCATTGAGTCAAACAGAGCTTCGATGGCGTGTACAGGTAGAGCTCCCCATGCAGCTCCAACACTATACCACAGTTTATCAAAAGTGTGACTATCGTATTCTGACGAGCGAGTTGCTCGGCCAGCATTCACCAGACGTTTTCGGTTGGTGAGAGATCTGGAGAATGAGCTGGCCAGGGCAGCAGTCAAACATTTTCTGTATCCAGAAAGGCCCGTACAGGACCTGCAAAATGCGGTCGTGCATTATCCTGCTGAAATGTAGCATTTCACAGGGATCGAATGAAGGGTAGAGCCACGGGTAGTAAGACATCTGAAATGGAATGTCCACTGTTCAAAGTGCCGTCAATGCGAACAAGGCGTCACTGAGACGTGTAACCAATGACACCCCATACCATCAAGCCGGGTGATACGCCAGTATGGCGATGACGAATACACGCCTCCAATGTGCGTTCACCGCGATGTCGCCAAACACGGATGCGACCATCATGATGCTATAAACAGAACCTGGATTCATACGAAAAAATGATGTTTTGCCATTCGTGCACCCAGGTTCGTCGTTGAGTACACCATCGCAGTTGCTCCTGTCTGTGATGCAGAGTCGAGGGTAACCGCAGCCACGGTCTCCGAGCTGATAGTCCGTGCTGCTGCAAACGTCGTCGAACTGTTCGTGGAGATGGTTGTTGTCTTGCAAACGTCTCCATCTGTTGACTCAGGGATCGAGACGTGGCTGCACGATCCGTTACAGCCATGCGGATAAAATGCCTGTCATCTCGTCTGCTAGTGATACGAGGCCGTTGGGATTCAGGACTGCCTTCCGTATTACCTTCCTGAACGCACCGATTCCATATTCTGCTAGCAGTCATTGGATCTCGCCCAACGCGAGCAGCAATGTCGCGATACGATAAACCGCATTCCCGATAGGCTACAATCCGACCTTCATCAAAGTCGGAAACGTAATAGTACGCATTTCTCCTCCTCACACGAGGCATCACAACAACGTTTCACCATGCAACGCCGGTCAACTGCTGTTTGTGTATGAGAAATCGGTTGGAAACTTTCGTCATGTCAGCACGTTGTAGACGTCGCCACCGGCACCAACCTTGTGAGAATGGTCTGAAGAGCTAATCATTTGCATATCACAGCATCTTCTTCCAGGCGGTTAATTTTCGAGTCTGTAACACGTCATCTTCGTGGTCTAGCAATTTTAATGGCCAGTAGTATATATATGCGTATCATAAATCAAAAATGTTTCTCCCACTCACATTTCCTCTGTTACCACAGATGACGTGTCACTGATGTCATTCGCATTAAGACTGCAGTACACATGAGGTGCCTAGTTACTCCCACCTGAGTGGAATGCATAATTTCTGAATAATATTCACTAGCCTGCAGTCTTCTGTAATTTTTGCCCCCTTCGCAGAAAACAACGCCTAGGTAGTGAATCCTTTATCTTGAGACTGTAAAGTACTCTTAGCGAGGAACTGTTATTATAGTTTGTTTGTATGGGATGCCACTCGCTTTTTATTGGCAGAACACGAGAAACCACACAATTACATTCCGCTATGGAGTCACAAATAGTTTCTACGTTTCAACAAATGAATGTACTGCGTATTTGTGTAATTACAGCTATCACATTTACAAACTAGATATCGCAAGTTAAGTGTTAGCTGATACCGCAGCTGACAACACGTCTGTCCTCCGAGACTGCCAGTCCAGCTCTGGTCTTACAGCCGAACCACTACGCCAGCCATCCAAGTTAAGCGCGATCCGAAGATCACCGAAGTGCTTCGTCTGCCTTTTCGTTGTTTATTGTTCTGCTGGTTATTAATTCCCGTGGAATATGGAATGATAACAAGCTATTGAGAGATGCTTTAATTTGAAATGCAAGTAAGTTCAGTGTTAGTTGGTATAATGTCAATAACAAGATTATCATTTTGGCGCACAACTTCCGAATGCAGCAGCCAATCGCGGTGCATGGCCACAATTTAGGCGGTCTTTCTCACTATACCCGAACCGAACAAACCATCTGTCATCGGTACCTTACGCCACATTACGTCATCTTGCCACTTCTGCCTTCTCAGCTGCTCTAAGAAGAGCGCCTTGTACCTGAACATGATGACTGCAAAGCCAGAAACATTGCAAGCACTCGTAGCACTGTCACTTTAATTATAACCACCCAGTATAGCCTAAGAAAATTCGTCCTCAGATTAAGGACTGTATTTGATGTCAGTGAACTTCCTCTGGCCATAAATGATCTCTTTGCCTGTCGTAGTCTGCTTTTCCTGTCGTCTTTCTTTCAATTTGTCTGCTTATTGGTTGCCAACTTAGATTTTAAGTCTCGTCTTGGTCTCGTTTGCTGTCAGTCTACACTCCTGGAAATGGAAAAAAGAACACATTGACACCGGTGTGTCAGACCCACCATACTTGCTCCGGACACTGCGAGAGGGCTGTACAAGCAATGATCACACACACGGCACAGCGGACACACCAGGAACCGCGGTGTTGGCCGTCGAAAGGCGCTAGCTGCGCAGCATTTGTGCACCGCCGCTGTCAGTGTCAGCCAGTTTGCCGTGGCATACGGAGCTCCATCGCAGTCTTTAACACTGGTAGCATGCCGCGACACCGTGGACGTGAACCGTATGTGCAGTTGACGGACTTTGAGCGAGGGCGTATAGTGGGCATGCGGGAGGCCGGGTGGACGTACCGCCGAATTGCTCAACACGTGGGGCGTGAGGTCTCCACAGTACATCGATGTTGTCGCCAGTGGTCGGCGGAAGGTGCACGTGCCCGTCGACCTGGGACCGGACCGCAGCGACGCACGGATGCACGCCAAGACCGTAGGATCCTACGCAGTGCCGTAGGGGACCGCACCACCACTTCCCAGCAAATTAGGGACACTGTTGCTCCTGGGGTATCGGCGAGGACCATTCGCAACCGCCTCCATGAAGCTGGGCTACGGTCCCGCACACCGTTAGGCCGTCTTCCGCTCACGCCCCAACATCGTGCAGCCCGCCTCCAGTGGTGTCGCGACAGGCGTGAATGGAGGGACGAATGGAGACGTGTCGTCTTCAGCGATGAGAGTCGCTTCTGCCTTGGTGCCAATGATGGTCGTATGCGTGTTTGGCGCCGTGCAGGTGAGCGCCACAATCAGGACTGCATACGACCGAGGCACACAGGGCCAACACCCGGCATCATGGTGTGGGGAGCGATCTCCTACACTGGCCGTACACCACCGGTGATCGTCGAGGGGACACTGAATAGTGCACGCTACATCCAAACTGTCATCGAACCCATCGTTCTACCATTCCTAGACCGGCAAGGGAACTTGCTGTTCCAACAGGACAATGCACGTCCGCATGTATCCCGTGCCACCCAACGTGCTCTAGAAGGTGTAAGTCAACTACCCTGGCCAGCAAGATCTCCGGATCTGTCCCCCATTGAGCATGTTTGGGACTGGATGAAGCGTCGTCTCACGCGGTCTGCACGTCCAGCACGAACGCTGGTCCAGCTGAGGCGCCAGGTGGAAATGGCATGGCAAGCCGTTCCACAGGACTACATCCAGCATCTCTACGATCGTCTCCATGGGAGAATAGCAGCCTGCATTGCTGCGAAAGGTGGATATACACTGTACTAGTGCCGACATTGTGCATGCTCTGTTGCCTGTGTCTATGTGCCTGTGGTTCTGTCAGTGTGATCATGTGATGTATCTGACCCCAGGAATGTGTCAATAAAGTTTCCCCTTCCTGGGACAATGAATTCACGGTGTTCTTATTTCAATTTCCAGGAGTGTATATTCTATGCTCATGTCCTGAAATTCTCCTCACTTTCACTGAGAACAGCTACGTTATCAGTGTATCTTATCACTGATATCCTTTCATCCCGAATTTTAATCCCATTCTTGAACCTTTCTTTTAATACCGTCATTGATTATTTGAGTGTACATTACCTCTTTCCCTATTTTTCTTGGAATTTCGAATTTCTTTCGCCATTTTACATTTTAAAGAACTTTTTATAAGTCGGTAAATTGTACACTGAAGCGCCAAAGGAA